>NC_140935.1:156389637-156767137 GCF_014529385.1 Adiantum capillus-veneris
TCTCTAGAGAACTCCCAGATGTCATCCTCCAAAATAGAAAAGGGGGACTGTCCTCTCGGTGGTGCATACACTGACGTACTCGAGGGAAAGTAGCAAATAGCAATGTAAAGATATCTGCCTGTCTCTGCTCTCAATCTCACCCACATGTACCTAGCTTATGAAGTTAGGGTGGGAGTGCCTAATAAGTCCAGGTCAGGGCACGAAGATTCTTTAATAAAATAATTTCGTGTAAACTTTGGAAGCGCCAACTTGCTTTGTTTGCTCTTTGGTAGGACAGGTATGCTTTGAGAAAAGCACATGCTTGAAGCTTTGGTACCACTGTCACGGGACGGACACGAGGTGCCATAGGAAAAGAACATACTGACAACTTTAAGCACTTCAAATAACAACTGAACTAAAAGAGATGCATGACACAAGACAGGGAGTGGCGGAATTCCACCCCAAGAGAGCATTGGCCCCAAACCGTGGTGCCCCTTTCGGTATTTCTTTATATTGCTTGAACTCAGTACAATGTTGGTACTCCACCTTCTGCACCTTCGTGTTGAAGCGTGCCAGAGAATGAGCTCTCTGCACATATTTAAAGGCCCTTGGCCCATGAAAAGCAGTTACATGAAAAGCTTCAAACTCAAAAGCATCTAGTCCAAAAAGCATCTTGCCAAAAAGCAGCCAGTGCAAAAGAGGGAATTCCGTACATTGCCACGTCAGCACATGTCAATGCAAAATGCGGAAATCCGTACAGTGCCACGTCAACACATGTCAGCGCGAAATCCGGGCGAATGTACACATGCCACGTCAGCATGCTAGCGTAAAATGCGAGATTCCGTACAACTTTGCCACTCATCAGTCTTTGCGCAATTCTGTGTGGGTGTATGTGTAGTGGTGAAACTTCTTCTGCTGCTTCTTCTAGGGTTTAGGTCCTTGGCCGGGATCTGCAAGTTGGCTCCGTTCGTCAGTGGCTTGACACGTCAGCGGTTTGTGACATGGACCAAGATGCAGCACCCAAGATGCAGCACCCAAGATGCAGCACCCCAAGTGTACTGGCTAGTTGTTGAAAGTGCTTGCATTCCAGAGAAAAATAGGAATTTCACAAGAGAAGCCTACAAATATGTAAACTATCACTCTATATGGCTAAATGAAAAGACCTACTTGCATTAAACATCGATAAAGTGACCTACCATGGTCCATGATACAAGCATGGGACACAATACCAGATTTCAATGGTAGCATGACAGATTGTTTACATGTACGATGATCTCAATTTTCATTGTTCGATACCATAAACTTAGAAGCAACATATCATTGTAAGGTAAGAGACAATGTACATCATACATGAGTGAAGATTTAAAGTTTGACTAATGATTGTCAAAATACTGCAAATACAAAACTCAACATTACAATCATCTCGGCATGAGAAGTCCATATCAATCATGACCAATGTTTGATGCATCATGCCAACCAAGCATAGTTACCCGGGACGGGAAATCGGAACGGGGAACGGGGAATGGCAACATGCATGAAATGCCATTCTGTGTTACGGATACTCACGTTTGAAACACGGAACGGAGAGCCGGAACGGGAAATTGGGATGGGAACGGGGAATGGGGACCTGAAAATGGCCATTCCCTGTAACTATGCAACCAAGTCCTCAAGGCTCAGTCAAGAGACTCAAGTCTCAGTCTCTCCCAAGACAACTAGCCTAGGCCTTGAACTCATCATCGGATGAAGATGAGCTCTCTGCTTAGGAGGGAATGTCTCCATGTGTCAAAACATTGCCCTTGTCGTCGTACTTTGGCTCCACCATTGTAGACACCCGTGGTTGCTCTGCAACATCCTCGAGATCCTCCTCCTCTCTAGCATGAATGAGACGAATAGCCCCGTACTTTGCGGACAGGAAGCTTTCCTTTCTGAATGCTCTCATGTCATGCACTATCTGGAGTTGAAACTCGCTCTTGGAGTAGAATGTTGTATGCTTGTGCTTGTGATCAGGTCATACACCGATCCACACTCTCTAACTCTCTATGAAGGAGCCAAAGAATCTCCTCCTGCTTCTCTCTTGTCTGCTGCTCAATGTCCAATGTGGTGGGAGCAGACACCATCTTCACCTGTGTGGGATTTGCCTGCTCATAGAAAAAAACCAAACGTATATTACAAAGAGTTCGCTCGTCCCCTTGATCTTCGCCCGTCTTTCCTATGCCATCGAATTCATTAAGCTCAGCCTTCTTGAAGGCTTGTTTGATTGCTGCTTCTTCCGCATTATCGTCATCGTTTCTCTTCCGCTTCTTCTTTGTTGACCCTTCTCCTTGTGGAGGCGGTGATGGACCTTTTCCGCCGCCTGACAACTCCGCGCAAATCCCATCTCCACCTTCTCCTCCACTTCCACTCTGTGCATTAGGTATTCCCTTTCCTTTGTCAGCTTTCTCGTGTTTTTCAAGACCTTCTGTGAGTTGCCGGATAAGTTCAGCTTGTTCCTTCAATCTTTGTTCGTAAAATCTCTGGTGCAAAATCAAAACTGCTTCGATACCACTTGTAAAATAATTAAAGGAGCATAGCTCGTGTCATAGCCTCCGGACCGCCCCCGAGCTATCTCACTCTCAATCACGATCACTCGCAATCACAATCACGATCGCACTCTCAATCACAATCACAATTGCGCAACTTCTCTTGATGATAGAGACAGTCTCCCAAAATAGCTAGCCAAACGGAATCCGGAGCGGTCTGCGGAGCTTTACGCTCCGAGTGCAGACGAAAAAGGAATTGAGAGCTTGCCTCTCAAAATTTCCCTCACGGGAAGGAAACGACTATTGAGTCTAAGATCTAGAACAAAGGGGTTTTCTCCGGTTCTCTTTTTTCCTTGAATAGAGATTCTCTATAGGGGGGGGACCAACCCATCTTGTAGTCCCCAATATTGTGTCGATCTTCTTCCTGGTCTCTTTTGGTCAATATTCTATTTATTTTCAGCTTATTGATTACATGTGTCCAATCCTTTGTGACAGTAGCATGAGACTGACACTATGTTGTCTATCTGACAAAGTAAGAATCACTGGCTCATGATCTAGAAAGTAGTCCCTACCAAAATGCATAGTTGGCTGTCCATGTCATAGATGATCTGTCCACAACTCTGAATACCGCTCTCACAAAGGCGATGCTCCTGAAGCATAAGAATATCTTTTGTGCCATCCACAAGGCATCTCTAAAGCTCCTATCTGAATCGACCCCTTTGGCGTAAAAATTGAGGTTCACCAAGCCTGCGCACATTTCATGAGACAATCCTCATGGAGTCAATGAGAGAAAACCGATGTTGCCGCAGCAGTCAACCTCACAATGTTCGAGGCCGGCGTGGATGGGGACTAAACCGCACTCAAACGACCCCGAAATAGATGTGCCTGAAGTGACTTTCCAACTCATGGCCAAGATGAGTGTGCAGTCCATAGGGCTATCTCCTTTGTCCAGGTATCTTCATGTACATATACATAGCAAGGCGCACTCTGGATGTAAAAATGTATACCACAATATATTGACAACCTTCTGCATCAGGCAGTGCCATAGAGAACTTAGCCATCAGCCCTCAAGGGTCTGTATCAAGTCTGTCACTCCCATGTCCCGTGTGTGGTGAGAGAACTCAAGAGCTTGGACATGGAGCCAATTTCGCACTGTATGCATAGTCCACTTTGTGTGATCCTTGCCATACAGCGGAAAAGAGAAACCAACCGTTGTGTCCAAGGCCTTTGCCCTTGTGGCTGCTGGAAAAAGAACATGTACTCTCAAACGAGGTGCCTCGAGATCTCGAGATGGGTCGCCAAGAAAGCACGTGAAGTTGTAGTGGAAAAAATCCTATCGTCGGCCGACGTCAAAGCTGGTCAGTCTGCAAGGGACCGATGCAAAAGAAGAAGCTTACACCAAAAGTGGCAAGATTGAGGTGGAAGGAGACTCCTCAGCACATCTTGCTGTAGAGGGTCAAAACGGCTCCCTCTAGGAACCCAATGCTGTTGGCCTGCCATTGGTTGGCCACCCGAGGGGCGTGTATGGCGAGCTTGTCCCTGACAGTGATGGCCACATATCTGTTGCTAGTCATCAGCTGGCTGGCCACCCATCTCAGAGGAAGTGCCCGCTTGTGCACTCTGGGTCTCTATCTAGTGTGCTCGGGAGGCTGAGTCTGTGGCACGGGGTGGGTTCTCCTGCGAGGATAGGCCTTCGCAAGATGGCCCATCTGTCTACATAGGAAGCATTGGTTCAGAGTGTTGAGTACTCCACGCTCTGGAGGATTCAACCACTACTCACCCTATGTAGAAGGACTAGCTTTGGGAGAGAGTGGGTGTCTTGAACCAAAACGTGTACTATAGGTATACTTGGTGCCTTGGTAGCAATTGAAGCTACCGTATGAGGGGTCTCCTAGAATGTCTCTCCTCAAGCCGGGGAAGCAGAGCGAAATGGGAAAATCTGTTTTCTCAACTAGAACATTAGAAAACAATGGCGTGACTGTTGAAAATAAGCCGTGGCTGCTCCGATGGCCAATGGGCTCATTGAAATGACCTTTGGAAGCCATCTCAGGAGTCTCAAACTCGATCTCGTAGTAGCCACGTTCGAGGAGCTATACGTCGATGATCTTTACCACCTCCTTGAGAAGGTGGGTTTGGAGGAGATCGTGCACCTTGCCTCTACTAGGCCAGGTGCCCATAATCTTGGAGATGATAGAGGTGGCGTGAAGGCGATCCACCTCTGTTGTAAGGCTTGCTTGCTCCATCGGCGATGAAGCAAGTCGGATGGTGGACTCTGTAGGGTTGGGTGGGGGGGCTTTGTCTTAGTCCCTTTGGGGCGTAACTAGAGCCTCCATCAATGTGTTGCTGCTGTGGAAGAAAGGACGGGTCAAAGGCGAAGGAGGCGAGTCGAAGGCGAAACCACCCAA
Organism: Adiantum capillus-veneris; assembly: GCF_014529385.1. Classification (NCBI taxonomy): domain Eukaryota; kingdom Viridiplantae; phylum Streptophyta; class Polypodiopsida; order Polypodiales; family Pteridaceae; genus Adiantum; species Adiantum capillus-veneris. The sequence goes on from NC_140935.1 coordinate 156,394,541, forward strand.
ACGGACGGTCAATAGAAGGGCGGGGGAGGAAGGCCTCATGAGAATCCTCTCTTCTTACTGTTAGAGTGAGCTTTGTAACACGCACGCGCTCGTGCGCGCGCACGCACGCACATGCGCATGCTTCGGTAATTGCACATGGACTGCGTGTTAATTATGGCTTACTATTGACCTATTGGTTTAAAATCTAGCAGCTTTTGTAATGCAGTGATCTTCAATACTAATTTGACTAACATATATGTAACTACTAACCCAATACTCAGCTCTAGACATTATGTACCCAACAACTTCATGAAACTTATCTGTTTCTTCTTGGCATCTTCAAAACGCTACTTGTTGAAACATTGAAATGACAAAACACGTGAAACGTTCGATGCGACTGTGCTCAAGGATTGAGAAGTGAGCAATATCATAACTAGCCTACATGGAGGGGCACATGGCCAACGAAAAGCCCGAATGACAGGGTATGTTATCTTACAGCTCACAAGAGATCAAAATTGATTCTATCTATTGTCCTGAGGAGAAGATGGACATGGTTTTCAAGAAGCATTCAACTACCCCCTGCTCTAGGTTGCGCTGTCAGCTGGGTGCAGCACTAGAAGTGTTTTTCCTCAAAGCATCTTTTCTCCTTCTTTCCCACATAGCCTTGGTAGCAATACACCTTCTCTCTGCTATCTAGGGAGTGTTGTGTTTCTGTTAAAACTTTTCCTTCCCCTTTCTCAAGAGGACTGCTTCACTTGCACCGGAAGTACCATTGTTTTCTTACATGATTGGGTTGAAGCTCCATGCTTTCACAGAATTGGTGAGTTCACTATGTCACCATAGGTTTGGTTTTAGTATTTGAATGGCCACACCAGAAGACCCCTATAATGCTTTACAAAATTAATGAGGATTTTATCAAGGCTTGTTTCTTAGGATATCTAAATCAATGCATTGTGCTCAATATTATCAAAGAGGAGGTGGAGCTTTTAGTCTGTCTTATTGATGAGACTGGTTGTCGTGCGTTGTTTGTTTTTGGTGTTTTATTCCTCTTCTTTATCAATTTAATAGTCTGTGGAGCTTTTAAGTTTGTCTTGTTGATGAAACTGGTTTTCTTAGCTTGTTTGTTTTGGGTGTTGCAGAAAGCAAGAGAAACAATCGAAGAAATGGAAAAAGTCGGTATCAAGCCAAATTTGTTGACATACACTACCATGATAAAAGGCTGGGCTTCGGCATCCTTTCCGGAACAAGCATTTGAGTGCTTTGAGCAGATGAAACGTGAAGGATTGGAACCAGATTACGTACTATATTCTTGCTTATTGCATTGTTTACTTTCAAGAGCTTCAGTTGCTAAGGACACGGTGAAGTCATATATCCTGACGGTGGCTGAAGAGATGAGCTCCAAGGGCCTATGTGTCGACCTGGATACCGCAGTAAGGTGGGAGAAGTTTTTGCATCGTGCAGAGCTCTATCCTGGTGAGCTAACGAAGGCAGTGGGAAAAGTGTTTCCACCAGCCTGGATCAGCAAATCTCAAAGGAAGGAAAGTGCTCTTCAGGCTGCCTAGTTGAATGAATATAGATGATGGGGATCTTGTGTATACATATGTCTTTGTACAATCATTTCTGTACAGATTCCATTAATTGCACGTGTATTTCTCCCTCCATTAATGCCTGACTAAGTTTGTGTACATAGTTGAAGATGATGGGACCCATTGCTAATGTGCTGTTGTCTTCATATTATCGTCATATTAGGCAGTGTAACTACTTAATTGTTTCACTATGCGACCTTTATTGTGGTTAGGCGTGTTTTATAAACAATATTTTCTTCACGTGATGTTTCGCAATATAAATGATCCCTTTTTCTTTGTGAAACCTGTAATAGAATGTTTTAACTCTGTTCAGCACTCTATCTCCGCTCCATTGTAGTCAGCTATGCAGTCCACAATGTTAAGCTCTCATTGTAATGGGCACCATTGTATCAATGATCACACATACCCCACATAGTTCCAACTAGTAGCACTCCTAGATTCATTCTAGTATCTCTTATTTTGTACTCCGACACAGTTCCAGATTCACAAGTTTGTAATGGATTGGTCTCATAGGTTATTTTGGCATTTTGAAGACGTTAATATATCATTTCATTTCATCTCTCTCTCTCTCTCTCTCTCTCTCTCTCTCTCTCTCAATAGGCCTTTTTTGTCTTCTATAGAGGTTAATATTTATTACCATGCATATGGTAGTGATGTGTGTGAATACACTTAGGATTGTTGGAACACTTTTTTCCTCTCACTGAGGTTGAGGTTTTTTTCCAGTGCTTTGTATATTTGCCTTTCACTCTATCTTGTATTTTCACACTTACAATACATTCTCCATTTTGTGCCTTCGTTTCTTCTCCATCTCCAAGTTATGTGCGCATTCTTGCAACCCTAACTCCCAACAATTGGTATTAGAGTATGTTGCACCATCTCAAGCATAGTCTCCAACGTCGCTAGCACTTTTTGCTCATTTTTTCTTTATTTTGGTAAGCATCAGCAAGTCCATAAATGCTTTGGAAAAGCTTGTAGAGCTTGATGTGTTCAAAACTTTGATTTGGATTCATTTTGGCCTCTGTTTCTACTATTGCAAGTATCACCCAAGTGATTTTATCTTTCTATCTATGAATTTTTTCTAGAGCTAATTTTTGGTAAACACGTCTCTGATAGTCTTACTTTAGGTTCATCCTTTACTATGACAAAGAGCAATGATGCTTTCAAGATGTTTGCTGAAGACATTGATAGAGACAACTATCCATTGTGGGCTTACGTGATGCGGCATGTACTTGTTTTCAAGGATGTGCGGAACATTGTTTAAAGTTTTTATGTACGTTAAAGTTTTGTGGATTCAAATTCCATGGAGGATGTTATAGGTTCTAGCAGTTATGCTTCTATTGTTCATGCAGTTTTACCTACAATTGAACAAGCTCATTGGGATAATAAAAATTTGTAGAGGTATTTATTAATTGCGTTGTCTATCAAGCACACGATTATTTCACATTCGTTCAGTCGAAACAGTAAAACATGGGCTTGAGACACTCTGGTTGGATTGTATGTAAGTCGTAATGAGGCAAAAATACTATATTTGCATAAATAGCTAGAATAACAGTAAAACATGGGCTTGAGACACTCTAGTTGGATTGTATGTAAGTCGTAATGAGGCAAAAATAGTATATTTGCGTAAATAGCTAGAATAAAAATTATGCATGAAAAATATGAAATGGCATTCTTCTTGCTAAAATAAAAAAATTTAAATGAGCAGCTTATTGTTGGAAGTGAAGTCATTTTGAACCATTCACTTGTTCATACCGTCTTGGATGCATGATCAAATTGTATTGAACTTTTGTTTCTACTTTGAGGCCTCTTATACAAAGCGATGATAATGTTGTTGAGTTTGATCGGTTGGTCACTTTGTTGTCCAACACATGGGTCCAAATCATTTACATGGAGCTCTATTTCCTTCACTCTTGTTTCTGTCACGTGTGCCATGCCGATCTCCATGGTAAAAACTCTACCTTTGCCATCTTCATGAAGCTTTCCTTTGCCTTTGCCTATTTTCGACAATGCGGAAGTGTACAATGGAAAGGGAAGATTATGAGAGAGAGAGAGAGAGAGAGAGAGAGAGAGAGAGAGAGAGAGAGAGATTTTCTGATGAACCAACCAACTTGGCAATGAATTAGCGATTATGCAATGGGCGCTTGGGTGTTTCTTATATTCTAGCATGGGGCTTTAAGTACCCCTTCAGAGAATGGCCCTACTACCCAAAACTTTGACAAATAAGTATACCAAACACCTAAAGCCAAAATAATTATTACAGTGGGCTATTCATTCGAGTTGCTATAACTGTAACAAGATGCACTATTGTAGTTACACTGTTCACAATCTTACTTCAGGTGATACTATTGTGGATGCTAGATACACTGTTCAAAACCTTACTTCGGTGATTGTGTGAAAAAAATTGCATATGTAGTTACGGATTATAAAGCTGTGCTAGATGCTAAACTATAGCATGCGCATTTGAGCATTTGAATTTTGTCAATTTAATGTGGTTCCAGAAATATAATATGGTTGCCTCATTGCCCTTTTTGGAGGCAACACTTAAGCATGTTTGTGAAGATTGTATTCCAGAAATATGATATGGTTGCCTCATTGTCCCTTCTGGAGGCACCATTTAAGCATGTTTGTGAAGACTATATTTTGAAAAAAAAAAAGCGTTCTACGTTTTCAAAAAATGGTTCAGTGCAGGCTATTCGTAAGCTATAGCTTATTCATAGTGATGTTTACGGCGTGATGCACACTCTTTCTTTTAAGAATATTTTGTACTTCATGACTTTCAATGATGATTATTCACAGCTTACATGGGTATATCCGCTTAAGGCTAATAGAATGCGCATTTGAGCATTTGAATTTTGTCAATTTAATGTGTTTCCAGAAATATAATATGGTTGCCTCATTGCCCTTTTTGGGGGCAACATTTAAGCATGTTTGTGAAGATCGTATTCTAGAAATATGATATGGTTGCCTCATTGCCCCTTTTGGAGGCACCATTTAAGCATGTTTGTGAAGACTATATTTTGAAAAAAAAAAGCGTTCTACGTTTTCAAAAATGGTTCAGTGCAAGCTATTCGCAAGTTATAGCTTATTCACAGTGATGTTTACGGCGTGATGCACACTCTTTCTTTTAAGAATATTTTGTACTTCATGACTTTCAATGATGATTATTCACAGCTTACATGGGTATATCCGCTTAAGGCTAAAGTGTTTATGTGCCTTGTTTAAGTCGCACCCGTTTGGGTTCTCTTCATTCTTCTTGTGCATCAAATTGTTATTCTTAGGAGGAACCTTTTACGTTTGGATGAAGCACAAAATTCAAAAACTTGGATGGTTGCTATGGAAGATGAATATGATGTGATTTAAGAAACATACTTGGTCTTTATGTGCCTTGTCTCATGGTACAAAGGCCATTGCTAGAAAGTGGACTTATAAGATAAACCCTAAGCAGAATGGTAGTATTGATCGCTACAAGATGAGGCTTGTTGCAAAAGGTTATGCTCAGCAAAGGGACATTGATTATGAAGAAAATTTTGCTCACACTTATTGTATGACTATTGTTCGTTTTATTTGTGCATTGGCATTATTTTACATAGGATATACATCAATTGAACATTAAAACTATTTTTTTGAATGGTAACTTGTATGAGGAAGTGTATGTAATGCAACCTTGTGGGCTTGTCAAGAAAGAACAAGAAAATAAAGTGTATAGATGTAATAATGAAAGGTAGACAATCATTTGATTGCATGTGGCTTTCAAAATAGTCCAATTGAGAGAAATTTGTATCCAAAACGTGCAAATGATTCCTACTCATTAGTTCGAATGAGATATATATTGCCAAATTTAAAGCTGATTTGATTGCCATATTTGAGATGTCAATTTTGGGCTTTTGCATCATTATTTGGCTATTCAGTTTAAGCAGTGTGATGAGGGTATTGCATTATGTCATTCAAAGTATGTGAAAACTTTGCTGAGAAGATTTTGACTTTATGATTGTAAATCGATTTCCACTCCATAGAAATAGGTTTGAAGTTAAGTCTACATGATATTGGAGATCCTGTAAATGTTACCTTCTACCAGAAAGTTGTTGGTTGCCTCATATATGTATGCATTACAAGTTTATATAATTAATTTGCACTCTCACAAGTTAGTAGATTCATGTATAGCCCATGGTCTAAGCATAGGCAAGTAGTTAAGAAGATCTTTCAATACTTGAGTGGCACTATGCATCTTGGATTGTTAGGGGAGATCATTGCTACCAGATTTACATGGTTTTTTTTAAATCGTATTGGATTGGTTGCTATGACACACGAGTGTTCACAAGTGTTTTTTGTTTTATGCTCAAGAACTCATGCATACCATGGTTGGGAAACAAGCAACCTATCGTGGCCACCTCTAGTTGTTAGAGGGTTGCTATGACATACGAGTGTCCATGAGTGGTTTTTGCTTTATGCACAATAGTTTATGCATATCATGATTGAGCAAGAAGAAACCTACTGTGGCCACCTCACAACCACGATTAAATGTATGTGGATATCACATCTCGTGCCTTCTTTGGGAGTTTGTTGGCACTCTCATCTACAATGATACTCAAAGTGCATTGGTAGTTTCAAGGAACCTAGCCTTTTATGCTTGCACAAAGCATATTGAGGTACATTATCATTATGCCAAAGAAAGAGAGAGACACTCAGCTAGAGAGATCAACTTGGCTTATGTATTGACATAGGACAACCTTCTAAATCTGTTCAAAAAAGCATTGCCTCATGAGAAGTTCAATGTTTTTTGCAAAGCTTTGGGATTGTTTCCCTCTGTGGATTGATCATGTCTATAGAGTACAATTTCCTATACTCTATGTGCTAGCTCTCGTTCATCGCATCACTCTCGGGGGAAATTCATTACCATGTATATGGTAGTGATGTGTGTGAACACAATTAGGGCCGCCAAGGCACTTTTTTCTTCACCATGAGGTTTTTCCCCATGCCTGTATATACGCCCATCACTCTTAGGCTATCTTATCTTATATTCACACACCTAGTAACACATTCTCCATTGTGTACCTTGAGCTTCTTCTACATCTCCAAGCTCTGTGTATATTCATGCAATAATAACTCCAATAATAGTACATTTCATGCATTAGCATTTGTAGATAGCCAGAGCTAAGCGAAACGAATGGAGAACTAAGAGGACCGCCAAGGCACTTTTTTCCTCACCACGAGGTTTTTCCCCATGCCTGTATATACGCCCATCACTCTTAGGCTCTCTTATCTTATATTCACACTCTTAGTAACACATTCTCCATTGTGTGCCTTGAGTTTCTTCTACATCTCCAAGCTCTGTGTATATTTGTGCAATAATAACTCAATAATAGTACATTTCATGCATTAGCATTTGTAGATAGCCAAAGCTAAGAGAAACCAATGGAAACAAATCAAAATGGCGTTTGAAACAAACATAAATAGAAAGATACAAACGAGTTGAAGCTTGAGATTGTTATGCATTAGATTAACTCAAGACTCAAGATTTTCACATCTACAACAATATCTATGCTCATATCCAAATGAAAAATTCACATACAAATATGTGATAGGTATTCAATTCTTCTTGGCTTCCAACCATTGAAGTATCAAACGGCAGTCTTGAAATTGCATGCACTAGCCACCTCAAATGTGACATTGGACCTTGTTTTTCTCTTAGAATTTTGCAATAATCACCTTGTTGTTTCCCATGAAACATCAAAGCGCATTTTGATTATAGTGGGAACCAATTAAATTTCAGGTAGTGATTAAGGATTTTTAAGATAGAATGTGTCATAAAATTTAATATCTAATATCTAACCAACCCAAATGATTTTCTCATATTAAATTGATCACTTAATGTGGGAGAATAAACTGGAACAAGTGTTAAGATATAGACATGTGCTTATAGATCTATCTCAACACGGGGCCAATGGTAAAGGGGCCCAAATGAGAGATGGTCTATCAAAGAGCAAGGCTAACAAATGGAGCATAAGACCTTAGGGTTAGCTTCATTGAAGACCTCCAATAATGTGTGTAAAAGTCCTTTGACCTTAGGTAAGATAGGGCTGAGCTTGAGGCTCGGGAACCCGACCTAGCTCGAGGTGCTTGTCCTGCTTCTCATGCTTGATGACTAAGGTGCTTGATAATTGAGGTGCTTGAGATGCTTGAGGTACTTAATGATTGAGATTCTTGAGGTGCTTGACATGCTTGAGATACTAGGGTTGCACTTGAGGTGAGAACCCAACCCAAGCTTAAAGTGCTTAAGAGCCAAGCTTGTGGTAGGGGCTTGAGGTGTCAAAAAGTCAAATATTCAATCCCTACAAGGAGGGGGCGAGCCCTACATGAGGGGGGATGAGAGAGAACAACACTCACACAAGGCATGCATGGTACAAAGAAAGCAAAAGGGACACTTGTCAAGTTTCTCCTCATGTTGCCCTCATGGTGTGCCTGAAGCCTATTGGTTGGCTACCCAAGGGGTCCAATGATAATTTAGGAGATTTAATTAATTGATTTTGCATTTATCTAGCCCTCTCTCTCAAAGGGGAAAGGGGGACACTTGTCTCAAGGCTATCGTTGCTGCTTGTAATGCCTCCTGCTTATGATTGGCTAGGCCTGGAGGGGTCCAATGAGCTTCAAGCATGAGCTACAAGGGGGGGTCGACCCAAGCAAGCTAGGGGGTTGCTTAGGAGGTATACTCACCCACACACACTCACAAACACTCTTATTGTGTGCTATGCAAAGTGCAAGAGCTCCCTCTCCTTCTCCAAGTAAATAGAGGTTGAGAGCCTACACCAACACTATTGGATATGGAGTGCAAATCCAACCAAGAGCCATGCTTCAATGCTTAAGCTTGCCATCTCCTTCTTCTTCATTACTATGCTATTATGTATGCTAGCAACAAGAGTTATGATAAGTGAGGAACTAATTCTTTCTCCTATGAAATGTTTCTTCTTCCTCTTCCCTACCCTCATTCCTTGCTAGCTCTCTCCACCTTTGAAGGTGTTTGAGGTCTTGGGACTGAGGATTGGGATAGTTAAATATTTCGTTAAGTTTATGTTATGTTTGTGATTCTTGAAGCTGTCCATATTCATCGCATCACCTAGGTCACAAGGAACACAAAGATTGTATTGTAACAAGTCTCTCTTATTGGGAGAAATCATAATACAAATGTCTAATGAGGGGGGACCGGCTCCACATAAATCCGGTCCTCATCTGTTGTCATGTTCTCTAAATTCTCTCTCTTGCAAAAGTATTGTTCATGCCAAGTTAATTAATTGCTTGATTATGTTGCTATCTTCAATTATGTTCACCGACTATGCTCACAAAGTCATTTTTCAAAAGACTCTCATTGATTTCCGCTACTCTCAAATTAAATAGGCCAATTCCATTACATTGGTATCAGAGCTTTGGGTTTCTCTTTTCTTGCTTAAGAAGAGAGGTCCTTAAGTAGCCTATAAATGGTTGATGTTGTTAATTATATTAGGGTGAGTGGAACTGGGATCTATTATCGGTTTTGTTGAGCCCACTATGTGGGGGATGGTGCACACCTCGGGAGCTTTGGACTTAATAATGGAGTCTTTTTAGACTTGTCTACGACTTTACCATTATTGAGCCATAAGAAGTCCGAAAGGAGCTAGCCCTTGGAAACTTTGCTATGTTAGACCTACTCCTCTACTCTCTATAATTAACCACTTCGAGCTGTGGGTGTAGATACTTAAGAGCCGATTTTCAAAGGCTAAGAGGAGTGGCAACTGAGGTTTTGAATTGCCAAAGCATACACTAAGTACATACATAAATTTGGTTAACATGACTGGCAATAATAAAGAGAGTAGAATGAACATTGATAGCTTTGATTTTGCACATGAAGGTGCTAACGATGATGATCCCATGTTTGTGAATTATCTCATCACTAGGTTGCAGCAAGATATGGGCAACCCTGCTTTGCAAGCCGAAGTTACTCAACAACTTCGTGCTTATGGAATTTCCCTTCCTCCTCAAGAGGAGAGAGAGCTTAGGAGGCCTCTTGAAGAGACCTCCAAAAGAAGACTTTCTCCCATTCGAGAGGAGGAATCCAAAGAGCAATAAAGCAATGAAAGCTTAAGTTCCTCTGAAGATGTGGCTCCACGAAGACGACGGTCTAGACGATCTTCCACTCCTCCCAAGAGGAAAAGATCAACACATAGTCCTTCTCCTCATCACTCTGAAAGGCAAGAGAGGAAACAAAGGAAGAAAAGGGCTAGAAAGAGGTCACCCTCTTCTCCTTCTTCTTCACCTTCCTCCTCTTCTGACGAAAGCTATGCCTATTCTCCTAGAGAATACAAGAGGGGAGGACATCGCAAATCATTTCCTGCATGGCGAAGGTCACAAAAGCTAAAGAAGTTCAAGGAGGGAGGAAAGAGTATTTGTTTTCTCACGATGGCACCTTTGGTGCTACCGACAAAGTGTTGGCCTTCATCCAACAATTTGATGTGGCCTTTGGAGACGAGGGCTTCACAGATTCCTCCAAGCTATGCCATGTATCTATGCACTTCCAAAAATCAGCTCGTCAATGGTGGGCTAGCCTTCGTGGCAATGGTGAAGCCCCAAAGACATGGAAAACTCTACAAGTTTCCATCATGAAGCAATTCCTTGCAAGCGATGCAAAGGACAAAGTGCTTACCGAATGGCGTAGCTTGAAGCTTCTCTCTCATGAGTCTATCCACAAGTATGAGACAAGTTTTGGGATTTACATCTCAAGGCTACTGTCTTTCAAAAGATAAACTTTGCCGAGCAAAGGCAACAATTTTATGTGGAATTACCTGAAGAGATGGTGGAATACATCAACTCTCAACGGCCTGGTACTATTAGCGAAGTAATCCATCACACCATGGTTGCTTCACACATCAATTCCATCAAGGGGCTAGACGTAATGTCAAGCCCATGGAAAACAAAGACAAAAATGATGCAAAGGGGAAAACCAATGTTCAAAATACTTCCCAAGTCACTTCCAACAACAACAACAATCGCTCCAAGGAGAAGGGAGTTTACAAAGGTAAAAACAAACTCTCTCCTGAAGAGCTTGAATCTTTTCGCAAGGACCATAAGTGATTCAAGTGTGGGGAGCAAGGACATGGCTATCGTTCTTGCCCCAAGAAGAATACTCGTAATGAGACTCCTAGGGATTCCACCATCGAAGCTCCAAAAGAGGATGCTTATTGCAAAGGATCATCACTTTCCTATGCTTGGGGAAAGGTAAGAGAGCATGATGCCTTCATCTTGTTTAACCCTGGCTCTACTCTAAACTTCATATCAATGGAGTTGGCCACCAAGTTGGGCATTCAAGATTTTGAGATGGGAGATATGGTAATGGCTGACGCAGCTTTCAAGGGACAGCAAGCCTCCGTTACTCCCTTGATTGGGAAGTTGAGGCTTCATGTCCAAAACTATGTCGACAAAGAAGACTTCTTCATCTCTCCTCTCCAACATGAGGATTGTATCCTAGGGGCGCCATGGTTTGATCGCATGGCTGCCAACATGAAGTTCCCTGAAAGGAGAATCTACTTCACCTACAGGGGAAAGAACATGTATGTAGATGCTAGTGAGCGTGGTGGCACTATTCCACTTGTAAATCCTCTTGCTTTTGATAAGTCAATGAAGAGCTCTATTTCTACGTACACGATTTTTGTCAAAGAGTCTCTAAAAGATACTAATGTTTCATCAAATGTAAATGGTAGGAATCAAGAAGAGTTAGACTTGTCTAATTTACTAAAAGAATTCCAAGATGTGTTCATCGATGATATCCCTATGGACTTACCTCCAACACGAGGGGATGATGACCATCACATTGAGCTCCTTCTAGGAAGCTCACCACCTAACAAACCTCCTTATCGAGTCTCACAAGCTCAACAAGAGGAGATCATGAGGCAAGTTTACGAATTGGTAGACAAAGGGATGGTGAGGCCTAGTTATTCTCCCTTTTGTTCTCCAGTCCTTTTAGTGCAAAAGAAAGATGGTACATACCGTATGTGTGTGTATCGAGCACTAAATCATATCACTATCAAAAACAGATTTCCCGTGCCTCGGGTAGAAGATCTGTTTGATAAGCTACAAGGCTCTACCTACTTCAGTAGGATTGACCTTAAAAGTGGCCATCATCAAATAAGGATAGTGGATGAAGATATCCTAAAGACCGCGTTTCGCACAACATTTGGTCTTTATGAATATCTAATCATGCCTTTTGGCTTGACTAATGCACCACCTATGTTCAATCGTCTGATGGAGAAATGTTTTAGACCATACCGCAAATTCACTGGAATGTTCTTTGATGATATCATCATGTACTCCAAGTATTTGGAGGAACATAAGCAACATCTCGAAGTGATTTTTCAAGCATTGAGGGAGAACAAGTTTTTTCTCAACCAAAAGAAAAGCGAATTCTTCCTTCAAGAGATTCAATACCTAGGTCATATTATCTCTCATGATGGTATCCGTATGGATCCATCAAAGTTAGAGGTAATAAAATCATGGCCTAGCGAGCTAAGAAGCTTTATTGTTATGTGTGCATACTATAGACGCTTCATAGCAAAATTCTCTCAAGTAGTAGGACCACTACACGACTTAACTAAGAAGAACGTTAAGTATGTATGGAGTGCTAAGGAGCAAAATGCTTTCGAGAAGCTTACTTCCCAACCATTCCTCATGCTTCCGGCTCTCTCAAAGCCATTTGAGTCCAATGTGATGCTTGTGGCGATTGCCTTGGAGCAGTTTTGCTTCAAGAAGGGCATGCCATAGCATATGAGAGCCGAAGGCTCAATACTGATGAACGAGTCTTGGGCATTTATGAGAAAGAGCTTTTAGCTGTTCTACATGTCCTAGACACATGGAAGCATTACCTATTGGGGACTCCATTTATCCTACGAACCGACCACCAAAGTCTCAAGTATTTCACGACGCAAACCAAGATTTCTGACAAACAAATGAGGTGGACAAATTTTCTTTCGCAATTTAATTTCAGATTGCTCACATAGCTGGTAAGCACAATCAAGTGGCCGATGCACTTTCACGACGACCAAAGGTTAATACGGTGTCTATAGCTACTCACAATGATCTATCCTCTATGATAGATGAGTATGCTACTGACCCTGACTTTAGAGACATAATGTCAGCCCTTGCTTGGGGAAGAAAGAGGAACCATTCACCTTTCAGGATGGTTATCTTCTCCACAGCAATAGGCTATGTGTTACCCATTCCCTTCGTGAGAAAGTTATGTATGAATCCCATGCTCCTCCATATGCGGGGCATAGAGGTATTCAACCTACTCTCGGAGGAGTAGAGACATACTTCTATTGGCCTACCATGAAAGTGGACATACAAGAGTATGTTTCAAAATGTGTAGTATGCCAAAAGACCAAGTATGATAGAGGGAAGCAACCTGGATTACTCCAGCCATTGCCTATCCCAAATTCACCATGGGAGAATATACCCATGGATTTCATCTTTGGATTACCCAAGTCTATCCATGGGAATACAGGAATATGGACAATAGTCGACAGGTTTAGTAAGCAAGCACATTTTATTCCTTTCAAAAAGAATATTAAGGTACATCAAATGGCAACTATCTTCATATCTTAGATTTTCAAGCACCATGGATTACCCACATCCATCGTGTCACATAGAGATCCTAGAATGACCAGTAATTTCTGGAAAGGTCTCTTTGAAAATCCAGGAACAAGATTGAATTTCTCTTCGGCCTATCACCCACAAACGGATGGCCAAAGTGAGATAGCCAATCTTACGATACTCGATCTACTCAAGACTTATGTTACCAAAGTAGATCAATGCTCACAATGGGAAAAGTACTTACCTCTTGTAGAGTATGCCTACAATAATACTGTACATACTTCTACGGGAAAAGCACCTTTTGAGATCATTGAGGGAAGACCTAAAAGTCCCTTGCTACTCAAAGTACATGGGAAGATCTTCGCCGCCGATGAGTATAGCCGTGACCTACAAGAATCTTTTCAGAAGATTAAGGAGGCTATATCCATCTCTCAACAAAGGCAAAAAGATGCTGCTGATAAGCACAGAACAGCCTTAATGTTCAAAGAAAATGATTGGGTCTTACTCAAGTTTCCTAAGGCTCGATTAAGGCAAACGACGGGCAAAAATCCTATGGGCCATCAAAAGTTTTATGCTAAACTAGCAAAAAGATACTATGGTCCTTTCCAAACCTTGAAGCCCATCAATGAGACGGCTTATCAACTCAAGTTGCCCAACCATTGGCTCATACACAATGCCTTTCATGTAAGCCTACTTAAGCCCTACAAAGGAGAGCCACCAATTGAACCAATTATTGAAGACCCTCCCAAAGTTGAAGACTAAGAAGAGGTGCTACAACCCGAAGCTATCCTTCGGCATGAAGACAAGGTACTATGACATGGTAAGATTATCTGACGGTATCTTATTAAGTTAAAAAATTATCCTTTTGAAGATGCTAGATGGATGTAAGGAATACAACTTAAGGATAGTATGAACCTTGTCAATGCTTACAATGCTACGTTAGAGTAAGCAAACGTACAAATTTCTTTAAAATGACTCATGTTTTTGTCTTATAAGACTAATCCTCTTTTTAATTGTGCACAAATTTAACTAGTATGCATGCTTAGAATCATGTTTGCGATGACGACGTCTCTCAAATACCAAGTAGAATTTGTCACTCTACTTTGGGAGAATGAAATGGACTAAAGAGCAGACATGCTTGCGGCAGCTATGTCTCCTAAGCACCAAATGGATTAGTCATCCATTTTGGAAAGATGTCATAGCATAAAAAGGGATCCTCTACCCGCTAAGTAAAATTGACTAATGACTAAGGCTTTATCTCTTCTACCTCATAGTCGTAAGAGAGAGGTAATGTCATAAAATCTAATATCTAATATCTAACAAACCCAAATGATTTTCTCATATTAAATTGATCACTTAATGTGGGAGAATAAACGGGAACAAGTGTTAAGATATAGACATGTGCTTATAGATCTATCTCAACACGGGGCCAATGGTAAAGGGGCCCAAATGAGAGATGGTCTATCAAAGAGCAAGGCTAACAAATGGAGCATAAGACCTTAGGGTTAGCTTCATTGAAGACATCAATAATGTGTGTAAAAGCCCTTTGACCTTAGGTAAGCTAGGGCTGAGCTTGAGACGCGGGAACCCGACCTAACTCGAGGTGCTTGTCCTGCTTGATGACTAAGGTGCTTGATGAATGAGGTGATTGAAATGCTTGAGGTGCTTAATGATTGAGATTCTTGAGGTGCTTGACATGCTTGAGATGATAGGGTTGCACTTGAGGTGAGAACCCAGTCCAAGCTTAAAGTGCTTAAGAGCCAAGCTTGTGGTGGGAACTGGGCCTATGCATGAGGGCTTGAGGTGTCAAAAAGTCAAATATTCAATCCCTACAAGGAGGGGGCGAGCCCTACATGAGGGGGATGAGAGACAACAACACTCACACAAGGCATGCATGGTACAAGGAAAGCAAAAGGGACACTTGTCAAGTTCCTACTCATGTTTCCCTCATGGTGTGCCTGAAGCCTATTGGTTGACCACCCAAGGGGTCCAATGATAATTTAGGAGATTTAATTAATTGATTTTGCATTTATCTAGCCCTCTCTATCAAAGGGGAAAGGGGGACACTTGTCTCAAGGCTACCCTTGCTGCTTGTAATGCCTCATGCTTATGATTGGCTAGGCTTGGAGGGGTCCAATGAGCTTCAAGCATGAGCTACAAGGGGGGGTTGACCCAAGCAAGCTAGGGGGTTGCTTAGGGGGTATACTCACTCACACACCCACACCCACAAACACTCTTATTGTGTGCTATGCAAAGTGCAAGAGCTCCCTCTCCTTCTCCAAGCAAGTAGAGGTTGAGAGCCTACACCAACACTCTTGGATATGGAGTGCAAATCCAACCAAGAGCCATGCTTCAATGCTTAAGCTTGCCATCTCCTTCTTCTTCATTACTATGCTATTATGTATGCTGGCAGCAAGAGTTATGATAAGTGATGAACTGATTCTTTCTCCTATGAAATGTTTCTTCTTCCTCTTCCCTACCCTCATTCCCTGCTAGCTCTCTCACCTTCAAAGGTGTTTGAGGTCTTGGGACTGAGGCTTGGGATAGTTAAAGCTTTCTTCAAGTTTATGTTATGTTTGTGATGCATGAAGCTTTCCATCTTCATTGCATCACCTAGGTCACAAGGAACACAAAGATTGTATTGTAACAAGTCTCTCTTAATGGGAGAAATCATAATACAAATGCCTATTGGGCTCCACATAAATCCGGTCCTCAACTATTGTCATGTTCTCTAAATTCTCGCTCTTGCAAAATTATTGTTCATGCCAAGTTAACTAATTGCTATGATTATGTTGCTATCTTCAATTATGTTCACTGGCTATGCTCACAAAGTCATTTCTCAAAAGTACTCTCATTAATTTCCGCTACTCTCAAATTAAATAGGCCAATTCCATTACAGAATGCATGGCTTTAATTGTTTGAAAACACTTTTATATTGTACAACTCTCCACATATTCAATTATGAATCTGTGTCCTTAATTGTTTGAAAACACATTTATACTGTACAAGTCTCCACAATTACAATTATGAAAAATACATTACGTGCACCTCAATGATGAATT
Source organism: Adiantum capillus-veneris (assembly GCF_014529385.1). NCBI lineage: Eukaryota > Viridiplantae > Streptophyta > Polypodiopsida > Polypodiales > Pteridaceae > Adiantum > Adiantum capillus-veneris. The sequence continues at coordinate 156,410,778 of NC_140935.1, forward strand.
TTCAGAAATAAATTTGGCATCCATAGATGAAGTTTTTGGTGCTTTCTAGCTTGCAAACTCACAAATGATGCTTCTGATATTGATGTTGTTGATTGCACCATGGGCCATGAAGATAAAATTGCACCCTCTAGTGTTCCCATAGTCCCTTGTTTTGCTGATTTGTGCAAGCATCCAATAGCTATTGCATGCCAAACTTCAATGCCCCTCTAGGTTACAATCTTTTTCCATCATCATCCTTGATGTCTTCAATCAAAAGAAAGTTCTTTCAGTTCATGACAACATATTTAACTTCACTCGAATGAATCTCAGCCCCAACATCATAGATCCCAACTCCAACTTCAATTGGTCTACTTGCTCATCAATACAACCCACACTCATTGTTGGAGAAATTTTATTGCATGATTACCACTATCTTTGTAGAGTGATCCCAATCCCAATCCATTGGCATAGCCATGCTGAGGTGTTCCTATTTCGAAGGTGCTCAAGAAATACATATCAAAGAGAAGTTTGACTAGCACATGGGGGACAACAACTAGACTAGCTAATCTATGTTTTTCTTGAACGTGTGATAGTAGAAAGTAAGCTACAAGAACAAACAGAGATAATCATAAAATTAACATGAATGCTATTGGGTGTTGATAGATTGGTAGAGATTCTAGAGTTGAGATATAACTCTAGTACCTAGTACAATTAGTCAATGCCAATAGATGATGCAAATAGCAAGTTTTAGCTCAAACTCATTTTGTGCTTATGTCAAATCTAGTAGCCAATACAATTAGTTAATGTCAATATATGATGCAAATAGTAAGTTTTAGCTCACATTAAGCTTGGATATTATGTTCAAGATATACACAAAATTGTTAATTCTTTGTTTGTTAACACAATTATGCTTTCCAATTCTCTTAGACATAAGATAGTCATTCAAAAAATAATAGAACCATTGTATAATTATATATACATTTCATAATTTGTGTGTTAATCTTCAAACGGCTTCCAAATATTGTTCCCTTCCCTTCCTTGTGCATAGCTTTTTAAATACCGTTGTTTAAGGAAGGGCTGCTTGTGCAACTTGCTGTCAATTTTTTTTTTCCATACATATGTAGGGTACTTCTAAAAGAAATGTGGGAAAATTTGCAATTTGGACCCTAACTCCCATTAAAGGGGGAATCTAAAATTCTATGGCCACTATGATTTTTCAATCTTAATGGACAAGAGTGATATGTATGTATCGGTGAAAGCATAGGTTGGTGATAGAAATAGAAGTGTCGGTGACACTTCTTTGGGGCACTTATGGATGGTGTTTAAGCACACTAAGGATCTTCTTGCAAAGAAATATTTCCACAAACATTACAAAAGTGTTTTCAATTTCTTTAATGGGTTCTTGATTTGGTATTTGGGTGACTCTTTGTCTGCATTTCACCAAGATCACTCTCTCTCTCTCTCTCTCTCTCTCTCTCTCTCTCTCTCTCTCTCTCTCTCTCTCTCCGCCGTTTTTTGACCTAGTAGACAACAATTCACTCTTTTGATCATAACTTCTTCATTTGAACTCCGATTTAGGTGATCTATAGCCTCAATCGAAGAGCACAAAGCCCTCTACGCATTGATGTAAAGACATAATTTTTTTGAGCAATGGAAGGCTTTGCTGTAACAACATCTCAGAACTGAAAAAACTGTCAAAACTTTGCGTTTTTATTACTGCCTTGAAGGCAATGTTAGAAAAAACTCGCAAGGGTGGAAAATCCACACTCGCCATGGAGAATGATGCAAAATCTCTAAGGAATTTGGATGCTAATCCAACCACATCATCTACAACAACGGAAGCAATGATCATGGCTTACTTGATCTCATTACAAGAAACTGTCAACAAGCAAGGTGAAGAGTTGCGCGCACTTGCAATGGAGAATGGTACTTTAAGAGTTCTTGTTGTGGAGATTGAGCACCTCAAGAAGGTTCTTGAAATGCAAATAACACGCTTGTTGTATCTTGAGAATGAAGTTCAAGAATGTAAGCGCTCTCTTGTGGACATGAATGTAATGAAAGAGCGCTTGAGCAAAGTTGAGAGTGATCATGTATTGAAAGAGGAAACGATAGACACAATACGACATGATGTATGTGAGATGAGAAATGCATCCAAATCATGGGCTGATATATGTAAGGATAATGTGGTTTCCACATCTCCTATCATACAAGCCATTATCCAAGCAAAGAATGTAGAGAATGTGGACACTCAAGAATTGCAAGAACATAAAAAACGCTCAAACAATATAGTCATTCATGGAATCGAGGAGGAAAGCATGGAAACACCCCAATCTCTTGCAGTTTCTATTGAAGAGTTTTTTGCTACACACTTTGGCATGTCTGGAATCATGGGTTATAGTGCACATCGAGTTGGAAATCAAGGAGTCCCTCGCTCGGGAGAAAGACCTATTGTATGTACCATGGCTGATGAGGTAAAGAGAAAGATCATCCTTGACAATAGTTGGATCTACCTCAAAGGAACGGGTTGTAATGTATATGAGGATCGCACTCTTATGCAACAAAATGTACGTCGTAAAGCATATGAGGAAAAAACCAAGAAGGTCAAGGTGTCATCTCAAGAAGAAAAGTCACTTGAGGAGGATGCCAAGTCCACCCAACAAATAGGGACACATGATCTATGAGACCAATTCACGCTTGCGAATAAGCTTTTGGAATTGTAACGGCTTTCCATGGAATGCGGGAATTGGCATTGATGAGCTTACCAATGACCCCGTTGTGATACTTCTTGTTGAAACATAGGAGCATGATGCGCAACGAATTCTTGGATTTGACAAATATGATGTGCATTCTTTGACGTGGACCAAAAATGCAAAGCAACATAGAGGCCAAGGAGGCGTAGCATGTATAATCAAAAATGGTTTGAAAGATGTTTCCATTGTCAAAGAAGATAAGTATAAACGCTACTTAGGCTGAAAATCAGCCCACCCAATGGTCAAGTTATGTTTGTGGTTGGTTGCTACATTCCTCACTATGACTCCAACTTTTATGCTCGCTTGGATATGGATAGAGATCAGCCCTTTCTTGAACTAGAGGAAGATTGCTCATTACAAGGACCAAGGTGAAGTCATTGTCTTTGGAGACATGAATGCTCGCACAAATACGTTACAATGCGACACACAACAAGTTGACATGCCGCATGTTTCAAGAAGAATGGATGACTCATACATGTATGATCGAAGTTCTAATGATGCAAAAGGATTGGACCACTATGGAAAGTCACTTCTACATATGTGCAATAGTACCGGAATGCTCATTGCAAATGGTGTATCTTTATGTCAAGGCACCAATGACTTTACATGTAGAAAACACAATGGTGATAGTGTGATCGACTATATGTTGTTTTCGGAAGCCACTCTAAAATGCATACAAAGCTTTACACTTGGTGAATGGAATCTGGAATCGGATCATAAGATGCTATGTATTGACCTCACGTGTGGTAAAAGAGCCGAGCATGTAGCCTCCAATCATGATGTGAATCATTTGTACCTACGTCTAGACTTCAAATGAGCACTTATATATGTTGATATGGTGGACCAAATGTTAAGCCGGATAGAGCATTAAGAGAGACCAACATTAGAATGCAAGTGGAAAGTTTTCAAAGAAGTAATTTTCTCTTGTGCGAGGGAATGCTTTTCGGTGAAACACATGTCTTGCAAAAGATCTAAGAAGGGTAGCACCAAGAAGAAATGGTTCGACATGGAATGTAGTCAAGCCCGAAAACACTTGCTAAGGTTGGGTGCAAGCAAAGACAAGGAAAGTTACTTGGAACATTCACACACATACAAAGCACTTATTCAAAAAAAGAGGAGAAGGTGGGAAGTCAAAAAACAACTTCTTTTAGTGCAAGAGAAAGCACATGCATGTGGCAAGTTTTGGCAAAATCTAAAAGGCAAGCGTGTTGAGAGCTTTGGTGACTTGACTCTTGAGGATATGTATACACATTGTAAGAACCTCTATGAGAAACTCAATGTTGATAAGATGGAGTGTTGTAGCTCCCTTCCGTTTATGTCTCCCTTCTTTACCATTGAAGATGTCTGTTGCGCGCTTGACAAACTTGCTACCCGCAAGGCAGGGGACCTTCAAGGTGTCAAGGCTGAAATGATTAAATGGACAAGCAAGAAAACACGATATTGGATATACAATATGTTTAACCTTGCACTTCAACATGACATGCTGTCATAAGAGCCCTTGTTAGAGTGCCATACCTAGCAAAAAAGTAAAAAGGCCTCCTGGATTTGAATTGAGAGGCCGCGCCATCCAACCACACCCAATGTTCTTGGACTGCTATGCCAAGTTGTTGCAACCATTGGTGATGTAGCATGAAACAATGCTGAACAAAAAGAGTATCATGAGTCTTGTTATCTGATATGTAGAAGTGATAATATTTTTGGACCACTCCTGCAACGTGGATATAGGTGATGTGGACAAATATTGTGACCTGATCAGAGTACCAGTGCACTGTTTGAATCTCGTTCTGCTCTTTGAACGTGTAGTTCTCTGCAAAGTCCACTACAAACAATACCACCGTTTTTGGAAAAACTAGAAGACACTCTTTGAATTGCTCAGCGTGCCATCTATACACAGAATTATGCTGGATATACTTCTTCAAGTGATCCCTAAACAAAACCAGAAGCTCTTTGCTGTTCATCTTCTTGAATGAAAGGACTTTCCTCTTCTTCTTTTTCCCGACATCTGTTTGTCCAACTTCGACATCCTCGAATAGCTTGACTGTCACGATGCATCCTGTCTGTGATTCTTCCCTTGGGTATGCAAGCATTTTTTCTGGTCCACAAATAGAGCATTCTCCCATTAAACATATTTTATTGTGATGGCTGGCACTTTCAGACTTTGGACACAAAATAGATTCCCATAGTACTGTCATACTGCTATAGGTTTGAGCACATGCATTGCACTTGTCAGTGGCCCCACAAATTTTACATTGGCAAGTACAGCTGACGGAATTCAAGCCAAGAGAACCTTGCCTTATCTGGTTTAAGGCATCTCTCAAAAAAGACATCTGGACATGTGTTATGTAGATGCACGTGTACCTATCCTTAAGTTTGCGGACAAAGTATGGCTTCAGTTTCTTGAAAGTTCATTGCCCAATCTTCACATCTGGATGGGCTCTTTGAAATTGAAGGAAGAATTCTACCTGTAAACATGCAACCTTTGGACTTCGCATCCATATGAGCACGATTTAAGTAGCAAGTACAAAAAAATTGTTGACCTATTTCTATTATGCACTTGATTGTACCTACTTATGGCCTAGTCAGCTTAAGTATATTTGATGGAAACCATGTACTTCAAAATACCTTCCCTAATACAGGAAGCTAGCAGGTGTCATGCACTCTATAGCCAACCGTCACCAGACTAGCCTCCTTGATGAGCTCTTTTTCAGGTTGCCACCACCTAGGGGGTAGCTACCTGTATGATGAGCTCTTTTTCAGGTTGCCACCACCTAGGGGGGTAGCTACCTGTATGATCTGTTAGTGTACCAGTTTCATGCACCTACCACCACATAGCACCCAACCAAAAATGAAGGTAGAGTGGTAGCTACCCGACTATAATCTTCAACCATTAGCAAGTTGAATCCTAGGGGATAGTTACCATGTATGGAAGGTAGCAAGGGATTGGTCACACCCTACCTTGGGAGGCTGCAAACCAAATGGGTAGCTACCTAGACCATAATTGTGGTGCTGTCAAGAAAGACTGAAATCCATGTCATTGTAGCCACCTCATGAGCACACCCCACCACAAATAATGGGATAGCTACCAAACAAGGTACTTACAAAAGGTAGCTACCAAGGACATACTAGTCATGTGAAAAGGGAAAATAGCCACCTCTTGATCTGAATTGCTACATTGTGCTCAACACCACCACATGGGAAAACCTAGCTACCACACCAACAATTGTTTTACTACAACCCCACTAGCTGGGAAAACCTAGCTACCAGACCAACAAAAGTCTACTACAAGCAACACTATAATTACCATCCTGGATGCCTACTAGTAAGTAGATACACTCAATATGTCTTATAGATTGGGTAGACACCAAGACAATGACTTCTGAAGATACTAATGTATATAGTAGGTGGACATCCCAGGTTATAAGCTGCATGCTGATTGACAGGGCATCATATCAGTGACTTCTTCCTTAAAAATGATAGCTACCACCCTTACCTCACACAATCTGGTGACTATGAAAACCATTCCTGTAGATATGCAGCGAGAACTAAGCTTGTATCAGCACTGACGGCCTGCCGCATATCACTCCAATGGTAGGACTCATGAAAACCAGAGGGTGGCTGCCTCCCACCATAGGGCTGATTACTGTATTTATCCCACCTAATCTTACAGCTATGAAAAAACTTACAATACACCAACAAGAAAGATAGGAATGAAGCTAATGTAATCTCAGTTGCTTTTCAAAGTGCAGAAAAACATGAGAATGCAGAAAAACATCACTTGGGGTTGCTCTAGATGATGCACAGGTTGCTTTTGCCACTATTTTCTCTTGATTATTCTTTGGCACACATCCTTCTTGTTCGGTGAGACACGTGCATTCTCTGTCCAGAAGGAGAGCACCAATTCCTTGACCTCATCAAAGATTGCATCCTTTGAGCGTGCCTGTCGCTCACATAAATGCAATGGCAAGGATTCATTTTTTAATTTCTCTGTTGCTGCGTAGAAGTTTCTATGGTGTGTCCCTAGAAGTTTTGAAGCTGCATAAATGTTTGGGACCGGTGCTCTCATGGCCATCATGATAGTCACCCTCTTAAGAAACAATTCTTTCTTGCTCCTCGGTTTCTTGATGGTTTAAAGAGTGTCCCTGAAACCCACCAGCACTGGATTCTCTCGCGTCTCAATTTTGAGCCCACGCATGCAACCATCATTCAGCACATCCTTCATGATGGATTCCTTTGTCTCGTTGTCAAGGCCTCTTGTGTGCTGTTTGAAACATGTGACGATACGCTTTGTGATAGCTTGGCGTTTCACAATAATCGGACGAGATGGATATTGGTTCTGACTTTCCTTGAGCTTGTGACAATACTCTCTCCTTTTGTGAGCTTCATAACTTCTGACAGCAAGCCTTCTACATTTTGCACTCACAAATGCCGGCATGGTTTGTACATGCTCCAAAACTTGAGGGAGATTCAACACATGCTGTTCCATCTATTATCCCTGCTCCAAAACTTGTCGATGCCCCAATCAATGTTGTTTCTATAGATGGGCCATAGATTCATTCTTGTTTCTTTCTCCAATAAACCCATCACCCAAGGGTGCTGGAACAATGCTGATCTAATGCTCGAGGCTACTCCGCTCGATGCGGGTGCCATGTAGACCAAAGTTAAAGTCCTACCACTTGTAAGTCAAGACGTGGCTGTCTTCCCACCATGGCCTTCTTGATATGTGGCAAAGAGTGCACGCTGACCACTCAACCTGCAATGTATAAGTTGTAGTTGTAGTTGTAGCTGTAGTTATTGCTTGAAACCTCTTGCTTCACTACCAACACCCTCTATGCTTAGCTCAAAAAGCTGCTCTAGCTGCTTGCCGATTGGAAAACAAAAGCAAAACGTCTTATCTGCAAAACCTCCTGCAAAACTCCCCTTCTGTGTTTGTCTTTGCCTGGAAAAGAAGATTATGTGCAAATGCTCCTACAAGACTACCAACTTTGTAAGAAACTCCCCTTCTGTGTTTGGTTTGTAGAGAAGCTTCTGTGCAAATGTTTCTGCAAGACTATCAATGCTCACTCTCATATGCTTGGTTTCTGTGCATGTAGAGAGAGAGAGAGAGAGAGAGAGAGAGAGAGAGAGAGAGAGAGAGAGAGAGAGAGAGAGAGAGAGAGAGAGAGAGACATCCAACTAATTTTGTTTGAAAGTTCTCCAGGGGCGTGGAGGGAACTATGGAACTACAAAACTGCCAAAGGTCATGGGAATATTTTAATCATAAATGTCCACGCTTTGAATCTTTAAAGTTTTATTTAGAACTCTTCTCTTGGTTCCTCCTTTGATATGCAAGAAGCTACCTCTCCACCACCAATGTCCGGGACATAGGTATTTAGTCCACTTAACCATGCACACACCCTATTAGCTTTTCTACTTGTTGGGAATTGTTGAAACGAGTCTGACAACCATATTTGGTGATTTTCACTCAAGATCTCTTTCATTAACTTTGGGATCTCCGAAGAAGAAAACTATGAAGGCAAAGTTGGTCGAGCTTCCCCCGTACCAGATAGAAGAAGACTCTCTAAAGGAAGCCAATGTTACATGGCTGGCCAAAGAATAGCTAGAAAGCTAGCATGCCATAGTTTATCATGGCATTCAAAGGTGCACAAGGGTCCAGAGTCAACATGAAAATGTTGCCCAAAGAAGCTCAAGATCTAGCAAGAGAAGATGCAGTTACACTATGGGAGAAGATTGGCCTCATAGACTACATGCAATTGGAACCATGCAATGTGGACTACATAAGAGATTATGAGTTGCTAAAAATTATGACGATGGTCAGACCACTAATCTATATTTGAACAACACTCCCATAGAAGTGAACATCAAAGAAGGCTAGATAGTGGATGTCCTAAGACTGCCCAAGGGACAAAGACCAATGGCAGACCGCTAGTTGACTACCACACGCATATTATTTGGCAAATCCACATCATTCATGGATCTCAAATAGAAAGAGATAGAGCAAGCACTCATGATATACCAACAACACTTCCATTTCACTATAAAGAGTCCACCACGGTATAATGTTCCTAATCATGCCGTGGCTTCTACTTTCACTGAGGCATAAAAGAGAGAAGGAACCATTGAGTTCAACCATGCCCACTATATCCATATCACTTTAACACATGAAAAGAAGCCTCGAGAACATATCCTTCTTGAGGGCTCTAGAAGTTCTCATAAGGATAACATATCATGCTATCTGCTGATATGCTATCGGCCAGGCAGAACACCTACCACCAGCCCCGGAACAAAACTTATGGCTAATAGGCAAAAGGAGAGAAGAAGAAGTACAAACCAAGGCACTACCAGTGGCCACAAGTTTGAGAAGAAGATTGGTCAATGTATCAAAAAAATAGGCAAACAAGGAAATTGTTGCAGCATCAAAGGCACTTGAAAGCGACAAGGAAGAAGAAGAGGAAGATGGCCCACCTCTAGAAACTAAAACAAGAAGAAAAGGGAAAAGGCTAAATTGGATGAGGAAGTGCCCAAGAAAAGACCGTGCTTCACCGCACCAATAGAAGGGCCAACTCAAAGAGCAGCAAGGATAGAAAGAAAATCCGTTGCATTCAAGCTCAAAAGAGATTTTGAATGAAAGTGGAAGCCCTCACCCAAGCGAATCAAAATTTGAACCAAGAATCCCATGTACTATCCGCATGATGATCCTATGGCAAGACTGGAATATCTTCACAAAAGAGAAGAGCGTCTGTAAGGTCCCTCCCTAAACCCTAGAGCCATTCAGAAATTTTTCGCCCTAGAAAATAATTTAGAAAAAGTAAGAGCGACAAACAAGTGATACGAACAACGAGACTTTACTCCAGAATGAAAAGACAAGGATATTTTAGATAAGAAATTACGTCATCCCTATATTTTTCCTTTAAGATTAAGTTTATTTTTATACTTCTTTATCAAAAGCCGCGTGGGAACTGATCTAGATTGAAAACTAGGAAAAAGGGACTAACTTAATTGAAAGGTAAAGTTAAGAAATAAGAACTAAGAAGAAAATTGGGGTCCAATAGCATTTGAGAAGAGAAATGGGGTCCAATTGCATTTGAGAAGAGAATTTGGGGTCCAATAGGAATTGAGAAGAGAATTGGGATGCAATAGGAATTGAGAAGAGAATTCCACTCACCATTTCCTATATAAACACCCCCTCTCCTTTGTATTTTTAGACACATATATTGCTAAGCTACTTGCATACTTGCCATGCTCAAGACTATGCTTAAGTAAATCAAGGTTTCCATTAAACCTTGCTCTTGCTCTCTTCCACTCTTGAAGACCAAACCCTTGAGGGTTTTGTGAAGAAGCTCCTCTCTCCTTCCTCTTCATCCTAAATCCCTTTCCTTCCTCCTTGAGCCTCACATCTCTTCAAGAAGGACTTCAACCCCACTTCCCTCCTGTTTGGAAGAGGTAATCTTCATTTCTAGTAGGAATAATTAATCCATGTGTTTTAATACTAAGAAGGTTTATGTGCATCATTTTAGGTTTAAGCTTTAATGGTAACCTTGGAATTAGGGTTAAGTATTAATGGTAGCTATGCATCATAAAGTTAAGCTTTAAAGGTAGATTTACTCTCGTAAGCTAAGCTTTAATGGTAACTTCGCACTTAGGTGTAAGCCTTAGTGACTACCTTGTATTTTTAGGTTTTAAGCTTTAATGGAAACCTTGCAATTAGGGTCAAGTGATAAGAGTATCTATGCATCATAAAGTTAAGCTTCAAAGGTAGATCTACTCTCATAAGCTAAGATTTAATGGTAACTTTGCACTTAGATGTAAGCTTTAGTGATTACTTTGCATTTTTAGGCTTTAAGCTTGAATGGAAACCTTGCAATTAGGGTCAAGTGATAAGAGTATCTATGCATCATAAAGTTAAGCTTCAAAGGTAGATTTACTGTCATAAGCTAAGCTTTAATGGTAACTTTGCACTTAGATGTAAGCTTTAGTGATTACCGTGTAATTTTAGGTTTTAAGCTTTAATGGAAACCTTGCAATTAGGGTCAAGTGATAAGAGTATCTATGCATCATAAAGTTAAGCTTCAAAGGTAGTTTTGCATTCGTAAGCTAAGCTTTAATGGTAACTTTGAACTTAGATGTAAGCTTTAGTGATTACCTTGCATTTTTAGGTTTAAGCTTTAATGGAAACCTAGCAAAAAGGTTAAGTTCTAAGAGTATCTATACATCATTAAGTTAAGTTTCAAAGGTAGATTTGTACTCTTAAGCTAAACATTAATGGTAACTTTGCACTTAGGTGTAAGCTTTAGTGACTACCTTGTATTTTTAGGTTTTAAGCTTTAATGGAAACCTCAAAAACTCATAAATTATAGGATGACCTTCTAGCTTCCTGAAATGGAAAGCTAGGTACTATAAGAAAAGAGTAGTTGTCTAAGCTCAATAGAAGTAGTTCAATTTTTGGTATTGAAGAGTATTTATAAAGTTTTCAATTTTAAGTTTGTTTGCATATACGGGATGGGGGAGATAGGAGATAACTTCGTGGAATTGATCTCCGTGTTGTTTGAACCGAAAACTCTACAAGCTTCCATGGAGATGCCGCATGGATGGCAAAGGATTGTAAAAACCTGGGAATCGTACAAAACGGGGATTGAACTTAAAAAAAGTTGGCATTTCCGAAGAGACATTAACCATCAAATGCCTATGGCAAAAAATTACTCGCTTTTTTTTTAAAAATAAACTTGGCTGGTAGATAATTAATGAAAGTAGGAATTAAGGTTGATAAACGAATGAACCTGGAAATTACCAACTAGGAACCAAAAAAAAAAGAAAAGGAATCTCGAGAGGTGATAGGGATAGCCCATTGCAAAACATAGATTTAACTAGGAGTTTTGAAGATTGTCTGGAAATGACCGGGAACCAAGATGGATCTTCTTGGGGTCAATTTGATTGAAAGGCCGGCCTATTGAGAGGATTCTCTTGGGGAACTTGTCGGAGATTGACCCTTTTCGGCTAGGGCAATGTAACCGGAAAGTTGTTATACCTAGGTCATTCATGCCCGAGGGATAAGGGATGAATGGGTTTGTTTTATTTTTTCCCGGCCGGGTGAAGTACCTGCGGTATCTTATTGGAAATCGGCCATAATCCGGGTATGGCCTGATTCCAATAGTTGGTTGAGAAGGTTATACTCAGGGAGGATGATGTGAATTTTAATTAAGAAAATTTGTTCGACTTGGTTGTGCTTGAAAAGGAACTGGAAAGGCTAGGAATATAGGGGCTATCCTGTGCATCTGCCACTAGATGGTGCTATACCTCTCGAAATAAAATCCTTAGGAAGGAATGATTAAATTACTTGATGAGCCTTTCCCAAACACTTAATTCTGGGAAATATTGTGAAGGTGATGCCATTTTGATGGCTTGTAACCGATTATCTTGGCCTGAATGGAGAGTAAGATGAATTGGTTGAAACTAAATGTGTTGCATGATTAGTTAGGAAACTAGTTACAAGATAATTATAGCAGATAAAGGAAAGGAAATGAATTAAAAGTTTCAAAATAAAGATCTGGTGGGAACAACCAGATGAATTTCCCTGAAGGTGGGTATGCAACAGATTGCATGCTGCTTGTTGTTTGATGATGTCTGATAGACTGTTGTCTTCCTGATTTTGTAGTAGTTAAGTACTACCTCGGGAAGGGATTTTCATGAAATGGTTCGGTGGGTGGGCGGATCGGTAGGGTCAGATGGCCGGATGTTGATTTTAAAATTTTTATGTTAAACGCTGTGAGCGGGATGAAAACACACACAGCGCCTCTATAACGACCCGACACACACTCTTGGGAAGATACACACACACACTATGGGGCACCACTCTGCTTAGACAACACACCTGGCCGAGATAGGGAACACACCTCTGGAGTGAGAGGAGAGAGACTATCCACTTGCCCACTCCACACAGACACACACACACATACACACACACACAAAATCAGCTCAAAAGAGGAGAACTTCTGATGTTTAGATACAAATGAGCTTGGGCCAACACCAATGGGGCAAACAGCTCACACAATATGGGTAAAAGATACCAGATACAATCACAAATTGGAGAAGAAGCTTCACTCACCGGAGAAGATTACACAGAAAAATAGCAGAAAAAGAGGGAGGAATTTGGCAAAATGGACAGCGCCATCGCGTCCGGAACGGCCCAAAACCCCAGTCTACAATGTCAAAGTGCTCAAATCCGACCTCGGATGAGCAGTTTACGGCCAAAACAGGCTCCAAAAACCCAAAAAACACACCTACGGCTGTTCCTCCTCTCTTCTCCACGTTTTTTCTGGTCTTCTCTCTCTTTTTTCAGTTCCCACACTTTGATTTATTAGTTGGGCACCCTTGGCCTTTTAGATGACCTCAAACGGACCCCGAACAGGCCAAAAAATGACCTCGCAGTGCATAGTTGTCACCTTTTTGCATCATTCGCACACCTGGCACTCAGCTTTTTTCCAATAATGCATCTCGCCACCACGTGAAGTGGCCCCAAAAAGTGGTTCTAATGATGACCTTTCTGCATAATTCTCACAAGAAAACACCCACGTTGTGTCCGTCCTCATCCGCGTGCAAGTATTGACCCCATTCGCCCTCCTGACGCCACTAGATTCCATCTGACGCACCTGCTTACCTCATGTCGTCGGCCCGCGGATAGCTTCCTCGAGAAGTTTTACACGCTACCAACTCCTCATTATTATAGAAAAAACACACTGGTACTAGTAATAGTGAAAATCGCTGCACTATGTACATGCTGTCCTACCTGTACACATGTGGGCCCCACGTAACCACCTGGCTATGGAAATTGGGCAATCCTTTATTCGATGCACCATGCATGGATATGTACATATGCACAATCCCTTGCTCCAAAAAACTCCTGACATAATTTGCCCACCCCCTAGCCTGCTAGAGCATTCATGCTCAGCAGCAGCACTAGTAGATGCTCATTCCACTTGGATCAAAAGGCCAAAGGCATATCGCCTGATTCACAAGAAGCATCATAATACCACACCTACATTTGTCAACAATCAACCAAAATGCACCATAGGCATATCCAACTAACACATCCACCCTGTCTGGAGTTCCAAAAGCATAAATATTGCATGCCACATTCAACCCAACCGCCGATAGAGACAACTCAAGTGACTCATCACCTGGCATCTTGGCTTCACCAGCCATAGCAACAACCTGCAAATCATGCACCCAAGTAGCTAAAAGCATTGTGTGAAGGTAAAGTTGCTGATATCCAAAGCACAAAAGTATCCCCGCAGCACACATATCCCTAGCATAGGCATCCACATAGCTGAGATTGGACTCATATATGCCAAACCCCTTCTCATCATCATAAGCATACTCATCATCACACATAACTTTATCCACATCATAATCATGGCTATCACCACTATCCATAGCTTCTAGCATGGGTTCATCAGTCTCCAAGAATACAGATCCCTGCTCTAAACCACAATCATGCTCACAAATCGGTTCAATCAGTGCACATACATCAAAATATGGCTTCAAAACAGGCTCCACATCCAACCAATCCACAAAATGGCTCTCAACCTTGCCCTGTTCCCTAATTTCCAAGGAACTAGTATCCAAAGATACATGCTCATCATCAATAACCTCAACCTCACACTCACACCCAGAATCACAAGGTACACAAGTAGCCAATGCATCCTCTTCAAGACTTTTCAATCCTGTATCCAAAGCATTACTCACCTCTTTAGGCTCTTCCATAAATCTATCAACCTACAAGACCTCTCTACGCTTCACAATAGACCTTGGGAAGAAACGAGAAACATCATAGGATAGGCTACTTTTCACCTGCTTAGGCTTAACTTCATCTTCCATGTCAAATCCATCTTGCACATGCATACCTGTACTGATACCATGTTCCTCAAGACGCTTAAACTTCCATTCCTTGTGCTTTGCAATGCATACTGCATCTTCAAAAGACTCGGGCGTCTTCAACTTAACCTCGAACCGCAACCAAGGTGACAAACCATCAACAAAAGAACTTTTCTTCAATGAACAAGGGGGGGTCTCATCCTTAAGAGTAACACACCAACGAGTCCATAAATCTGTAAAACCTTGTACATAGGCATCAACACCTTGACAAGAACCTTGCTTGAGAGCATTGAGCTCATTCCATACTGCATTTGCATCTTCAAAAACCTGGAAACGCTCTAAAAAAGATTCTATAAACTTGTCAAGACTCAAACCATAAGAAGAAGCCACAGCTTCTTTAGCTTCCAAATCCATGAACCAAACACGGGCCTCATCTTTCAAAAGCAATCCAAATAGCCTCAAAATCTTCTCCTCATCACACATATTGTTGCTTATGCATGCCACCTCGACTTGCTTCAGAAAGTCTTCCGCATCTTCACCACTTCTTCCATGAAATTCCGGATAAGAGAAATCCATGGTTACCCAAGTTACAATGCTTTGAGAATCCCTTTGAACACACATGCAAGAACCCAAAACTTTTCACTTCCCAATCCCCAGAAACTTCAATGGAGCTCAGCTTTAGATGAGAACAAACACATGCACATCAAATGAGTTTTCATAGTTAATCATCGGAATGACAACAGGCAAAGGACATTCCAGGATCTCTCTTAATCTTCTTGGCCCGAACATAAAGACTATGCGCTATTGGAAAAAAATCTTCCTGGACACATGAACATTTATCTGGATTCTCTGAGTTAAATGAAAAGGAGTGAATTGAGGGCCATTTTGATCATCCATTAAAGCCAACCATGAAGCTCCCAAGAAGGCACACCTGACTTATCCTCTGATTTTTTGCCCAAATTTCAGTAGCATAACAGCATAAATGGCTCAAAATACCAAAAAACCAGCCATCATAACTTGGGAAAATTTCGACAGAGTTTCCCCAGAAGTAGAGCAGTAGGAACCCAAAATATAGACTATCTATGTATGCATAAACTGCCAACAATAGAACCCGAGCATCAATGGAATCACTAGTACATAGCCTATGGCAAGGTCACAAAAAGGGTGCTCCAACTACCTGTATCACCGAAAGGATCTCCACATTTGAGAATCCCCCAGCTCA
This sequence comes from Adiantum capillus-veneris, assembly GCF_014529385.1. Lineage (NCBI taxonomy): Eukaryota > Viridiplantae > Streptophyta > Polypodiopsida > Polypodiales > Pteridaceae > Adiantum > Adiantum capillus-veneris. The sequence continues at coordinate 156,426,597 of NC_140935.1, forward strand.
ATAAAAACCTCACGCTATCGACCCTCACACGAAGGCTAATGCAAATCGCATATAGTCAAGTCTCAGAAATGACTATCTTCCAGACCAAGTCTCAGAAATGGCTGGGACTGCCAAATACAACCAAGTATGGCTCCACAAATGCGTACAATGGCAGTTTCCACAAGTAACGTACAATCCAGCAGACAATGCGCTCAAATAGGCGCCAAGTGATGCATTCCCACAACAACTGCAAGTGACATCACTGCTAGTATATCACTGTACTCCAGCTACCTGTACCTGTGTGAATCACCTGTACCTATACCTGTACCTGTACCTCTCTCTGTAACCTGTAACCTGTAATCTGTAATCTGCAACCTGCAACCTATAATTCCGAATCTCGAAGTTTGAAGCTCGAAGCAGAAGGTACTCGAAGAAGATCCTCCGTGGGGGCACCAAAAGAATGTGAGCGGGATGAAAACACACACATCGCCTCTATAACGACCCGACACACACTCTTGGGATGATACACACACACACACTATGGGGCACCACTCGGCTTACACAACACACCTGGCCGAGACAGGGAACACACCTCTGGAGTGAGAGGAGAGAGACTATCCACTTGCCCACTCCACACAAAGACACACACACACACACACACACACACACACACACACACACACACACACACAAACTCAGCTCAAAAGAGGAGAACTTCTGATGTTTAGATACAAATGAGCTTGGGCCAACACCAATGGGGCAAACAGCTCACACAATATGGGTAAAAGATACCAGATACAATCACAAATTGGAGAAGAAGCTTCACTCACCGGAGAAGATTACACAGAAAAACAGCAGAAAAAGAGGGAGGAATTTGGCAAAATGGACAGCGCCATCGCGTCCGGAACGGCCCAAAACCCCAGTCTACAATGTCAAAGTGCTCAAATCCGACCTCGGATGAGCAGTTTACGGCCAAAACAGGCTCCAAAAACCCAAAAAACACACCTGCGGCTGTTCCTCCTCTCTTCTCCACGTTTTTTCTGGTCTTCTCTCTCTTTTTTCAGTTCCCACACTTTGATTTATTAGTTGGGCACCCTTGGCCTTTTAGATGACCTCAAACGGACCCCGAACAGGCCAAAAAATGACCTCGCAGTGCATAGTTGTCACCTTTTTGCATCATTCGCACACCTGGCACTCAGCTTTTTTCCAATAATGCATCTCGCCACCACGTGAAGTGGCCCCAAAAAGTGGTCCTAATGATGACCTTTCTGCATAATTCTCACAAGAAAACACCCACGTTGTGTCCGTCCTCATCCGCGTGCAAGTATTGACCCCATTCGCCCTCCTGACGCCACTAGATTCCATCTGACGCACCTGCTTACCTCATGTCGTCGGCCCGCGGATAGCTTCCTCGAGAAGTTTTACACGCTACCAACTCCTCATTATTATAGAAAAAACACAATGGTACTAGTAATAGTGAAAATCGCTGCACTATGTACATGCTGTCCTACCTGTACACATGTGGGCCCCACGTAACCACTTGGCTATGGAAATTGGGCAATCCTTTATTCGATGCACCATGCATGGATATGTACATATGCACAATCCCTTGCTCCAAAAAACTCCTGACAACGCTAGGACTACGTGGGATAAAAATGGGTAATCGAGGACGAGCGAGACCAGGTAGGATTGCAAGTTCCCTCTTCTTAGGGGAAAGTGATAATTGTTGTGCCTGCTTGTGGGGTTATCGCCATGAACCAAGGGAGAACAAGAAAGCAAGAGAAGATACTCAAGTTAAAGATCCAGAGAATCAAGACTAAGGACCACGATTTTGCGTGCGGAAAGCTGTCAAAGACAGATTGATTATGAGAAGCGGATAGAATCATTGAATGAAGGGATGTACCCCCTTGGGTTGGCATTCGAGATAGGTTGGAGTCCTGTCTGAGTGTTCGTCCCAAGTGGGAGGGATACCTGCAGATAGATCTACGTCATTCCCTCGAACTACTGAGGGAGGTGAGTAGGGTCGAGTCTAGGTATGGCCCTCACAACATCAAAGAGAACAAGCAAAGACACAGGAAGAAGAATCAACTCCACCAAGAGAGGAACAACTCAAACAAGAGCAAGGCTACACTACGAAGCATGGATGAGGCTTATAAAGCACTTGAATAGTGGGTCAAAGACTATGAGATGGAAATAAAGCTAGAACAAATGCAGCACAACAAACTTTTCATAGGGTTCATGCAAAAAGAATAGAGCTATCATAAAGAAATTGCATAGCTTAAGGAGGATCTTAGCAAAGCTCAAGTGGGCGATAAGTCACAAGCTTCCACATCAGGGGAAGATCATCCACAACAACAATGGGATATATCGATACTTTTAAATTTATGAATTATGAAGAAGCCAAGTTCCAACACTCAAGAAGGAAATTTCACAAAGCTTGTAAATACCCAAGAGGAAGCGGACCAATAGCATTTGAGAAGAGAATTTGTGATCCAATAGCATTTGAGAAGAGAATTTGGGGTCCAATAGGAATTGAGAAGAGAATTGGTATCCAATAGGAATTGAGAAGAGAATTCCACTCACCATTTCCTATATAAACACCCCCTCTCCTTTGTATTTTTAGACACATATATTGCTAAGCTACTTGCATACTTGCCATGCTCAAGACAATGCTTAAGTAAATCAAGGTTTCCATTAAACCTTGCTCTTGCTCTCTTCCTCTCTTGAAGACCAAACCCTTGAGGGTTTTGTGAAGAAGCTCCTCTCTCCTTCCTCTTCATCCTAAATCCCTTTCCTTCCTCCTTGAGCCTCACATCTCTTCAAGAAGGACTTCAACCCCACTTCCCTTTTGTATGGAGAAGGTAATCTTCATTTCTAGTAGGATTAATTAATCCACGCGTTTTAATACTAGGAAGGTTTATGTGCATCATTTTAGGTTTAAGCTTTAATGGTAACCTTGGAATTAGGGTTAAGTATTAATGGTAGCTATGCATCATAAAGTTAAGCTTTAAAGGTAGATTTACTCTCGTAAGCTAAGCTTTAATGGTAACTTCGCACTTAGGTGTAAGCATTAGTGACTACCTTGTATTTTTAGGTTTTAAGCTTTAATGGAAACCTTGCAATTAGGGTCAAGTGATAAGAGTATCTATGCATCATAAAGTTAAGCTTCAAAGGTAGATTTACTCTCGTAAGCTAAGCTTTAATGGTAACTTTGCACTTAGATGGAAGCTTTAGTGATTACCTTGCAATTTTAGGTTTTAAGCTTGAATGGAAACCTTGCAATTAGGGTCAAGTGATAAGAGTATCTATGCATCATAAAGTTAAGCTTCAAAGGTAGATTTACTGTCATAAGCTAAGCTTTAATGGTAACTTTGCACTTAGATGTAAGCTTTAGTGATTACCTTGTATTTTTAGGTTTTAAGCTTTAATGGAAACCTTGCAATTAGGATCAAGTGATAAGAGTATCTATGCATCATAAAGTTAAGGTTCAAAGGTAGTTTTGCACTCGTAAGCTAAGCTTTAATGGTAACTTTGCACTTAAATGTAAGCTTTAGTGATTACCTTGCATTTTTAGGTTTAAGCTTTAATGGAAACTTCGCAAATAGGTTAAGTGCTAAGAGTATCTATACATCATTAAGTTAAGTTTCAAAGGTAGATTTGTACTCTTAAGCTAAGCATTAATGGTAACTTTGCACTTAGGTGTAAGATTTAGTGACTACCTTGTATTTTAGGTTTTAAGCTTTAATGGAAACCTCAAAAACTCATAAATTATAGGATGACCTTCTAGCTTACTAAAATGGAAAGCTAGGTACCATAAGAAAAGAGTAGTTGTCTAAGCTCGATAGAAGTAGTTCAATTTTTGGTATTGAAGAGTATTTCTAAAGTTTTCAATTTCAAGTTTGTTTGCATATAAGGGATGGGGGAGATAGGGGATAACTTCTTGGAATTGATCTCCGTGTTGTTTGAACCGAAAACTCTACAAGCTTTCATGGAGATGCCCCATGGATGGCAAAGGATTGCAAAAACCTGGGAATCGTACAAAACGGGGATTGAACTTAAAAAAAGTTGGCATTTCCGAAGAGACATTAACCATCAAATGCCTATGGCAAAAAATTACTCGCTTGTATTTTCTAAATAAACTTGGCTGGTAGATAATTAATGAAAGTAGGAATTAAGGTTGATAAACGAATGAACCTGGAAATTACCAACTAGGAACTAAAAAAAAAAGAAAAGGAATCTCGAGAGGTGATAGGGATAGCCCATTGCAAAACATAGATTTAACTAGGAGTTTTGAAGATTGTCTGGAAATGACCGGGAACCAAGATGGATCTTCTTGGGGTCAATTTGATTGAAAGGCCGGCCCATTGAGAGGATTCTCTTGGGGAACTTGTCGGAGATTGGCCCTTTTCCGCTAGGGCAGTGTAACCGGAAAGTTGTTATACCTAGGTCATTCATGCCCGAGGGATAAGGGATGAATGGGTTTGTTTTATTTTTTCCCGGTCGGGTGAAGTACCTGCGGTATCTTATTGGAAATCGGCCATAATCCGGGTATGGCCTGATGCCAATAGTTGGATGAGAAGGTTATACTCAGGGAGGATGATGTGAATTTTAATTAAGGAAATTTGTTCGACTTGGTTGTGCTTGAAAAGGAACTGGAAAGGCTAGGAATATAGGGGCTATCCTGTGCATCTGTCACCAGATGGTGCTATACCTCTCGAAATAAAATCCTTAGGAAGGAATGATTAAATTACTTGATGAGCCTTTCCCAAACACTTAATTCTAGGAAATATTGTGAAGGTGATGCCATTTTGATGGCTTGTAACCGATTATCTTGGCCTGAATGGAGAGTAAGATGAATTGGTTGAAACTAAATGTGTTGCATGATTAGTTAGGAAACTAGTTACAAGATAATTATAGCAGATAAAGGAAAGCAAATGAATCAAAAGTTTCAAAATAAAGATCTGGTGGGAACAACCAGATGAATTTCTCTGAAGGTGGGTATGCAACAGATTGCATGCTGCTTGTTGTTTGATGATGTCTGATAGACTGTTGTCTTCCTGATTTTGTAGTAGTTAAGTACTACCTCGGGAAGGGATTTTCATGAAATGGTTCGGTGGGTGGGTGGATCCGGAGGGTCAGATGTTCGGATGTTGATTTTAAAAATTTTATGTTAAACGCTAGGACTACGTGGGATAAAAATGGGTAATCGGGGACGAGCGAGACCAGGTAGGATTGCAAGATCCCTCTTCTTAGGGGAAAGTGATAAGTGGTGTGCCTGCTTGTCGGGAAAAAAGGGGTTATCACCATGAACCAAGGGAGAACAAGAAAGCAAGAGAAGATCCTCAAGTTAAAGATCAAGAGAATCAAGACTAAGGACCACGATTTTGGGTGCGGAAATCTGTCAAAGACAGATTGATTATGAGAAGCAGATAGAATCATTGAATGAAGGGATGTACCCCCTTGGGTTAGCATTCGAGATAGGTTGGAGTCCTGTCTGAGTGTCGGTCCCAAGTGGGAGGGATACCTGCAGATAGATCTACGTCATTCCCTGGATCTGTCTGGAGGACTGAGGGAGGTGAGTAGGGTCGAGTCTGGGTATGGCTCTCACATCGTCAAAGAGAAAAAGCAAAGACACAGGAAGAAAAATCAACTCCACCAAGAGAGGAACAACTCAAACAAGAGCAAGGATACACTACAAAGCATGGATGAGGCTTATAAAGCACTTGAATAGTGGGTTAAAGACTATGAGATGGAAATAAAGCTAGAACAAATGCAGCACAACAAACTTTTCATAGGGTTCATGCAAAAAGAATAGAGCTATCATAAAGAAATTGCATAGCTTAAGGAGGATCTTAGCAAAGCTCAAGTAGGCGCTAAGTCACAAGCTTCCACATCAGGGGAAGATCAACCAAAACAACAATGGGAGATATCGATACCTTTAAATTTATGAATTATGAAGAATCCAAGTTCCAACACTCAAGAAGGAAATCTCACAAAGCTTGTGAATACCCAAGAGGAAGCCGGACCTTCCGCTCCACCCAAGAGCTTAACTGCAGATGAAGAGGTAGCACTAAAGAAGCAAGTAGAAGAGAAAATAGAGCAAATATGGAAGAGGCAATGCAATGGGAGGAGAGAATCTTGCATTCTATCAATGTCAATCCCATCACGTCGACAAATTTCAATGAAGAATAACATCATCAAGCACTTCCCTTTTCACTAATCAAATTTGAAGTGCTACAAATCAAGGAAAGATTGCTCAAGGATATAACTCCCAATTCTACAATGGAACATCCAAAGTGGCAAGAAATCTTGTTGAACTACACCCAAGGTATCTCATACTATATACAAATGCACCAACAAATATCAAACAAGATCCTATGCAGTGTCCGGTTCCAAGAGTTTGTAGCTAGAAACAACACTCTATCATCCAACAGAAGAGGCCAACATGGCTAAACTACCCAAAATTTCCACCACCACAAAATGGCAACCCTATTGAAGACTACATGGTGGAGAATCTCTCTTGAACAATGCAACTATTTTGTGGAATATCGGACTCGGCCTTCATTATGCAGCCCAAGATCTCAAACAAGATCCTATGTAGTGTCCGGTTCCAAGAGATTTTAGCTAGCAACATCACTCTATCATCCAACAGAAGAGGCCAACATGGCTAAACTACCCAAGATTTTCACCACCACAAAATGGCAACCCTATTGAGGACTACATGGTGGATAATATCCCTTGAACAATACAACTATTTTGTGGAATATCAGACTTGGCCTACATTATGCTGCCCAAGATCTCCAAGATGCTACTTACATGCTTACAGACCCTCCATCGTGGAAAGCAGACAGATTTTGCATGGATGTTCTTCCTCAAAGGCAATAAAGGACCATGCTATGATTTTTTAGGGCAACCTTCGGAGAGATTACTCCATGGCTTCTATGCCAGAGTTATGTTCTTACCATCTTACTTCATGAAGAAGCATTTTATACGGGATTCTTCACCTACAAAAGAAATTTTTTTGGCCCAATCATCATAAACTTGCACACCCAATTTATTAGCTATTCATCAATTGAGAAGAAGAACAAGATCACCATGCAATTCATGTCTACAAAAGACAAGGAACTTTGCCTCAAGTATCACCAAGGATTGAAACAACACACCAAGAGGATTGCAGCCAAAAAACCCGACCACTACTTGGCACCCTAAGTAGCTGTGTTGCGGACAACATAGTCAAGGAGGGGCGGAATGTTAGCTGCTTAGTTGACCAAAGCATCAAAAGGACATCATCCCTATCTTCTTATCCCTACTGATTGTATCAAAACCTCATCATTAATGAGAAATCCCATAAAAGTCTAAAGCTGTTGTATTACTATTGATCATCAAAGAGTGTAAAGGGGACGAGGGCTTCCAAAGTTGTAATTAAATGCAGTTTTTAACCCTTATTATTGAGCCTAATTATCTAGGAAACCATTTCTTAAACAATACACGCATCTAAATTGATTTTTGACCATAGGAATAGATAGAGTATGTCTTAATGAAGCTATAGAGTGCTTCAAAGGCTGAAATAGACTTGCTCAAAATAGGTTGATTATCTTAGGTGAAATTTTTTCCAAGTGTCAAAAATAACTTTTGAGCATATGGGGATGTTGAGGATACTCTATATACTCTAGGTAGTAAATTTCATTGTATTCGAAGTATCGTAGCTTTACAAATTCATTGGGGTAAGCTTGCAGTAAGGAAAGTGGCTTTTGATGTTTGATACATAGATGAGACTGATCTAAGTAAGAGCACATTGGACTTGGATTTTTTATGAGATTAGCTATCTCTTGTAGCCTCCATTCACTAGTCAGGTCAGCTACGTCCCACGAATAATTTTATGTTTGTGATTCTTGCTTTGCTAGCAGCAATATGGTGAGGCTTCGCAGCTAATCTCTCAAAAAATCCATTCACTTGGATTTTTTGAGAGATTAGCTATCTCTTGTAGCCTCCATTCACTAGTCGGGTCAGCTACGTCCCACTAATAATTTTATGTTTGTGATTCTTGCTCTGCTAGCAACAATATGGTGAGGTTTCGTAGATGGCCAACACTCTTAATACCACAACATTGTGAGTTTTATTGAAGTTTTGAGGTGATAATCATATGTTGACGTGCTCAAAAATAACCTTTGTCAAGCATCCATTATTTTGTTAGACCCTATTTTGTCACAGATTTGAAAGTCAATCATAGCGTCTACTTTTACTTAAACACAAATTTCAATCCAAAGAAAGATGGCACTTTTATCAAGGAGGATGCAAAAAAAAGGACTGTGTAATACCCTTTATCTACCATAAATTCTAATGCCAAGCATGCTCTTGTTGTAAGTTTACCATAAAATTTGATACAAAATTATATGATTACTCCAAAAGAGAGGATATCTTTCAATGAAGCTTGGCACTTTTTCATAATTATTAATAATTTAAAAGTATACAACTTGACTCTTGAAATCATTTTTATATCATGTATTGTACAAAAATGACACTTGAATGTGTCCACGTTTCTAAATGATTCTTTCTAAAGGGTTAAAATTACAATATAATAATGGTGTTAATGCATAATGGATAAATCAAAGTAGTCAAATTATTGAGGATTGCAAGTTTCATTTAATAAAAATGGGACTTGAATAAGTCCCCAAATTCCTAAATGGGTGTTATATGGAGAGACACCCTCGCCTTGCATCCACTAGCAATAGCCTAGAGCTTCAAGATGCAAGCATATGTGATTGCATCCGGAGAGACACCTTCACTTTGTGTCCCACAATCAATGCATTTCAAGAGATAGCATCCCAGATAAGAAGCTCCTTAATCACTTTTTGTGCTTTATGAACTACACCACCTTTGGCATAGATATCGACCAAGGGAGTGCCAAGCACAACGTTTTCTTGCAACAACATATGACTACTGATATCATCGTGAATTATTTTTGTCACATTATCATCTTGTGTGTGCCACATGCCTTCAAGGTGCAAGCATACACGATTGCATTTGGAGAGATGCCCACTCTCTACATCTTCTAAAAACAACACAGAGCTTCATGACCCTGACCCTTGCCTTCAAGATGCAAGCATATGTGATTACATTTGGAGAGACACCCTTGCTTTGCATCTATAAAAAACAACCCATAGCTTCTTGTCCCTGCCTAACTTGAGCATATCCCACAATGACTGCATTCCAAGCAATCACATTGGGGGCAGAAATCTCCTCAAGCACTTTTTGTGCTTCATGAAGTGCACCACATTCGGCATACATGTCGACTATGGCAGTGCCAAGCATGATGTTTTCTTTCAACAATTCATGAATGAGTAACAATATCATCATAATTTCTTTTGGCCATATCAGCATCTTGTGTAATTCCACATGCCTTCAAGGTGCAAGCGCACTGTGCAATTGCATTTGGAGAGATTTCCTCTCTCTACATTTGTTGAGAATAGCCCATAGCTTCCTTACCCTAACCCTTGCCTTCAAGATGCAAGCATATGTGATTGCATCTAGAGAGGCCCCCTCTTAGTTTGCATCCTCCAAAAACATTAGAGAGCTTCTTGTCCAAACTTATAGAAAATAGCCCATATCTTCAAGATGCAAGCGTATGTGATTTCATATAGAGACACCCCACTTTTTGCATCCACCAAAAATAGCCCAGAGCTTCTTGGCAAAGTTGGGCATATCTCACAATATGTACATTCCAAGAGACGACATCCCAAACAAGAGACTTCTCAATCACTTTTTGTGCTTTACAAAGTGGACAACATTTGGCATACATGTCAACCAAGGTAATGCCAAGCACTATGTTTTCTTTCAATACCCCTTGACTCATAATATCATCATGAACTCTTTTGACCATATTAGCATCTTTTGTAATTCCACATGCCTTCAAGGTACAAGCATATGTGATTGCATTTCGAGAGATGCCCTCACTCTACATCTACTAAAAACAAACGTAGAGATTCCTAACCCAGACCCTTACATTCAAGATGCAAGAATATGTTATTGCATCTGGAGAGACATCCTTGATTTGTATCCATCAAAAATAACATATAGCTTCTTGTCTAAGAGTATGGAGAGACACCCTTGCATTGCATCGGCTAAAAAAATCATAGAGCTTCAAGATGCAAGCATATGTGATTGCATCTAGAGAGACCTTCTCGCTTTGCATCCGCCGAAAACAGCCCACTGATTCTTGACTAAGGTGGCAATCAATGCATTCCAAGAGGATGTTGGTGCAACCAAAGTTGGTATGTGCAAGGAAGTGCTATGTGCCAAGCAAAGGGTGCTAGCAGGTGCAGGACAAAGTGCAAAAGTCAATGTGGAAGACATGGGCAAGTAGGTGTTAGTGGAATTGCTTGCTTGATGCGGCTTTTTAGGCCAAAAAGTCTTCATAGTGATCCATTTGGGATGGCATGTAAAGGTATCCAAAGTGCTGAGTCAATGCTCTAGAATGTAGAGTTCGAGATGCTATGCAAGCTGGTCTAGACAACTCGTCAAACGAAGCCCCAGGGTGAAAGTTATGCCAGTTCAAAGTTGGAAGGTCTAGCAAGGTCTGAGACGGAAAGGGCAACTGGGGACAAGTGGCCAGAGTGGATGTCATTTGCATAGTGCTTAAATTATGGAGCATGCATGTCTTTTGGATTGCTAATCAGAGCTCCAGAGGGCAAGCTATGGCCATCAAAAGATTTTTCGGGGGCCAGTTATGAGCTTGGTTGACCTCATTGAGGGAGGTGTCATCGAGCATCTTTTGGGCCTCGACAGGGTTCTAGAGGGTAGTATGAATCGAGTGGAGTCAATGGGGGCTGATAGCACCTCAATTGGAGTCCTGACCAGATGAATATTGCAAGTTGAAATTGGTGTTTGTTCCCAAGGTCATAGTATAAAAAAATTTCAATTTGCTATGGTGAGATACTATACAATGCGAGAAGTAGATTAGTGAGGAAACCTTATATTTGTTATGAAATTGGATGAGGTTTAAATTCAAAAATGTCAAAAAATGGAAAGAGTATGTATATCCGTAATGAATAGGGCATTGAATTATAGCCAGGGTAAGCTAGATTCCCTATACCACAAAACTCAATAAAAAATGGAGCAATGGTGGATTGGATCAGCTCAAATACCAATAGAAAACCACGATATATTGAAATGGCTCTTTTTGTAGACCGACATTCTTTTGTTATAAAGGACCAAAATGCAGGTGAACAACTCCATGTAGATGCATGGGTGACTTCATTGTAGAATGGCACTTGAGTGACAACCTTAAGGCATTGAAGTGCATGTTTGGTGTATATGGAGGTGCCAATACCAAGTACCCATGTCTGTATTGCATGGCAAGCACTAGAACAAAGGATGGCTTGCAAAACAAGAGGTTGAGAAATATTTTGAACGTTATCAATTACTCATCGTCTTTTGGGATCTAATTCTAACAATAGATTTAAGAAATGTACATATATGTTCAATGCATACAGAGATTAGAATCTTGAAAAGTTGCTTCGACTCCATCTTGATTATGCATATTCTATTAATCCAAGTATACTTTGCAAACGAGTGCATAGAAAAATGTGATGCTTTGCTCTCTTAAATGGGTTTCCATGGTGATCAAGTGCATCTAAAAAAAGATCCTAATCTTTCAAAAGGGACGAGTGATGTTTTGCAAGATGTTTCAATGGGTGGATCAAAAGCCAGAAGATTTTTGAGCAACCATGACAACAAACAAGCCGACGCTTATGTGGAACTGTTGGAAGGATCTCTGTGTAATAACAACCAATGTCAAAAGTAGACCAGATGTAGCTAATAAATGCATGGAAGTGTGGAGGAAGCTCGACAATTTTATGAAAGTCTTGAGACAACAAGTTATCTCTACTACTTTTGCAGATGACTTTAAGAAGGTAATAAATCTTTTAATAACTACTATCAAAGATGCTTGGGGAGAAAAAGACATCATGTCATATTACTTGGTGAGTATTCAATTGCTTCTTAACGTCTGGATAGTTTTTTACATTGCATCCTATGAATTCACTAACATTTTTAAAATTTTTTTAGTATATTCTCTACAAAAGGAAGTAATGGTTAGAAAAGGTATCACTCTACCCAGTGTTCACTCTAACAATGAGGCTGAGTATGCTTCTCTAATCCTTGGGTTAGAAGAATGCAAAGAATTAGGCATACAAAGACTTATTATAAAAGGTGATTCTTTGCTAGTGGTCAGGCAAATCCAAGGGACTTGGAGGTGCAAGAATCGTACATTGTTTGAGTGGCTTAGTAGTGTAAGAGCTTTGATGAAGGGTTTTAAAGAAACACAGGTACAACACATTGTGAGAACTCATAACAAGGAAGCAGACTTACTCGCAAATGAAAAGCTTCAAATGGCGGTAAGAGGTGTGAAACTATATGAACCCAAATATCAAGGTCAAGAGTAGCTAAAAGACATTATCTTCTTTCTACAAGCAAGTGAGTGTCCCAAACACTTAGACAAGGTGCAAAGACATAGACTAGTTAAGAAGGCCACACCTTACCAGTTGATCGGGGATGATTTATATCACAAAGGGAAAGATTTGGTCTTGAGGAGAGTACCAGGTGTGCAAGAGATAGAGAAAATTCTTCTTTCATGTCATGATGATGTCTGTGGTGGTCACTTTTCTCAAGATATTACAAGTAGGAAGATTTTACAAGCAGGGTTTATTTGGCCGAGCTTACATCGTGATGTCCAATATTGGTGTAAGGCATGTAAGCCATGCCAAATTGCTGGGGATAGATGACTAACATATGAGCCTCGAGTCCCAATAATATCTTATGGCCCTTTTGAACAGTGGGGTGTGGATGCAATAGGTCCCCTACCTCGTACTTCTACAGGGAAGGTTTTCATCATCATGGGTGTTGACTACATGACACGATGGGCGGAAGCAACAAGCACAACCCGAATCACAGCTGAAGAGGTATCAAAGTTTATTTTTGATCATATTTGTAGTAGGTTTGGAACACCCCTAGAAATCTTATCAGATCGAGGCCCGGGTTTTAGGGCTGACCTTCTGAATGATCTCTTGAGGAGGTTAAAAGTGAAACACCTGCATTCCACACCCTACTATCCTCAATGCAATGGATTGGTGGAAAAAGTGAATGGAATGATATGTAAGATCATTTCTAAGCAGGTTGTGGACCGTCCTAATGATTGGGATCGCCATTTGACGGCTGCTCTTTGGGCGTATAGGACATCTTTCAAGGTATCTACCCAATTCATCCCTTTTCATCTAGTTTATGGACAGGAGGCACTTCTCCCCATTGAGGTAGAGCTCTCAAGCTTGCACGTTCTTGCAAGAGTGGCAAAAAAACCAAAAGAGGTTCTACATGAAAGGATCTTAGATCTCCAACGACTTGAGCTAGATAGAGAAGAGTCCATTGATCACTACATCACCAAAGCGACAAGCCAACGGGATAAAATCAACAAGAAGCTCAAGGGGAAAGGATTGAAGGAAGGTATGTTGGTTCTTCGCTATGATAACCGACTTGATACTCGACTTGACAAAAAGTTTTTGCAAAGATGGGAGGGACCTTTCATGATAAAAACAAAGTTTGGGAATGGTAGTTACAGATTAGCAGATTTATCAGGAAAACTCTACAAGACCAGAGTCAATGGATGGAGATTAAAGCCCTACTTTCAACGTATCAATCCGTTTATAGGCAGTCATCTGTCTACATCGTCTAAGCTCCAAATTGACATGGCTCCCTTCGGCTTGGCAAATGCTCCACCTATTTTTAAAGCTTTGATGTGCAAAGAAGAACCAGCCTTGGAATCTGAACATACCCAAGGCAACCCTTCCATCTCCGATTTATGGGATTGAGGTAATGAAAAGCAGGTCTAATGGAGTAAAAGAGTGCATGACACTCCTCCTATCGGGAAAAAAAAAAAGTGAAAAAGGAAAAATGACAAAAAAAGAGAAAAAAAAAGAAGAAAAGAAGCAACACCGTCCTCCTAAAGATATGAATATCTCTAGGCTTGGGGGAGGGCTAATATGAGTGGCATAAATTGGTAACCATCTTTTTGCAACATTTGTCAGCCTACTCAACGTCCTCTTCCTCATATGTGTATATATTTTTCTACGCTATTAAGTTATCTAAAGTAAATTCCCCCTCTTCGGTTAACCTTTGTGGCGACACATACATTATACTCTTCTCAAAAATGTCACCTTAGTCATATATTTATATTACCACCCTTTTCTTTTTTGCTTTGTAAATAGAATAAGCATACAATAACCAACTATATACCCCCAAACTTTCTTACCTCTTTTGAATTAGTAGTAGAAAAATAATATATCCATCTTCCACCCCATATAGATAAATTCCCATGGAAATCAACTCTCCACTTGTCTTTACCAAAGATTATGGTCCCTCTCTACAAGTCTTCTATGCCCCCTACATAGGTGGCCCATATATCTCTTAAGAATATACATATAATTTTTCTCCTTTAAAAAAGACTCCAATTGTATATTCTTTTCACAAGAAAATAATATTGGGCCCTCCTCTATTTGTTTAAGCATCATAGCCTTTTGAAAAAGCATGATTCCCCTTGGATGCATACAAGCAAAGGGCCCATACAAGAAGACTTGGAAGCAAAAGGTTCCCTAGCCTAGTGTGGACCTCCCAAACCGAATTCCTTGGTGCATGGGCGTGAAGAATAGTCCAAATTCATATCAAACATGTTGAGAAGGTCAATTTTGCCTTTTGAAGCATGTCATTCCGAGCTACAGGTAAAAAGTTATGGTCAAAATAGTGTAAATTTGTCAGATTCGCAGCAAAAGGGAACTGTAAATCAAGTAAATCAAGAGGGTGAGATCTTATTTTTCCCCTACTCATCTTCTAGAAGAGCAATGAGTGTTCAAGGTCACTTGCATGTGATGGGACCAACCTAAAGATGCTTTCTAAATGCCAAGACAGACAAGTTGAGATACCCCGCAGGAGCCACCCGTAGGGCCTCATGGTGGGGCCACCTATATTATGCACCCCTATGGAGCCTTCACGGTCTAAAATGATATTTTTGGTGAATAAATAGTCCCTTTTATGTCCAATATTCAATGAGTGGTCAAAGGACACTTAATTAGGTCTAATCACTTACTCTAATTAAGTGTAGCATAATCCCACTCCTACACAACTATAAATAGCCCCCCTTGGAGAGACTCAAGGACACACACCTATATTTTCAACTTCATGTTGTTTCTTGATCAATAGTAGAGAAAACCCCAACTCTCCCTCTTTCACATCCTCCCTCCTAACCTTCCTCTTTGGAGGAAGTGCAAACTCTATTCTCCACTCTTTCCATTCTACAATCTCTTACTCCATCAACCCAATAAATCATTTGTAGCACCTCAATAACTTGTAAATACATCATGATCTCTCTCATGGTTATGTTAATGATCATGAAATCATCTTCAAAACTTTCAAGTGTCGCAATTCGTGATGGTTAGCCAGCGTCTGTCCTCCCCTTAAAAGGTGTGCGAGAAATCAAGTAAGTGTTCTATTCTCAATTTACCATTGGTTTGTTTCTCCACACTTATTCAATTGGTCTAAAGAAATTTCTCACTCCAACTCTCTTTTTCTTCATTACATATGCATGTGGCTACCTCTCATGGTGATTTTATTTGTGTCACAGCATTGCATAGATGGAGATGAGCTCTCTATACAAAGTGTGTTAGTTTGATGTAAGTGATTCTCTTGTGTGTTTGAGAGGCAAGTCTTGTGCGCATGATTTTTTGATGAGTGCTTGAGAGAGGAAGAGTTTGGATGTATTATGGGTATTCTTATGGGGAGAAGGTGAATGCTATTCCACAAATTGCATATTTCATTTTGATGCATGGCATTGGGTTGCATAATCGTTGATGGTGTTCAAGTGTCCAAAGTGTATATAGAGTAAAGGGGTTTTCAAAGTGTGTTGCTTGAGTGGGTGAGTGCAAGTGTTATTTTGATTGGTTTCCTTCTCCACTCCCAAAAGAAGGTGGTGCCCCAAGTAGTGTGCGTACCTCTTTACGAACATTTTGTGAGGGTAGGCCCATTGGTTTGGGTTTAGAGGCCCCATTTCAAAAAGCTCGCCCTCATAAAGTGGTGCCCCCACTGAGGAACATATTTCCAAGTTACCTTCAAATTTTTTAGTGATGAACAATGGAGTTCCCATCTATCCATTTCATTTTGCACAACACATTAGAGTAAATGTTCACATAGATAGAAAAGTCTTTTCCAGCAACTCATTGTTTTTATGCTTGGTGCAGAAAGACTTAGAGAAATACTGGCATCACCCAATCCAATTATACTGCCAATCATCAATTATGAAACTTCTTTTGATGTTCACGTTTTCATTTTGTTTTAAAGGCAGGAATAAGGAGTGGTGAAGGGGTGCTCAATGGCCATATGAAGGAACGAGGTCTTCAAACCAACAACGAGGAGTAGCACATGAATCACGATCAAAACAATGAACCTTTTAGGCCTATTGCTCGGCAATCCATTCATATAATCATTGCAACTAAGTTTAGGTTTCAATCTATCATAAGGAGGATATTTGGATCCACTCGCCTCAATGAAATCAATGCTTCAATTAATCCATTTATTCTACCTATGATAAAGTACGAATTAACAATGGATGTGTACATCTTCATTTTAATGTAATCAGATTTATAGTGTCAATAATCTTGTGCGGCCCGTAAGAGAAAAGTTTCTTTTAAAAAAAGAGATTTCAAAAAGTCTAAACAAAATGTCAAGTTCTTTTCCCACGTTCTATGCAAGAAGTGGGGAAGATGCGCAAGAGTTTCTTGACAACTTGGAGATGGCACATCTCATATCCGGGAGAGATGAAGAGGAAGTAAAGCTACGAGCCTTCCCGTTGGTTCTAAAAGCAGAAGCTAAAGCATGGTATGAGACCTTGCAACCCCAAATCAAGTCCAATTGGGAGAGATTGCGAGCAAGCTTCCTCTCCAAGTTCGGGCAAGGTGATACTTCTGAAGGACTATGGAAATGTCTTATTGGACATAAGCAGGTATCACTTGAAGATTATCCCTCTTATGAAGCAACCTTTGTCAATCTATGGGGTAGGTGGGAGGCTACATTAGAAAATCATGGTGGTGCACCTAACTTTCTAAAAAAAGAGAGATTCATGGTTGGCTTGTATCCACTTTTAAAGGCTAAAGTAGAGCTAAAATTCCCATCCACCTTCGAAGAAGCACGTGAGGTAGCCATCATCAAGTTTAGAAAACTACACTTCCAAGCACATAGAGCAAGGGGTTTGAATGAAGTGAGTGAGAGGGAGTCTTCACAAACCATGGAAGCACCAATTAGGGCCCCTCTTGCACAATCTTCACAAATAGGAGATAACTCTCAACAAGAGGTTTTACAAAGGCTAACTCAACAGCTTGAGAACCTCACTCTGAATCTAGTACAAGGCCTACCTCAACAACGACAACCAAGAGAAGGGAATCGCAATCAACGAAGACAAGCTCAAGAGTTGCGATGTTGGAATTGCAATGAAATGGGCCATGGCATGTACAATTGTCCACATCCAAGGCGACTTCCGGGAGACATATATCCCCCCAGACCGCCTCCTCTCACTGTGCAGCAAGAACAAACTCAAGGCCCACAAATCCTTCGTCGACCACCACCACCAGCAAATATACCTCCCGTCCCACATGAGGAGGAAGAAAGAGGAGTCAACATCATCAAGCTAGAAGAGGTAATAGATGAGCATACTCTAAACTTTGATGTTATGCCGGCAGAAAAACGCACAAGAGCACATGATAAGGATGAAGACATGAGAAGTGAAGGAACAAATTCAGCCAGAAGGGACAAGAAGAAGAAGTCAAAGATGGAAGAAGCTGAAAGTAGCAGGAAGAAAAGATCAAGGCGAAGGGAAATTGGTATCAACGACTTCCCATTGGGAAAGGAGCTAGATCCCTACAACATCCTGGAGGATTTACAAACCCAAAAGCCAAACATTTCATGGCCTCAACTTCTACACCTATCAGCCAAAGTAAGAAGGCAATGGCCAAAGTTGGTAAGTACAAGAATTGCAAAAAAGAAAGCAAATCTTTCCATTAAGGTTGTGGCCTCAAAGCTACAAAAAGATGTGGAACCCATTGTGGATGCTTACATAAGGGGTAAAAAGGTGTCTAATGTATATGTTGATGGTGGAGCTCAAATGTGTGTGATCACGGAAAAATCAATGAACAGGTTAGGGCTTGAAATTACAAAGTCCTCTAATTGTCAAGCTAGGCTAGCCAACAACTCAAGTGTGAAGTGTTTGGGGATCATTGAAAATGTAAAAGTCTCTGTATGTAACATAGATGCACGAGTGGATATGTATGTATGCCAGCTAAGGGGGAGGGCTATCCCATCATCCTAGGGAGGCCTTGGCTCATTGTTGTGAATGCAGATCAAAAATGGGGAAGTGGTCGTTTGATTCTTAAGAAGGGTCAACCGGTGGTGTATGATTGGCGAGAAGGAAAGCAACTAGATATCAACTATGAAACCACGGCAGATGAAGAGAGCGAGGAGGAGAGTCCTTACTCAAGTGATGAGGAAGCATCAACCAGTGCATCAACCAGTGAAGAGGAGTCTTCTTTGGAGGTAATGGGAATTGTATTCAACGCCAACACTCAAGATGTTCCGGTAGAAGAAAAGCCAACAGACAATCACACACAAGGGGATGAAAGATGCCACCACCTTGAAGAAGGATTTGAGAAGATGCTTGCAAAAGATCTTACTTGTGAGGAGAAGAGGTCCTACATCAATATGTTAAGGAGGTATCCCAATTTTTTTATCACTGACTACTCACAAATAAGAGGTGTAGATGTAATAGAGCATCGAATTGAATTGAAACCAGGGACCAAACCCGTGGCTCAAAAGTTAAGGCGACTAGGATCTGTGCAACAAAAGGCTCTCCTACAAGAAGTGAATCAACTCTTGAAGGCTGGCTTCATCTATCCAGTATCCAACTCTGAATGGGTATCACCTATTGTAGTCACTCCCAAGAAGAATGGTAAGTGGAGGGTCTGCGTGGATTACAAACCCCTCAACACTGCGACAAAGAGGGACCACTTCCCTCTCCCTTTCCAAGATGAAATTTTGAATGAAGTAGCAGGTCACGAATGCTACACTGTGTGTGATGGGTATTCATGATATTTTCAAATTAGAATAGCAGAAGAGGACCAACCAAAAACCACCTTCATCACACCTTGGGGATGTTTTGCATTCAGGGTAATGCCTTTTGGGCTCACCAATGCTCCTAGCACCTTCATGAGATTCACAATATTTGTATTTCAGCCATTCTTTGGAAAATCTATAAGAGTCTTTATGGATGATTTCTGTATTTATAGTTGTAGATCACTTCACTGCCAAAAGGTTGAAGAGGGGCTTAAGAGGCTCCATCAATTTGGGGGACAACTCAACCCAGAGAAGTGTCATATCGGTGAATCTCAGGTGGTTTTGCTAGGCCATGTGGTTTCTTCACAAGGAATTCAAGTGGATCCCTCTAAAGTAGAGGCCCTTTTGTCATTATCTCCACCAACAACAACTAAGGAGCTAATGACCTTCAACCACAAAGTGAGGTACATGTCTCGCTTCATCCATCTCCTAGCAGAAGCCATCGCCCCTTTGCATAGGTTGGCAAGCCAATCTACATTTGAATGGGGGAGGGAACATGCAAAATGTTTTGAGGAAGTGAAGGGCATTCTTAGCTCTCTCCCAATCCTAATGCCACCAGATCCAAAGGAGACCTACTATGTCACTCCAAGTGTAGGTTTCGAAGCAATTGGTGTTGTTTTGATGCAAAAAGATCCTAAAACATCATACATGAGGCCGATCTATTTTGCAAGCAAGGTGATGACTCCGTCCGAGAAGGGATACACTGAAATGGAGAAAGTGGTCTTTGCAATCTTGTTTGCGGTAAGGAAGTTTAGATCGTATCTTCTCCCTGTGCCATTTGTTTTTCTCACCTTAGAGCACAATCTACCATATGTAGTACAACACATGAGCCTCTCATCTAGAATAGCAAAGTGGGTGCTTGAACTCCAAGAATTTGAATACACTTTCCTTGTAGAAGATAGCACAAGAGCAGGACTTGCAGACATTCTCACCTACAAAGTGAGAGAAAGGGAAGGATCACGACTACAAAGAGAGGAAGGCTCAAAACAGTTCAAAGTGAAGGAGATTGATAATGCCCATACTTTATGCTTTGACGGAGCTTATCAATGCCAACAAGCAAAGCAGTAGGGGGAATCATCATTTTGAACCCACAAAAGGAGGTAATGGTTAGAAAAGGTATCACTCTACCCAGTGTTCACTCTAACAATGAGGCTGAGTATGCTTCTCTAACCCTTGGGTTAGAAGAATGCAAAGAATTAGGCATACAAAGACTTATTATAAAAGGTGATTCTTTGCTAGTGGTCAGGCAAATCCAAGGGACTTGGAGGTGCAAGAATCGTACATCGTTTGAGTGGCTTAGTAGTGTAAGAGCTTTGATGAAGGGTTTTAAAGCAACACAGGTACAACACATTGTGAGAACTCATAACAAGGAAGCAGACTTACTCGCAAATGAAAAGCTTCAAATGGCGGTAAGAGGTGTGAAACTATATGAACCCAAATATCAAGGTCAAGAGTAGCTAAAAGACATTATCTTCTTTCTACAAGCAAGTGAGTGTCCCAAACACTTAGACAAGGTGCAAAGACATAGACTAGTTAAGAAGGCCACACCTTACCAGTTGATCGGGGATGATTTATATCACAAAGGGAAAGATTTGGTCTTGAGGAGAGTACCAGGTGTGCAAGAGATAGAGAAAATTCTTCTTTCATGTCATGATGATGTCTGTGGTGGTCACTTTTCTCAAGATATTACAAGTAGGAAGATTTTACAAGCAGGGTTTATTTGGCCGAGCTTACATCGTGATGTCCAATATTGGTGTAAGGCATGTAAGCCATGCCAAATTGCTGGGGATAGACGACTAACATATGAGCCTCGAGTCCCAATAATATCTTATGGCCCTTTTGAAAAGTGGGGTGTGGATGCAATAGGTCCCCTACCTCGTACTTCTACATGGAAGGTTTTCATCATCATGGGTGTTGACTACATGACACGATGGGCGGAAGCAACAAGCACAACCCGAATCACAGCTGAAGAGGTATCAAAGTTTATTTTTGATCATATTTGTAGTAGGTTTGGAACACCCCTAGAAATCTTATCAGATCGAGGCCCGGGTTTTAGGGCTGACCTTCTGAATGATATCTTGAGGAGGTTAAAAGTGAAACACCTGCATTCCACACCCTACTATCCTCAATGCAATGGATTGGTGGAAAAAGTGAATGGAATGATATGTAAGATCATTTCTAAGCAGGTTGTGGACCGTCCTAATGATTGGGATCGCCATTTGACGGCTGCTCTTTGGGCGTATAGGACATCTTTCAAGGTATCTACCCAATTCATCCCTTTTCATCTAGTTTATGGACAGGAGGCACTTCTCCCCATTGAGGTAGAGCTCTCAAGCTTGCGTGTTCTTGCAAGAGTGGCAAAAAAACCAAAAGAGGTTCTACATGAAAGGATCTTAGATCTCCAACGACTTGAGCTAGATAGAGAAGAGTCCATTGATCACTACATCACCAAAGCGACAAGCCAAAGGGATAAAATCAACAAGAAGCTCAAGGGGAAAGGATTGAAGGAAGGTATGTTGGTTCTTCGCTATGATAACCGACTTGATACTCGACTTGACAAAAAGTTTTTGCAAAGATGGGAGGGACCTTTCATGATAAAAACAAAGTTTGGGAATGGTAGTTACAGATTAGCAGATTTATCAGGAAAACTCCACAAGACCAGAGTCAATGGATGGAGATTAAAGCCCTACTTTCAACGTATCAATCCGTTTATAGGCAGTCATCTTTCTACATCATCTAAGCTCCAAATTGACATGGCTCCCTTCGGCTTGGCAAATGCTCCACCTATTTTTAAAGCTTTGATGTGCAAAGAAGAACCAGCCTTGGAATCTGAACATACCCAAGGCAACCCTCCCATCTCCGATTTATGGGATTGAGGTAATGAAAAGCAGGTCTAATGGAGTAAAAGAGTGCATGACACTCCTCCTATCGGAAAAAAAAAAAGTGAAAAAGGAAAAATGACAAAAAAAGAGAAAAAAAAAGAAGAAAAGAAGCAACATCGTCCTCCTAAAGATATGAATATCTTTAGGCTTGGGGGAGGGCTAATATGAGTGGCATAAAATGGTAACCATCTTTTTGCAACATTTGTCAGCCTACTCAACGTCCTCTTTCTCATATGTGTATATATTTTTCTACGCTATTAAGTTATCTAGAGTAAATTCCCCCTCTTCGTTTAACCTTTGTGGCGACACATACATTATACTCTTCTCAAAAATGTCACCTTAGTCATATATTTATATTACCACCCTTTTCTTTTTTGCTTTGTAAATAAAATAAGCATACAATAACCAACTATATACCCCCAAACTTTCTTACCTCTTTTGAATTAGTAGTAGAAAAATAATATATCCATCTTCCACCCCATATAGATAAATTCCCATGGAAATCAACTCTCCACTTGTCTTTACCAAAGATTATGGTCCCTCTCTACAAGTCTTCTATGCCCCCTACATAGGTGGCCCAATATCTCTTAAAAATATACATATAGTTTTTCTCCTTTCAAAAAGATTCCAATTGTATATTCTTTTCACAAGAAAATAATATTGGGCCCTCCTCTATTTGTTTAAGCATCATAGCCTTTTGAAAAAGCATGATTCCCCTTGGATGCATACAAGCAAAGGGCCCATACAAGAAGACTTGGAAGCAAAAGGTTCCCTAGCCTAGTGTGGACCTCTCAAACCGAATTCCTTGGTGCATGGGCGTGAAGAATAGTCCAAATTCATATCAAACATGTTGAGAAGGTCAATTTTGCCTTTTGAAGCATGTCATTCCGAGCTACAGGTAAAAAGTTATGGTCAAAATAGTGTAAATCTGTCAGATTCGCAGCAAAAGGGAACTGTAAATCAAGTAAATCAAGAGGGTGAGATCTTATTTTTCCCCTACTCACCTTGTAGAAGAGCAATGAGTGTTCAAGGTCACTTGCATGTGATGGGACCAACCTAAAGATGCTTTCTAAATGCCAAGACAGACAAGTTGAGATACCCCGCAGGAGCCACCCGTAGGGCCTCATGGTGGGGCCCACCTACATTATGCACCCCTATGGAGCCTTCACGGTCTAAAATGATATTTTTGGTGAATAAATAGTCCCTTTTATGTCCAATATTCAATGAGTGGTCAAAGGACACTTAATTAGGTCTAATCACTTACTCTAATTAAGTGTAGCATAATCCCACTCCTACACAACTATAAATAGCCCCCCTTGGAGAGACTCAAGGACACACACCTATATTTTCAACTTCATGTTGTTTCTTGATCAATAGTAGAGAAAACCCCAACTCTCCCTCTTTCACATCCTCCCTCCTAACCTTCCTCTTTGGAGGAAGTGCAAACTCTATTCTCCACTCTTTCCATTCTACAATCTCTTACTCCATCAACCCAATAAATCATTTGTAGCACCTCAATAACTTGTAAATACATCATGATCTCTCTCATGGTTATGTTAATGATCATGAAATCATCTTCAAAACTTTCAAGTGTGGCAATTCGTGATGGTTAGCCAGCGTCTGTCCTCCCCTTAAAAGGTGTGCGAGAAATCAAGTAAGTGTTCTATTCTCAATTTACCATTGGTTTGTTTCTCCACACTTATTCAATTGGTCTAAAGAAATTTCTCACTCCAACTCTCTTTTCCTTCATTACATATGCATGTGGCTACCTCTCATGGTGATTTTATTTGTGTCACGGCATTGCATAGATGGAGATGAGCTCTCTATGCAAAGTGTGTTAGTTTGATGTAAGTGATTCTCTTGTGTGTTTGAGAGGCAAGTCTTGTGCGCATGATTTTTTGATGAGTGCTTGAGAGAGGAAGAGTTTGGATGTATTATGGGTATTCTTATGGGGAGAAGGTGAATGCTATTCCACAAATTGCATATTTCATTTTGATGCACGGCATTGGGTTGCATAATCGTTGATGGTGTTCAAGTGTCCAAAGTGTATATAGAGTAAGGGGGTTTTCAAAGTGTGTTGCTTGAGTGGGTGAGTGCAAGTGTTATTTTGATTGGTTTCCTTCTCCACTCCCAAAAGAAGGTGGTGCCCCAAGTAGTGTGCGTACCTCTTTACGAACATTTTGTGAGGGTAGGCCCATTGGTTTGGGTTTAGAGGCCCCATTTCAAAAAGCTCGCCCTCACCCAATATTATAAGTGTTGCAACTTTCTCAAGTAGCATGATCTTGTTTGCATTGATTTGAAGGGGAGTGTACCCCAAAAACTGTGATAATATTTTTAGGGAAAATATTGGTATTTCAGGATCTTCAAAAAACTGCATGTGAAAAGCCCAGTAGGTGGCACTATCCAATGTGGGCATGTAGTGTATGAGAGAGGAGGCATCCATTTGGAAGTGCCCTCTGTTTCTTTTCCTCTCATGCAACTCTCTCAAGTAGCATGATCTTGTTTGCATTGATTTGAAGGGGAGTGTACCCCAAAAATCGTGACAATATTTTTAGGGCAAATATTGGCAACTCAGGATCTTCAACATATTGCATGTGAAAAGCACAGAAGGTGGCACTATCCAATGTAGGCATGTAGTGCATGAGAGAGGACGCATCCCTTTTGGAAGTGCCCTCTATTGATTTCCCTCTCGAGCCTTTAGCTATTCCAAGAAAATTGTCCTTGTGAAGGAGTTCAATCTGCAAAACAAGAAGTAATGATTAATTTAAAAACGCTTGAAAAAAAAGAAGATTATAGGAAGGGAGATCAAGGCAAAACTGAATCTACCTTTTGCAACTCATCCTCGGCAATGACTTATTATTGAAGGATATTGCAAAATCCAGACATCTTTCTTTTGTCAACGTCCTTTTCAATCTCCCTAATAAGTACCCCAATAATGCGCGTATCCCAAAGGTACTTTTTTCCCACTGGATTTTTTCCCTTTGGTCATCCAAGTATTAGGCCCTAATTTAGAACCTCATCATTCTACTTCCCTTGTACATACTTTTCATAAATAAAGAGAAACCTCATCAGTATGCTATTACAACGGACAAATGCAACATTTTCTTTCACATCAGACATATTCAGACCAATGAAGATTCTATAGCAAATTGAACCTCATCAACAAATTCAACGACAAAAGAAGACGATCAGCCCATAACAACCAGTTAAAAACCTTCCATAGCCTCCACGGACACTTTTCAACAGTGCTCGAGGACGTCCGCTAAAATTGGAAGGGGTGAATGTTAACTGAGTCAATGTCAGTTAACAGGAGCTGCTAAAGACTAAAGACGTAGATATCGACCAAGGGAGTGCCAAGCACAACGTTTTCTTGCAACAACATATGACTACTGATATCATCGTGAATTATTTTTGTCACATTATCATCTTGTGTGTGCCACATGCCTTCAAGGTGCAAGCATACACGATTGCATTTGGAGAGATGCCCACTCTCTACATCTTCTAAAAACAACACAGAGCTTCATGACCCTGACCCTTGCCTTCAAGATGCAAGCATATGTGATTACATTTGGAGAGACACCCTTGCTTTGCATCTATAAAAAACAACCCATAGCTTCTTGTCCCTGCCTAACTTGAGCATATCCCACAATGACTGCATTCCAAGCAATCACATTGGGGGCAGAAATCTCCTCAAGCACTTTTCGTGCTTCATGAAGTGCACCACATTCGGCATACATGTCGACTATGGCAGTGCCAAGCATGATGTTTTCTTTCAACAATTCATGAATGAGTAACAATATCATCATAATTTCTTTTGGCCATATCAGCATCTTGTGTAATTCCACATGCCTTCAAGGTGCAAGCGCACTGTGCAATTGCATTTGGAGAGATTTCCTCTCTCTACATTTGTTGAGAATAGCCCATAGCTTCCTTACCCTAACCCTTGCCTTCAAGATGCAAGCATATGTGATTGCATCTAGAAGAGGCCCCCTCTTAGTTTGCATCCTCCAAAAACATTAGAGAGCTTCTTGTCCAAACTTATAGAAAATAGCCCATATCTTCAAGATGCAAGCGTATGTGATTTCATATAGAGACACCCCACTTTTTGCATCCACCAAAAATAGCCCAGAGCTTCTTGGCAAAGTTGGGCATATCTCACAATATGTACATTCCAAGAGACGACATCCCAAACAAGAGACTTCTCAATCACTTTTTGTGCTTTACAAAGTGGACAACATTTGGCATACATGTCAACCAAGGTAATGCCAAGCACTATGTTTTCTTTCAATACCCCTTGACTCATAATATCATCATGAACTCTTTTGACCATATTAGCATCTTTTGTAATTCCACATGCCTTCAAGGTACAAGCATATGTGATTGCATTTCGAGAGATGCCCTCACTCTACATCTACTAAAAACAAACGTAGAGATTCCTAACCCAGACCCTTACATTCAAGATGCAAGAATATGTTATTGCATCTGGAGAGACATCCTTGATTTGTATCCATCAAAAATAACATATAGCTTCTTGTCTAAGAGTATGGAGAGACACCCTTGCATTGCATCGGCTAAAAAAATCATAGAGCTTCAAGATGCAAGCATATGTGATTGCATCTAGAGAGACCTTCTCGCTTTGCATCCGCCAAAAACAGCCCACTGATTCTTGACTAAGGTGGCAATCAATGCATTCCAAGAGGATGTTGGTGCAACCAAAGTTGGTATGTGCAAGGAAGTGCTATGTGCCAAGCAAAGGGTGCTAGCAGGTGCAGGACAAAGTGCAAAAGTCAATGTGGAAGACATGGGCAAGTAGGTGTTAGTGGAATTGCTTGCTTGATGCGGCTTTTTAGGCCAAAAAGTCTTCATAGTGATCCATTTGGGATGGCATGTAAAGGTATCCAAAGTGCTGAGTCAATGCTCTAGAATGTAGAGTTCGAGATGCTATGCAAGCTGGTCTAGACAACTCGTCAAACAAAGCCCCAGGGTGAAAGTTATGCCAGTTCAAAGTTGGAAGGTCTAGCAAGGTCTGAGACGGAAAGGGCAACTGGGGACAAGTGGCCAGAGTGGATGTCATTTGCATAGTGCTTAAATTATGGAGCATGCACGTCTTTTGGATTGCTAATCAGAGCTCCAGAGGGCAAGCTATGGCCATCAAAAGATTTTTCGGGGGCCAGTTATGAGCTTGGTTGACCTCATTGAGGGAGGTGTCATCGAGCATCTTTTGGGCCTCGACAGGGTTCTAGAGGGTAGTATGAATCGAGTGGAGTCAATGGGGGCTGATAGCACCTCAATTGGAGTCCTGACCAGATGAATATTGCAAGTTGAAATTGGTGTTTGTTCCCAAGGTCATAGTATAAAAAAATTTCAATTTGCTATGGTGAGATACTATACAATGCGAGAAGTAGATTAGTGAGGAAACCTTATATTTGTTATGAAATTGGATGAGGTTTAAATTCAAAAATGTCAAAAAATGGAAAGAGTATGTATATCCGTAATGAATAGGGCATTGAATTATAGCCAGGGTAAGCTAGATTCCCTATACCACAAAACTCAATAAAAAATGGAGCAATGGTGGATTGGATCAGCTCAAATACCAATAGAAAACCACGATATATTGAAATGGCTCTTTTTGTAGACCGACATTCTTTTGTTATAAAGGACCAAAATGCAGGTGAACAACTCCATGTAGATGCATGGGTGACTTCATTGTAGAATGGCACTTGAGTGACAACCTTAAGGCATTGAAGTGCATGTTTGGTGTATATGGAGGTGCCAATACCAAGTACCCATGTCTGTATTGCATGGCAAGCACTAGAACAAAGGATGGCTTGCAAAACAAGAGGTTGAGAAATATTTTGAACGTTATCAATTACTCATCGTCTTTTGGGATCTAATTCTAACAATAGATTTAAGAAATGTACATATATGTTCAATGCATACAGAGATTAGAATCTTGAAAAGTTGCTTCGACTCCATCTTGATTATGCATATTCTATTAATCCAAGTATACTTTGCAAACGAGTACATAGAAAAATGTGATGCTTTGCTCTCTTAAATGGGTTTCCATGGTGATCAAGTGCATCTAAAAAAAGATCCTAATCTTTCAAAAGGGACGAGTGATGTTTTGCAAGATGTTTCAATGGGTGGATCAAAAGCCAGAAGATTTTTGAGCAACCATGACAACAAACAAGCCGACGCTTATGTGGAACTGTTGGAAGGATCTCTGTGTAATAACAACCAATGTCAAAAGTAGACCAGATGTAGCTAATAAATGCATGGAAGTGTGGAGGAAGCTCGACAATTTTATGAAAGTCTTGAGACAACAAGTTATCTCTACTACTTTTGCAGATGACTTTAAGAAGGTAATAAATCTTTTAATAACTACTATCAAAGATGCTTGGGGAGAAAAAGACATCATGTCATATTACTTGGTGAGTATTCAATTGCTTCTTAACGTCTGGATAGTTTTTTTACATTGCATCCTATGAATTCACTAACATTTTTAAAATTTTTTTAGTATATTCTCTACAAAAGGAAGTAATGGTTAGAAAAGGTATCACTCTACCCAGTGTTCACTCTAACAATGAGGCTGAGTATGCTTCTCTAATCCTTGGGTTAGAAGAATGCAAAGAATTAGGCATACAAAGACTTATTATAAAAGGTGATTCTTTGCTAGTGGTCAGGCAAATCCAAGGGACTTGGAGGTGCAAGAATCGTACATTGTTTGAGTGGCTTAGTAGTGTAAGAGCTTTGATGAAGGGTTTTAAAGAAACACAGGTACAACACATTGTGAGAACTCATAACAAGGAAGCAGACTTACTCGCAAATGAAAAGCTTCAAATGGCGGTAAGAGGTGTGAAACTATATGAACCCAAATATCAAGGTCAAGAGGAGCTAAAAGACATTATCTTCTTTCTACAAGCAAGTGAGTGTCCCAAACACTTAGACAAGGTGCAAAGACATAGACTAGTTAAGAAGGCCACACCTTACCAGTTGATCGGGGATGATTTATATCACAAAGGGAAAGATTTGGTCTTGAGGAGAGTACCAGGTGTGCAAGAGATAGAGAAAATTCTTCTTTCATGTCATGATGATGTCTGTGGTGGTCACTTTTCTCAAGATATTACAAGTAGGAAGATTTTACAAGCAGGTTTATTTGGCCGAGCTTACATCGTGATGTCCAATATTGGTGTAAGGCATGTAAGCCATGCCAAATTGCTGGGGATAGATGACTAACATATGAGCCTCGAGTCCCAATAATATCTTATGGCCCTTTTGAACAGTGGGGTGTGGATGCAATAGGTCCCCTACCTCGTACTTCTACAGGGAAGGTTTTCATCATCATGGGTGTTGACTACATGACACGATGGGCGGAAGCAACAAGCACAACCCGAATCACAGCTGAAGAGGTATCAAAGTTTATTTTTGATCATATTTGTAGTAGGTTTGGAACACCCCTAGAAATCTTATCAGATCGAGGCCCGGGTTTTAGGGCTGACCTTCTGAATGATCTCTTGAGGAGGTTAAAAGTGAAACACCTGCATTCCACACCCTACTATCCTCAATGCAATGGATTGGTGGAAAAAGTGAATGGAATGATATGTAAGATCATTTCTAAGCAGGTTGTGGACCGTCCTAATGATTGGGATCGCCATTTGACGGCTGCTCTTTGGGCGTATAGGACATCTTTCAAGGTATCTACCCAATTCATCCCTTTTCATCTAGTTTATGGACAGGAGGCACTTCTCCCCATTGAGGTAGAGCTCTCAAGCTTGCACGTTCTTGCAAGAGTGGCAAAAAAACCAAAAGAGGTTCTACATGAAAGGATCTTAGATCTCCAACGACTTGAGCTAGATAGAGAAGAGTCCATTGATCACTACATCACCAAAGCGACAAGCCAACGGGATAAAATCAACAAGAAGCTCAAGGGGAAAGGATTGAAGGAAGGTATGTTGGTTCTTCGCTATGATAACCGACTTGATACTCGACTTGACAAAAAGTTTTTGCAAAGATGGAGGGACCTTTCATGATAAAAACAAAGTTTGGAATGGTAGTTACAGATTAGCAGATTTATCAGGAAAACTCCACAAGACCAGAGTCAATGGATGGAGATTAAAGCCCTACTTTCAACGTATCAATCCGTTTATAGGCAGTCATCTGTCTACATCGTCTAAGCTCCAAATTGACATGGCTCCCTTCGGCTTGGCAAATGCTCCACCTATTTTTAAAGCTTTGATGTGCAAAGAAGAACCAGCCTTGGAATCTGAACATACCCAAGGCAACCCTTCCATCTCCGATTTATGGGATTGAGGTAATGAAAAGCAGGTCTAATGGAGTAAAAGAGTGCATGACACTCCTCCTATCGGGAAAAAAAAAAAGTGAAAAAGGAAAAATGACAAAAAAAGAGAAAAAAAAAGAAGAAAAGAAGCAACACCGTCCTCCTAAAGATATGAATATCTCTAGGCTTGGGGGAGGGCTAATATGAGTGGCATAAATTGGTAACCATCTTTTTGCAACATTTGTCAGCCTACTCAACGTCCTCTTCCTCATATGTGTATATATTTTTCTACGCTATTAAGTTATCTAAAGTAAATTCCCCCTCTTCGGTTAACCTTTGTGGCGACACATACATTATACTCTTCTCAAAAATGTCACCTTAGTCATATATTTATATTACCACCCTTTTCTTTTTTGCTTTGTAAATAGAATAAGCATACAATAACCAACTATATACCCCCAAACTTTCTTACCTCTTTTGAATTAGTAGTAGAAAAATAATATATCCATCTTCCACCCCATATAGATAAATTCCCATGGAAATCAACTCTCCACTTGTCTTTACCAAAGATTATGGTCCCTCTCTACAAGTCTTCTATGCCCCCTACATAGGTGGCCCATATATCTCTTAAGAATATACATATAATTTTTCTCCTTTAAAAAAGACTCCAATTGTATATTCTTTTCACAAGAAAATAATATTGGGCCCTCCTCTATTTGTTTAAGCATCATAGCCTTTTGAAAAAGCATGATTCCCCTTGGATGCATACAAGCAAAGGGCCCATACAAGAAGACTTGGAAGCAAAAGGTTCCCTAGCCTAGTGTGGACCTCCCAAACCTAATTCCTTGGTGCATGGGTGTGAAGAATAGTCCAAATTCATATCAAACATGTTGAGAAGGTCAATTTTGCCTTTTGAAGCATGTCATTCCGAGCTACAGGTAAAAAGTTATGGTCAAAATAGTGTAAATCTGTCAGATTCGCAGCAAAAGGGAACTGTAAATCAAGTAAATCAAGAGGGTGAGATCTTATTTTTCCCCTACTCATCTTGTAGAAGAGCAATGAGTGTTCAAGGTCACTTGCATGTGATGGGACCAACCTAAAGATGCTTTCTAAATGCCAAGACAGACAAGTTGAGATACCCCGCAGGAGCCACCCGTAGGGCCTCATGGTGGGGCCCACCTACATTATGCACCCCTATGGAGCCTTCACGGTCTAAAATGATATTTTTGGTGAATAAATAGTCCCTTTTATGTCCAATATTCAATGAGTGGTCAAAGGACACTTAATTAGGTCTAATCACTTACTCTAATTAAGTGTAGCATAATCCCACTCCTACACAACTATAAATAGCCCCCCTTGGAGAGACTCAAGGACACACACCTATATTTTCAACTTCATGTTGTTTCTTGATCAATAGTAGAGAAAACCCCAACTCTCCCTCTTTCACATCCTCCCTCCTAACCTTCCTCTTTGGAGGAAGTGCAAACTCTATTCTCCACTCTTTCCATTCTACAATCTCTTACTCCATCAACCCAATAAATCATTTGTAGCACCTCAATAACTTGTAAATACATCATGATCTCTCTCATGGTTATGTTAATTATCATGAAATCATCTTCAAAACTTTCAAGTGTGGCAATTCGTGATGGTTAGCCAGCGTCTGTCCTCCCCTTAAAAGGTGTGCGAGAAATCAAGTAAGTGTTCTATTCTCAATTTACCATTGGTTTGTTTCTCCACACTTATTCAATTGGTCTAAAGAAATTTCTCACTCCAACTCTCTTTTTCTTCATTACATATGCATGTGGCTACCTCTCATGGTGATTTTATTTGTGTCACGGCATTGCATAGATGGAGATGAGCTCTCTATGCAAAGTGTGTTAGTTTGATGTAAGTGATTCTCTTGTGTGTTTGAGAGGCAAGTCTTGTGCGCATGATTTTTTGATGAGTGCTTGAGAGAGGAAGAGTTTGGATGTATTATGGGTATTCTTATGGGGAGAAGGTGAATGCTATTCCACAAATTGCATATTTCATTTTGATGCACGGCATTGGGTTGCATAATCGTTGATGGTGTTCAAGTGTCCAAAGTGTATATAGAGTAAGGGGGTTTTCAAAGTGTGTTGCTTGAGTGGGTGAGTGCAAGTGTTATTTTGATTGGTTTCCTTCTCCACTCCCAAAAGAAGGTGGTGCCCCAAGTAGTGTGCGTACCTCTTTACGAACATTTTGTGAGGGTAGGCCCATTGGTTTGGGTTTAGAGGCCCCATTTCAAAAAGCTCGCCCTCATAAAGTGGTGCCCCCACTGAGGAACATATTTCCAAGTTACCTTCAAATTTTTTAGTGATGAACAATGGAGTTCCCATCTATCCATTTCATTTTTCACAACACATTAGAGTAAATGTTCACATAGATAGAAAAGTCTTTTCCAGCAACGCATTGTTTTTATGCTTGGTGCAGAAAGACTTAGAGAAATACTGGCATCACCCAATCCAATTATACTGCCAATCATCAATTATGAAACTTCTTTTGATGTTCACGTTTTCATTTTGTTTTAAAGGCAGGAATAAGGAGTGGTGAAGGGGTGCTCAATGGCCATATGAAGGAACGAGGTCTTCAAACCAACAACGAGGAGTAGCACATGAATCACGATCAAAACAATGAACCTTTTAGGCCTATTGCTCGGCAATCCATTCATATAATCATTGCAACTAAGTTTAGGTTTCAATCTATCATAAGGAGGATATTTGGATCCACTCGCCTCAATGAAATCAATGCTTCAATTAATCCATTTATTCTACCTATGATAAAGTACGAATTAACAATGGATGTGTACATCTTCATTTTAATGTAATCAGATTTATAGTGTCAATAATCTTGTGCGGCCCGTAAGAGAAAAGTTTCTTTTAAAAAAAGAGATTTCAAAAAGTCTAAACAAAATGTCAAGTTCTTTTCCCACGTTCTATGCAAGAAGTGGGGAAGATGCGCAAGAGTTTCTTGACAACTTGGAGATGGCACATCTCATATCCGGGAGAGATGAAGAGGAAGTAAAGCTACGAGCCTTCCCGTTGGTTCTAAAAGCAGAAGCTAAAGCATGGTATGAGACCTTGCAACCCCAAATCAAGTCCAATTGGGAGAGATTGCGAGCAAGCTTCCTCTCCAAGTTCGGGCAAGGTGATACTTCTGAAGGACTATGGAAATGTCTTATTGGACATAAGCAGGTATCACTTGAAGATTATCCCTCTTATGAAGCAACCTTTGTCAATCTATGGGGTAGGTGGGAGGCTACATTAGAAAATCATGGTGGTGCACCTAACTTTCTAAAAAAAGAGAGATTCATGGTTGGCTTGTATCCACTTTTAAAGGCTAAAGTAGAGCTAAAATTCCCATCCACCTTCGAAGAAGCACGTGAGGTAGCCATCATCAAGTTTAGAAAACTACACTTCCAAGCACATAGAGCAAGGGGTTTGAATGAAGTGAGTGAGAGGGAGTCTTCACAAACCATGGAAGCACCAATTAGGGCCCCTCTTGCACAATCTTCACAAATAGGAGATAACTCTCAACAAGAGGTTTTACAAAGGCTAACTCAACAGCTTGAGAACCTCACTCTGAATCTAGTACAAGGCCTACCTCAACAACGACAACCAAGAGAAGGGAATCGCAATCAACGAAGACAAGCTCAAGAGTTGCGATGTTGGAATTGCAATGAAATGGGCCATGGCATGTACAATTGTCCACATCCAAGGCGACTTCCGGGAGACATATATCCCCCCAGACCGCCTCCTCTCACTGTGCAGCAAGAACAAACTCAAGGCCCACAAATCCTTCGTCGACCACCACCACCAGCAAATATACCTCCCGTCCCACATGAGGAGGAAGAAAGAGGAGTCAACATCATCAAGCTAGAAGAGGTAATAGATGAGCATACTCTAAACTTTGATGTTATGCCGGCAGAAAAACGCACAAGAGCACATGATAAGGATGAAGACATGAGAAGTGAAGGAACAAATTCAGCCAGAAGGGACAAGAAGAAGAAGTCAAAGATGGAAGAAGCTGAAAGTAGCAGGAAGAAAAGATCAAGGCGAAGGGAAATTGGTATCAACGACTTCCCATTGGGAAAGGAGCTAGATCCCTACAACATCCTGGAGGATTTACAAACCCAAAAGCCAAACATTTCATGGCCTCAACTTCTACACCTATCAGCCAAAATAAGAAGGCAATGGCCAAAGTTGGTAAGTACAAGAATTGCAAAAAAGAAAGCAAATCTTTCCATTAAGGTTGTGGCCTCAAAGCTACAAAAAGATGTGGAACCCATTGTGGATGCTTACATAAGGGGTAAAAAGGTGTCTAATGTATATGTTGATGGTGGAGCTCAAATGTGTGTGATCACGGAAAAATCAATGAACAGGTTAGGGCTTGAAATTACAAAGTCCTCTAATTGTCAAGCTAGGCTAGCCAACAACTCAAGTGTGAAGTGTTTGGGGATCATTGAAAATGTAAAAGTCTCTGTATGTAACATAGATGCACGAGTGGATATGTATGTTATGCCAGCTAAGGGGGAGGGCTATCCCATCATCCTAGGGAGGCCTTGGCTCATTGCTGTGAATGCAGATCAAAGATGGGGAAGTGGTCGTTTGATTCTTAAGAAGGGTCAACCGGTGGTGTATGATTGGCGAGAAGGAAAGCAACTAGATATCAACTATGAAACCACGGCAGATGAAGAGAGCGAGGAGGAGAGTCCTTACTCAAGTGATGAGGAAGCATCAACCAGTGCATCAACCAGTGAAGAGGAGTCTTCTTTGGAGGTAATGGGAATTGTATTCAACGCCAACACTCAAGATGTTCCGGTAGAAGAAAAGCCAATAGACAATCACACACAAGGGGATGAAAGATGCCACCACCTTGAAGAAGGATTTGAGAAGATGCTTGCAAAAGATCTTACTTGTGAGGAGAAGAGGTCCTACATCAATATGTTAAGGAGGTATCCCAATTTTTTTATCACTGACTACTCACAAATAAGAGGTGTAGATGTAATAGAGCATCGAATTGAATTGAAACCAGGGACCAAACCCGTGGCTCAAAAGTTAAGGCGACTAGGATCTGTGCAACAAAAGGCTCTCCTACAAGAAGTGAATCAACTCTTGAAGGCTGGCTTCATCTATCCAGTATCCAACTCTGAATGGGTATCACCTATTGTAGTCACTCCCAAGAAGAATGGTAAGTGGAGGGTCTGCGTGGATTACAAACCCCTCAACACTGCGACAAAGAGGGACCACTTCCCTCTCCCTTTCCAAGATGAAATTTTGAATGAAGTAGCAGGTCACGAATGCTACACTGTGTGTGATGGGTATTCATGATATTTTCAAATTAGAATAGCAGAAGAGGACCAACCAAAAACCACCTTCATCACACCTTGGGGATGTTTTGCATTCAGGGTAATGCCTTTTGGGCTCACCAATGCTCCTAGCACCTTCATGAGATTCACAATATTTGTATTTCAGCCATTCTTTGGAAAATCTATAAGAGTCTTTATGGATGATTTCTGTATTTATAGTTGTAGATCACTTCACTGCCAAAAGGTTGAAGAGGGGCTTAAGAGGCTCCATCAATTTGGGGGACAACTCAACCCAGAGAAGTGTCATATCGGTGAATCTCAGGTGGTTTTGCTAGGCCATGTGGTTTCTTCACAAGGAATTCAAGTGGATCCCTCTAAAGTAGAGGCCCTTTTGTCATTATCTCCACCAACAACAACTAAGGAGCTAATGACCTTCAACCACAAAGTGAGGTACATGTCTCGCTTCATCCATCTCCTAGCAGAAGCCATCGCCCCTTTGCATAGGTTGGCAAGCCAATCTACATTTGAATGGGGGAGGGAACATGCAAAATGTTTTGAGGAAGTGAAGGGCATTCTTAGCTCTCTCCCAATCCTAATGCCACCAGATCCAAAGGAGACCTACTATGTCACTCCAAGTGTAGGTTTCGAAGCAATTGGTGTTGTTTTGATGCAAAAAGATCCTAAAACATCATACATGAGGCCGATCTATTTTGCAAGCAAGGTGATGACTCCGTCCGAGAAGGGATACACTGAAATGGAGAAAGTGGTCTTTGCAATCTTGTTTGCGGTAAGGAAGTTTAGATCGTATCTTCTCCCTGTGCCATTTGTTTTTCTCACCTTAGAGCACAATCTACCATATGTAGTACAACACATGAGCCTCTCATCTAGAATAGCAAAGTGGGTGCTTGAACTCCAAGAATTTGAATACACTTTCCTTGTAGAAGATAGCACAAGAGCAGGACTTGCAGACATTCTCACCTACAAAGTGAGAGAAAGGGAAGGATCACGACTACAAAGAGAGGAAGGCTCAAAACAGTTCAAAGTGAAGGAGATTGATAATGCCCATACTTTATGCTTTGACGGAGCTTATCAATGCCAACAAGACAAAGCAGTAGGGGGAATCATCATTTTGAACCCACAAAAGGAGGTAATGGTTAGAAAAGGTATCACTCTACCCAGTGTTCACTCTAACAATGAGGCTGAGTATGCTTCTCTAACCCTTGGGTTAGAAGAATGCAAAGAATTAGGCATACAAAGACTTATTATAAAAGGTGATTCTTTGCTAGTGGTCAGGCAAATCCAAGGGACTTGGAGGTGCAAGAATCGTACATTGTTTGAGTGGCTTAGTAGTGTAAGAGCTTTGATGAAGGGTTTTAAAGCAACACAGGTACAACACATTGTGAGAACTCATAACAAGGAAGCAGACTTACTCGCAAATGAAAAGCTTCAAATGGCGGTAAGAGGTGTGAAACTATATGAACCCAAATATCAAGGTCAATAGTAGCTAAAAGACATTATCTTCTTTTTACAAGCAAGTGAGTGTCCCAAACAATTAGACAAGGTGCAAAGACATAGACTAGTTAAGAAGGCCACACCTTACCAGTTGATCGGGGATGATTTATATCACAAAGGGAAAGATTTGGTCTTGAGGAGAGTACCAGGTGTGCAAGAGATAGAGAAAATTCTTCTTTCATGTCATGATGATGTCTGTGGTGGTCACTTTTCTCAAGATATTACAAGTAGGAAGATTTTACAAGCAGGGTTTATTTGGCCGAGCTTACATCGTGATGTCCAATATTGGTGTAAGGCATGTAAGCCATGCCAAATTGCTGGGGATAGACGACTAACATATGAGCCTCGAGTCCCAATAATATCTTATGGCCCTTTTGAAAAGTGGGGTGTGGATGCAATAGGTCCCCTACCTCGTACTTCTACATGGAAGGTTTTCATCATCATGGGTGTTGACTACATGACACGGTGGGCGGAAGCAACAAGCACAACCCGAATCACAGCTGAAGAGGTATCAAAGTTTATTTTTGATCATATTTGTAGTAGGTTTGGAACACCCCTAGAAATCTTATCAGATCGAGGCCCGGGTTTTAGGGCTGACCTTCTGAATGATATCTTGAGGAGGTTAAAAGTGAAACACCTGCATTCCACACCCTACTATCCTCAATGCAATGGATTGGTGGAAAAAGTGAATGGAATGATATGTAAGATCATTTCTAAGCAGGTTGTGGACCGTCCTAATGATTGGGATCGCCATTTGACGGCTGCTCTTTGGGCGTATAGGACATCTTTCAAGGTATCTACCCAATTCATCCCTTTTCATCTAGTTTATGGACAGGAGGCACTTCTCCCCATTGAGGTAGAGCTCTCAAGCTTGCGTGTTCTTGCAAGAGTGGCAAAAAAACCAAAAGAGGTTCTACATGAAAGGATCTTAGATCTCCAACGACTTGAGCTAGATAGAGAAGAGTCCATTGATCACTACATCACCAAAGCGACAAGCCAAAGGGATAAAATCAACAAGAAGCTCAAGGGGAAAGGATTGAAGGAAGGTATGTTGGTTCTTCGCTATGATAACCGACTTGATACTCGACTTGACAAAAAGTTTTTGCAAAGATGGGAGGGACCTTTCATGATAAAAACAAAGTTTGGGAATGGTAGTTACAGATTAGCAGATTTATCAGGAAAACTCCACAAGACCAGAGTCAATGGATGGAGATTAAAGCCCTACTTTCAACGTATCAATCCGTTTATAGGCAGTCATCTTTCTACATCATCTAAGCTCCAAATTGACATGGCTCCCTTCGGCTTGGCAAATGCTCCACCTATTTTTAAAGCTTTGATATGCAAAGAAGAACCAGCCTTGGAATCTGAACATACCCAAGGCAACCCTCCCATCTCCGATTTATGGGATTGAGGTAATGAAAAGCAGGTCTAATGGAGTAAAAGAGTGCATGACACTCCTCCTATCGGAAAAAAAAAAAGTGAAAAAGGAAAAATGACAAAAAAAGAGAAAAAAAAAGAAGAAAAGAAGCAACACCGTCCTCCTAAAGATATGAATATCTTTAGGCTTGGGGGAGGGCTAATATGAGTGGCATAAAATGGTAACCATCTTTTTGCAACATTTGTCAGCCTACTCAACGTCCTCTTCCTCATATGTGTATATATTTTTCTACGCTATTAAGTTATCTAGAGTAAATTCCCCCTCTTCGTTTAACCTTTGTGGCGACACATACATTATACTCTTCTCAAAAATGTCACCTTAGTCATATATTTATATTACCAC
The DNA here is from genome assembly GCF_014529385.1 of Adiantum capillus-veneris. NCBI lineage: Eukaryota > Viridiplantae > Streptophyta > Polypodiopsida > Polypodiales > Pteridaceae > Adiantum > Adiantum capillus-veneris. The sequence continues at coordinate 156,465,554 of NC_140935.1, forward strand.
CCTTTTCTTTTTTGCTTTGTAAATAAAATAAGCATACAATAACCAACTATATACCCCCAAACTTTCTTACCTCTTTTGAATTAGTAGTAGAAAAATAATATATCCATCTTCCACCCCATATAGATAAATTCCCATGGAAATCAACTCTCCACTTGTCTTTACCAAAGATTATGGTCCCTCTCTACAAGTCTTCTATGCCCCCTACATAGGTGGCCCAATATCTCTTAAAAATATACATATAGTTTTTCTCCTTTCAAAAAGATTCCAATTGTATATTCTTTTCACAAGAAAATAATATTGGGCCCTGCTCTATTTGTTTAAGCATCATAGCCTTTTGAAAAAGCATGATTCCCCTTGGATGCATACAAGCAAAGGGCCCATACAAGAAGATTTGGAAGCAAAAGGTTCCCTAGCCTAGTGTGGACCTCTCAAACCGAATTCCTTGGTGCATGGGCGTGAAGAATAGTCCAAATTCATATCAAACATGTTGAGAAGGTCAATTTTGCCTTTTGAAGCATGTCATTCCGAGCTACAGGTAAAAAGTTATGGTCAAAATAGTGTAAATCTGTCAGATTCGCAGCAAAAGGGAACTGTAAATCAAGTAAATCAAGAGGGTGAGATCTTATTTTTCCCCTACTCATCTTCTAGAAGAGCAATGAGTGTTCAAGGTCACTTGCATGTGATGGGACCAACCTAAAGATGCTTTCTAAATGCCAAGACAGACAAGTTGAGATACCCCGCAGGAGCCACCCGTAGGGCCTCATGGTGGGGCCCACCTACATTATGCACCCCTATGGAGCCTTCACGGTCTAAAATGATATTTTTGGTGAATAAATAGTCCCTTTTATGTCCAATATTCAATGAGTGGTCAAAGGACACTTAATTAGGTCTAATCACTTACTCTAATTAAGTGTAGCATAATCCCACTCCTACACAACTATAAATAGCCCCCCTTGGAGAGACTCAAGGACACACACCTATATTTTCAACTTCATGTTGTTTCTTGATCAATAGTAGAGAAAACCCCAACTCTCCCTCTTTCACATCCTCCCTCCTAACCTTCCTCTTTGGAGGAAGTGCAAACTCTATTCTCCACTCTTTCCATTCTACAATCTCTTACTCCATCAACCCAATAAATCATTTGTAGCACCTCAATAACTTGTAAATACATCATGATCTCTCTCATGGTTATGTTAATGATCATGAAATCATCTTCAAAACTTTCAAGTGTGGCAATTCGTGATGGTTAGCCAGCGTCTGTCCTCCCCTTAAAAGGTGTGCGAGAAATCAAGTAAGTGTTCTATTCTCAATTTACCATTGGTTTGTTTCTCCACACTTATTCAATTGGTCTAAAGAAATTTCTCACTCCAACTCTCTTTTTCTTCATTACATATGCATGTGGCTACCTCTCATGGTGATTTTATTTGTGTCACGGCATTGCATAGATGGAGATGAGCTCTCTATGCAAAGTGTGTTAGTTTGATGTAAGTGATTCTCTTGTGTGTTTGAGAGGCAAGTCTTGTGCGCATGATTTTTTGATGAGTGCTTGAGAGAGGAAGAGTTTGGATGTATTATGGGTATTCTTATGGGGAGAAGGTGAATGCTATTCCACAAATTGCATATTTCATTTTGATGCACGGCATTGGGTTGCATAATCGTTGATGGTGTTCAAGTGTCCAAAGCGTATATAGAGTAAGGGGGTTTTCAAAGTGTGTTGCTTGAGTGGGTGAGTGCAAGTGTTATTTTGATTGGTTTCCTTCTCCACTCCCAAAAGAAGGTGGTGCCCCAAGTAGTGTGCGTACCTCTTTACGAACATTTTGTGAGGGTAGGCCCATTGGTTTGGGTTTAGAGGCCCTATTTCAAAAAGCTCGCCCTCACCCAATATTATAAGTGTTGCAACTTTCTCAAGTAGCATGATCTTGTTTGCATTGATTTGAAGGGGAGTGTACCCCAAAAACTGTGATAATATTTTTAGGGAAAATATTGGTATTTCAGGATCTTCAAAAAACTGCATGTGAAAAGCCCAGTAGGTGGCACTATCCAATGTGGGCATGTAGTGTATGAGAGAGGAGGCATCCATTTGGAAGTGCCCTCTGTTTCTTTTCCTCTCATGCAACTCTCTCAAGTAGCATGATCTTGTTTGCATTGATTTGAAGGGGAGTGTACCCCAAAAATCGTGACAATATTTTTAGGGCAAATATTGGCAACTCAGGATCTTCAACATATTGCATGTGAAAAGCACAGAAGGTGGCACTATCCAATGTAGGCATGTAGTGCATGAGAGAGGACGCATCCCTTCTGGAAGTGCCCTCTATTGATTTCCCTCTCGAGCCTTTAGCTATTCCAAGAAAATTGTCCTTGTCAAGGAGTTCAATCTGCAAAACAAGAAGTAATGATTAATTTAAAAACGCTTGAAAAAAAAAAGATTATAGGAAGGGAGATCAAGGCAAAACTGAATCTACCTTTTGCAACTCATCCTCGGCAATGACTTATTATTGAAGGATATTGCAAAATCCAGACATCTTTCTTTTGTCAACGTCCTTTTCAATCTCCCTAATAAGTACCCCAATAATGCGCGTATCCCAAAGGTACTTTTTTCCCACTAGATTTTTTCCCTTTGGTCATCCAAGTATTAGGCCCTAATTTAGAACCTCATCATTCTACTTCCCTTGTACATACTTTTCATAAATAAAGAGAAACCTCATCAGTATGCTATTACAACGGACAAATGCAACATTTTCTTTCACATCAGACATATTCAGACCAATGAAGATTCTATAGCAAATTGAACCTCATCAACAAATTCAACGACAAAAGAAGACGATCAGCCCATAACAACCAGTTAAAAACCTTCCATAGCCTCCACGGACACTTTTCAACAGTGCTCGAGGATGTCCGCTAAAATTGGAAGGGGTGAATGTTAACTGAGTCAATGTCAGTTAACAGGAGCTGCTAAAGACTAAAGACGTAGGGATGCACATTGAGGATGAATACAACTTGAAGTATTAAAGATTGGAGATACACATTTTCTACATTTTCCCAAAATGGCTATGTATTGTAAATTCCCGATTTATTTCAAACCATTGTAATATTTTAATGTGTTACGGAATCAATGGGAGATCCAAGCTATAAAGAATAGGTCAATTAGTGTGTCTAGGTAGTAGATCAGTAAGTGGTGGAGCCCTAAAGGACTTGGGCACCCGAACATTGCATATTTTTACCCTAGGTATCTAAGGCAGTGTGAAAGAAATTAGGGTTCTCAAGCTCATTTGTTGAGAGCACTCTTTGGTGAGAGCTCTTGAGTTGTGTGGCTATGGAGTCCTCAAGCTTCTCCTTGCTCATATGACTTGGTTAACACTAATCAATGCTTAATTCTCTTTCACTATGCCTCTCTCATGCTTCTTATGATTGTCTATGATGCTTTGATTAGCTAGATCTTAACTAATTAGTGGTTAATCCCTCTCTAATCTTGTGTGTGCATGTAGGTTTGATTGGAGTGTGGTGCTCGATAAATCTATGTGTGTGTGCTTATGATTAGTGTGTTGCATGATAGGATTAGTGTTGTGTGCATCTTGCAATTGTTAGTGTGTGTGATTGGGTTGATTGGAGGTGAAAGGAAGTGGATGTGGAGATTGCCCATCATTGTGGATTAGCTCCTCCATATTCCGAGAAGCTCACCTCGTAGAGTCACCATCCGTGTTGCCATGATTAGCTCACTAAGTGTGTGAGTGTTTCCATGCCCTAGCCAGGTAGCTCATCCCTCCGAATTGATAATTTTGTTGGTCATTGGAGCTATGCAACAATGGGACCCCCCACACCAACTATTCTATTCTTGAATGTGTATCATGGTGTCATGTAAATTTAAAACAACATAAATAATGATCACAACAAGGTAGGGAAGACATGTATATTTACAAAATGCAATGATTATAGCATTGAACCCCGGTTTTGTCAAGTCCTTTAGAAGTGGCTCAAATACAACTCTTTTGGGGGGAAGATATGTGATGCAAGAGGTTGAATTCTCCATCCTTGTGCTCACAACAATTTCGTCCACTTTGAATCTATACTTAGGAGATGTTTCATCAAGAAATCAAGAGATTCTCTAACATGCTGTAGTCTCCAATTTGTTATTACTATAAGGATTCTATGCTTAGTGTGTGGATGGACTATGACCTTTAGTTCAAACTCTGGACAATTTTCCTTAGAGTCAAGAGAAACCTAACTACCTAACTTACTTCTCCATCTCCTATAGTCATAGCCCAAAACTAATGACCGATGACATAGCTGATATGAGATAGACATAGAATTTGGGCTTACTCTACAATTGATTTTATCGCCAATATGGAAAGTTTCTTTGGTACTCCATCTTTCTTCAAGTACATTATCCAGTCCAGTCATATACAGTCTTCTATTAAGCCACATCTTCTTTGTCCTTTGCAAATCCATTGTTTTGAAACATACCACAAAGACATGTATAGGTAAGAAGCATTGAACTTTAATCCTTCTTGAAATCCTACCCAAAGACATAGCTGTAAGGATGTATTCTTTGATCTTTGATTTTAATCTTGATATAGTACATGCATCAAGGGCTTCCCAATCAAGTGATCTTAGGGTGAGAACGAGTAACTGATGTAGTTCTCCATATGCACCTTCTCGTGATGGAACCTTGTATTCTAAAAAATAGACAAACAAATCCATTGTTTTGTAAAAATAAGGTGTCATGTCAGCATACATAACATCTTAAATCCCCTTTATGCATTGCTTTGAATGTCCCACTTAAGCTCTCCACTGGCTGCCACTCCACAGATGTCGAAGGAAAGACATTTGAAATGGAATCAAAAAGTGAGAAAGAACAATCGTAGAATGATAAATTCATTGTATCAAATAGATAAGATTTTCCATTCCTTACACTAAGAATGTACTGTGGGATGTTCATCCAAGTCTAACACCATATCAGCTAGCCAGCCATTGTTGGTCACTTTGAAAGCAAGAACACGACATTTCTAATGGTTGTTTACTTTATCTTGTTTGGTTTTCTTCACTCTAAGTACACCTTTGCATGAAGGAAGCATTGTTATCCAATCATTCACACAAAAAGACATGGTTTTCCAAAGATCATCCTCTTTAACATTATGAAAGTCACAAGAAGTTATGTTATGTGAAGGGCGACATGTAGAATATGCCATGGAAACTCAGAGATCAGAGAAGAAAAATAAAATATAGTGATGAAAAGGAGCAAAGCTCTCACAAAATGGAGGGAAAGTGAAAAACATAGATAATTTGTCATTAATGGCCTTGTTTTTAGAGCCTTCAAACATAGATTTTGTATCTTTTGACAACAATTTTGTGAAATATAAAATAGAATAAAAGATCAGACTTAGTACTTTGGGCCACAAATTTAATGGGCTTAATCGTTGAAAGCACCTAAATATAGCAGTTTCGGCCTTATAATCAAGACATTTTAGCCGCTCTCCACCAAAATAGGACCATCAAGACCCAAGATAGAGGAGACAAGAGTGCCATATTTTTGTATACATGTCAAATGAATATTGAACTACTCTGTAATCCTTAAATTAATAAACAGTCCTTTTCTAGCCGTTTTTGTCCCTAATAGTTTATTGCAATGGTTTCCACATTAAAATGGGTGTTGAAGCAAATGGATGTAAAGAATTCATTTTGGAATGGAGACTTGGAGAAAGTTGTGTATATGAAGCAGCCACAAGGTTATGCAAATATGAGGCTACATGACCTTGTATGCAGGTTAAGGAAAGCGGTGTATGGGCTGAAGCAAACACCTGAATCTTGGCATGAGAAGATTGTGGAATTCCTTGTTTCATTCGGCTTTGAGATGATTGATGTAGATCATTCATTGTATGTGCAGAAGAATGAGGCAGGAATTGTGGTGATATGAATTTATGTGGATGATTTGATTATTGAAGGTGATAATGTGGTTGAAGTAGAGGGTGTACATGCTACGTATGCAGCAGTTTAAGATGAAGGACTTGGGAGACTTGCAATATTCCTTGGGTATTGAAATTATTTGCATAGAAGAGGGTGTATGGCTATCACAAAGGCAATATGTATTACATGTTGAAAAAGTATGGTATGGATGATCGTAATCCAATTGCAATGCCCTTAGATCAAAATTTGAAGATGGGGAATGATGCAGGTCAAGTGATTGGGAATGATATGATGTACATGAAGATTGTGGGTGGCTTGATTATATCATTGCTACACAGTTGGATTGGTAAGTGAGTTTATGGAGTCTTTAAGTAAACCACACTTGGATGCGGTGAGATGTACTTTGCACTATGTGAGTGCTACTTTGGATTATGCCCTCTTTTATAGGGCTGATGTGGAATTGCATCTTTATGGCTACACAAATGCAGATTGGGCTGGTAGTACATATGATTGTAGGTCTACCAGTGGCTTCATGTTTTCACTTGGGAGTGTTGCTATCACATGGAGCAGCATTAAGCAGCCTACTATTGCTCTTTTGAGTACAATGGTAGAGTATAGGGGTGCTTCAATGGGTGGCATGTGAGGTAGCATGGCTGGGATTTCTACTTCAGGACTTTGGAGTACATGTATAGAGGCCAATTGTCGTCTACTGTGGCAGCCTTTGTAGCATACAATTGTCACAAAACCCAATGTTTCAGCTATGACAAATCACATTGAGGTGCACTACCACTTTGTTAGAGAGAGGGTCTTAGCGAGTGACATCAACCTTGACTACGTGGCAACGGATGAGCAGGTTGCAGATATCTTCATAAAGGCCCTTGGAGTGGAGAATATAGGATGGTTTTGAGTGATTCTTGGCATACAAACTTGAGCACACAAGAGATGGTATTGAGCTTGAGGGGGAGTGTTGAGATATCAAGCTCAACATGTACGACTCCTAAATGACTACGACCAATAATCATCATCACTGGTGCACCTTAGTCGATACACATATCTTTTCCAGTACTGATACTACAACTATACAATAGCAAGTTGGTCTACCTGTGTGTGTGTGTATGTGTGTGTGTGTGTGTGTGTGTGTGTGTGTGTGTGTGTGTGTGTGTGTGTGTGTGTGTGTGTGTGTGTGAGAGAGAGAGAGAGAGAGAGAGAGAGAGAGAGAGAGAGAGAGAGAGAGAGAAAATTGAAATGGGAAAAGCCAAATTTTTTGAGCCAAAATGACTGGCAATATAGAACTAGAAATATCTAGCCATGCATCCTACATGCAATGTAGTGGGTGGCTAGCCAGCCAACAAAAACCACCAGCCATACATAAGTGAAAAAAATTGTGAAGTAGCAGGGAATGAAACTCTAACATCCCTTCTCACTAACTACTAATGAGACAATACATAGAAGCCAAATGTGTGATTACAAGGTCCACTAAGGAATATCCTTTGTGAAGATGTCCATTGTAGTACAATACTCAATTCAAGGTTCCCAACCAAAAATCGCTCACAATATAGTGGTATTGGACCTCTATATGCCGTGTTTAGCATAAACAAGGATGAAGGAGTTGTTGACGCATGGCAGGGTGTGGGGGGGATCCTTCCCCCCATTATGTACAGTACAGAGCTTCTTGCCAAAGTTGGGTGTATCCCACAATCAGTATATTCCAAGAGATAACATCCCAAACAAGAAGCTTCTCAAGCATGTTTTGTGCTTTATAAACTGCACCACATTTGGCTACATGTCAACCAAGGTAGTGCTACACAAAATTTTTTCTTTATACAACCCTTGACTAACAATATCATCGGTGAAATTTTTTGCCCATATTAGCACCTTGTGTAATTCCACACACCTTCAAGGTGCAAGTGTATGCAATTGCATTTGGAAAGATTCCCTCTCTCTGCATCTCTAAAAACAACCCAAAGCTGTCAACCTTGGCATTGACACATACCCTACACTCAATGCACTCCATGAGTCACAATCAATGGATTCCATGAGACAACATTACACCAAGAAGCTTTCTTGGTGCGCTCAGTGTTCACAAAACCCCTAGTACTTAGAGAAGGGCAAGAGATGGGGGCATGGTGACACTATAAATTTCACAAAGGCCTCATCATTGCAAATATAAATCAAGGGCTCGGGTAGAAGGTGGAGGGATTTTAGGGACTCTCACCAATAGGACTCCATCATGGCATGGAGCTCACATGTTCTTCACATTTGCATGATTGGCAAAGTGAATTTCCTCATGAATTTGAGAGTGCTCTGCTACATGACAAAAGTGCTTCACCATCATATCTACTTGTTTCTTTTCCTTCTTCCACTACCCTGAGAGCAGCAACACATTTCCACTCTCCACACTAAGGATATAAGGCCGTGCATGTCAACAATAAAAACATAATAATTGGGGTATTCCTTCACGTCAACAGTTGTGCTACCCATTGCATTCTACCCATGGAAGTAAGCTTGGTTTGGAAAGAGATCAAAAACAGTGGTGGAGTTTCCATTGAGTACTTTTTCATCCTCTCGGCAGAGATACTGCTAGATGAGGTGGAGAAGGGGGTCACATATGATCACAAACTCCATGGCTGTTTGCGAGTTTTGTTGGAGAAAATGACCTAAGATGGTTGAATGCATCACAAATGTCAAAATATGCTTCTCTCTCTCTCTCTCATTGTTCATGTAGTGAACAGTGAGACAACGCCTTGGGCAGTGAACAGAACCCAAAGGCATAGGATGATGGAGTTGTTGATGTATGGCATGATGGGGGGGAATCCCAAATAGAAAGCTCATCAAACACTTTTTGTGCTTTATGAAGTGCACCACATTCAGCATACATGTGAACCAAGGTAGAGCTAAGCACGACATTTTCTTTTAACAACCCCTGAGTAACAATATCATCAAGAATTCTTGTGTCCATATCAACATCTTGTGTAATGCCATATGCCTTCAAGGTGCAAGCATACATGATTGCATTTAGAGAGGTGTCCTCACTCTATGTATTTTGAAAACATCCTAGAGCTTTTGACCTTGGCACTGATCCTATTGGACATATCTTGCAGTCAATGCACTCCATGAGTCACAATCAATGGACTCCATGAAACAACATTGCAATAAGAAGCTTTCTTGGTGTTACCCCTAGTGCTTAGAGAAGGACAAGAGATGGGGGGAGTCATGATGCTAAAAATTGCACAGAGGCACAAATGGAAAAGCAAGGGCTCATGGATTACGTGTGCAGTGATTTAAGGGATAGTCACCATGAGGACTCCATCCTGGCATGCAGCTAAGATGTTCTCCACATTTGCATCACTTGGAAAAGTGAACTTCCTCATGAGTTTGGGAGTTCTTTGCTCCATTGATAAGTACTTTAGCTTTAGATCTAATGGTTCGTCCTCCTTCTTTTGCTTCCTTGAGAAATTTCCACTCTCCCGAGTCCCCTTACTCTTTAAGGATTTGAGTCGAGGAATGTCATCGATGAAGACATAAGAATTGGGGTACTCTTTCATATCAACAGCATTGCTACCCATTGCATTACACTCACGCAGGTAATCTTGGGCAACAGGGGGATTGGAAATAGTGGTGGAGTTTCCATTGAGGACTTTGTCATCCTTTGGCTGAGAGGAGAAGAATTGGGATACTCTTTCATATCAACAGCATTGCTACCCATTGCATTGCACTCACGCAGGTAAGCTTGGGCAGCATGGGGATTGGAAATAGTGGTGGAGTTGCCATTGAGGACTTTGTCGTCCTCTGGCTGAGAGGTTGTTGGATGAAATGGAGAAGCGGGTTGTAGCCAATCACAAACTACATGGCTCTTTGCGAGTTTTGTTGGAGCAAAGGAGCTAAACCAACTAAATGCATGTTGTTCGAGAAGTTTTCAATCTTGCCAGGAAAGCACCGAGCTTCTTGCTGTGAGAATTTGTGAGGTAAATTCAAAAACTATATGAAAAAGTTATGCCATACATGCCATGGAGTCTAGAGTTTGATACGGAGTGCAATCAAAGAAGCCCCATTCTCTCTCTTTTGCACTCACACACACAAAGAAAGAACACAAAAGAGAAAATCAAAACAAAACAAAGATGAAAACGTCAAGGCTTTGGTCATATCTTATCATGGGTAGGATGAAAGAACACCATATTAGTGAATTTGGCAATTTTCCCACTTTCAAAATGATCTTAATATTTGACCACATGGCCAACTATTTGTCAAATTTTTTAGAGCAGGGCTCAAAAGATCTTTTCAAGTACTACCTTGTGAAAGGATTTGGCCATAAAAAATAGTTTGAGATTTGTCCAGATGGCCAAATATTTAAGACATTGATGATTCTCAAATTGGTTCTAAAGTATCAAACTCTCTAATATAGTGCTACTAGGGTTAATAGTAGATAATCTTTGCCGACCAAACAAGCTGCAAATTGTTTTTTGGAACTATAGTTTTGTGCTTACTATGATATATATGTTTTGTCTAGTGATTGCTATTAATTGTGTGTTGAAATCCTCTTGGTTCATAGCAAAATAGCTACACTTATATCAAAAGAAAAATTATAGTCTAGAAGGGGTAGTATGATGGGATCTAGTGAAAGAAGCATTTCAATGAGCCTTTTTGGGCCAAAGAGAAACACTGTACGTTGTTGGAAGTGTATTTTATTGCTAATCTATATGTTAATTTTTATAGATTGCACAGAGTGAAAGTGATAGAAGTTCACATTATGTGGATTATTCATCTAGGATATTCTAGAATGTGCAAAAGATAAATGTGATAGAGGTAAAAAGAAGAAATTTTTTCCTCCCAAGCCCTATTCTTGTCCGTAGGCAATAAGGATATTGCGGCTGGGAGAGATGTACCTGTAGCAAGGAGAGAATGAGCTTCTAAGAGTGAGAGATATTTGTGAGAGTGTGAAGATATGGCTACTCACCTTGTGTATTAGTATAGATTCCCAAGAAGGTTGATCATAGCTTTGATAGAGTGTTGTATCTTGAATGCCTTCAACAATTAGAACACAAGAGACATGTAATGGAAATGGCCTATGAACATTGAGAATAGCGGAATTAAGAGAGTTAGAGTGAGCATTTTTGTGAGACTACTTTGAGAAAATAGAGGGTGAACTTAATTAGCAGCATCAACATAATCGTAGTACTTAATTAACTTGGCATGAACAATAGTTTTGCAAGAGACAAAGTTTAGAGAACTTGACTATAATTGAGGACCGGATTTATGTGGAGTCGGTCCCCCCTCCAATAGGCTTTTATATTATAGATTATCCCATCAAGAGAGACTTGTTACAATACAATCTTTGTGTTCCTTGTGACCTAGGTGATGCAATGAAGATGGAAAGCTTCATGCATCACAAGCATAATGTAGAATTTGTAAAAAGCATTAACCATCCCTGGTCTCAGTCCCAAGGCCTCAAACACCTAGAGGGGAATGAGGGTAGGGAAGAGGAAGAAGGAATATTCATAGGAGAAAGAAATAGTTCCTCACTTATCATCACTCTTCTTGCTTAGCATACATAATAGCATAGTAATGAAGATGGAGAAGATGGAAATCTTAATCATTGGAGCATGGCTCTTGGTTGGATTGGAATTCCATAGCCAAGAGTGTTGGTGTAGGCTCTCAACTTCTCTACAATCTTGGAGAAGGATATGGAGATCTTGCACTTTGCAACTCACACAATGAGACTGTGTGTGTGTGTGTGTGTGTGTGTGTGTGTGTGTGTGGTGGGGGAGGGAAGTTTACACCCCAAGCTAGCCCCCTCCTTGCTTTGGTCAACCCCCTCTCCTAGCGCTAGCTTGCACTTGATTGGACCTCCTCAAACTTGGCTAATCACATGCTTAGTGCATATCAAGCAACAAGGGTAGCCTTGGGACAAGTTTCCCCCTTTCCCCTTTGAGAGATAAATTCATAAACAATTAATTAAGTTAACTAAATTATCATTGGACCCCTTGGGAGGCCTACCAATAAGCTTTAGGCACACTATGAGGTCAGCATGAAGAGGATTTTGACAAGTGCTTTATTTGTACCAAGCTTTCCTTGTGTGGGAGTGTGTGTGTGTTCTCTCTCTAGATCCTACAAAGAGGACTCGCCCCCTCATGATTAGGGATGTGCTTTGACTTTTGAGCACTTTAACCCCTCAAGCACCTTAGTCATGGAGCACCTTAGTACCTTAGTCATTAAGAACCTCAAGAACCTTAATACACGACAAGCACCTCAAGCATATTAGTCAGCAAGAATGACAAACACCTCAAGCACCTTAGTCAGCAAGCAAAACAAGCACCTCAAACTTGGGCTGGTTTCCCACCTCAAGCATAGCCCTAGCTTGCCTAAGGTCAAAGGTCTAAGGTCTTTAATGAAGCTAACCCGAAGGTCTTTTAGCTCCATTAGCTAGCCTTGCTCTTTGACATATCATCTCTCATTTGGACCCCTTTAACTTTGACCCCATGTTGAGATAGACCCATAAGCACAGGTCTATATTCTAACCCTTGTTCCCGTCTATTCTCCCACATTCAATGATCAGTTTAAGATAAAAAAATCATTTGGGTTGGCTAGATATTAGATTTTATGACATTACCTCTCTCTTGAAATCATAGTCGCCCTCGACTATGGGGTAGAAGAGATAAAGTCTTAGTCATAAGTCGATGTTTCTTAAGGCTAGAGGATCCCTTTTTCCCCTACAAAATCATTGCAAGATGGATGACCAATCCATTTGGTGCTTGGGAGACGTAGCTGCCACAAGCATGTTTGCTCTTTAGTCCATTTCATTCTCCCAAAGTAGAGTAACAAAATCTACTTGGTGTTTGAGAGACGTCATCATCACAAACATGATTGAAAGAATGTATACTATTTAAATTTGTGCACAATAAAAATAGAATTAGTCTTATAAGCAAAAACATTGATCATTTTTAAAAAAAAAGTACATTTGCTTACTTGAATGTAGCGTTGTAAGCATTGACAAGGTTCATACTATCCTTAAGCTGTGCTCCTTGCATCCATCTAGCATCTTCAAAAGGATAAATTATGAACTTAATAAGGTACCATTGGATAATCTTACCATGTCCTAGTACCTTGTCTTGATGCCAAAAGATAGCTTTGGGTTGTAGCACCTCTTCTTGGTCTTCGATTTTGGGAGGGTCTTCAATAGTTGGTTCACTTGATGGCTCTCCTTTGTAGGGCTTAAGTAGGCTCACATGAAAAGCATTGTGTATGAGCCAATGGTTGGGCAGCTTGAGTTGATAAGCCATCTCATTGATTGTCTTCAAGATTTGAAAAGGACCATAGTATCTTTTTGCTAGTTTAGCATAATATTTTTGATGGCCCATGGGATTTTTGCCCGTCGTTTGCCTCAATCAATCCTTGAGAAACTTAAGTAAGACCCAATCATTTTCTTTAAATGTTAAGGCCCTTATGCTTGTTAGCAACAACTTTTTTCTTTTGTTGAGAGATGGATATAGCCTCCTTAATCTTTTGGAAAGATTCTTGTAGGTCACGGCTATACTCATCGACAGCGAGACGAAGATCTTCCCATGTACTTTACGTAGCAAGGGACTTTTAGGTCTTCTCGCAATGATTTGAAAAGGTGCTTTTCCCATGGAAGTATGGACTATATTATTGTATGCATGCTCTACAAGGGGTAGGTACTTTTCCCATTGTGAGCGTTGATCTACTTGTGTAACATAAGTCTTTAGTAGATCAAGAATCATAAGATTGGCTATCTCACTTTGGCCATCTATTTGTGGATGATAGGCCGAAGAGAAATTCAATCTTGTACCTAGATTTTCAAAGAGACCTTTCCAAAAATTACTGGTCATTCTAGGATCTCTATTTGATATGATAGATGGTGGCAATCCATGGTTTTTGAAAATATAGGTTATGAAGATAGTTGTCATTTGGTGTGCCTTAATAGTATTTTTGATAGAAATAAAGTGTGCTTACTTGGTAAACTTGTCAATTATTGTCCATATTCCCATGGATAGACTTGGGTAATCCAAAGATAAAATCCATGGATATACTTGCCCATGGTGAATTAGGGATTGACAATGGCTGGAGTAATCCAGGTTTCTTCCCTCTATCATACTTGGTCTTTTGGCATACCACACATTTTGAAACATACTCTTGTATGTCTACTTTCATGGAAGGCCAATAGAAGTACGTCTCTACTCCTCAAAGAGTAGGCTGTATACTTCTATGCCCCGCATAGGGAGGAGCATGGGATTCATACATGACTTTCTCACGAAGGGAGTTGGTAACACATGGCCTATTTCCTTGGAGAAGATAACCATCTTGCAAGGTAAATGGTTCTTCTTTCTTTCCCAAAGCAAGGTCTGACATTATGTATTTAAAGTCAGGGTCAATAGCATACTCATCTATCATATACTATAGATCATTGTGAGTTCTATAGACACCGCATTACTTTTTGGTTGTTGTGAAAGTGCATCAGCCACTTGATTGTGCTTACCAGCAATGTGAGAAATTTGAAAATAAATTTTCAAAAGAAAAATTTCCCTCATTTGTTTGTCGAAAAGCTTGGTTTGCGTCATGAAGTACTTGACACTTTCGTGGTCTATTCGCCAAATAAATGGAGTCCCAAATAGACAGTGCTCCCATGTGTCTAGGGCATGTAAAACATCTAAAATCTCTTTCTCATAAATGCCCAAGACCCGTTCATCTGTATTGAGCCTTCGGCTCTCATATGCTATGGCATGCTCTTCTTGAAGCAAGACTTCTCCAAGGCAATAACCACAAGCATCACATTGGACCTCAAATGGATTTGAGAGATCTGGAATCATAAGGACTGGTTGGGAGGTAAGCTTCTCTTTGAGCTTGTCAAAAGCATTTTTCTCCTTATCACTCCATGAGTACTTAATGTTCTTCTTTGTTATGTAATGGTCCTGCTATTTGAGACATTTTTGCTATGATGCATCTATATTATGCACACATACCAATAAAGCTTCTTAGCTCATGTAGATTCCTTGGATTAGGCCATGCTTTTTTTACCTTCAACTTTAATGGATCCATACGGATACCAACTTGAGAGATAATATGACCTAAGAATTGAATCTCTTGAAGGAAAAATTTTCTCTTCTTTTGATTGATAAAAAGTTTTCTCTCCCTCAAAGATAGAAAAATCACATGGAGATGTTGCTTGTGTTCCTCCAAGGACTTGGAGTAGATGATGATATCATCAAAGAACACCCTAGCAAATTTGCGGTAGGGTCTAATTTTTTTTTCAATGACTACAAAATAAAAAACAGCACCACTACAATCACACACAGCTGTCTGAAGGACACTGTCGCCCTCAAACATATCGCGTGAACGTCACCACAAGACAAATGCACAACTTGCTCTCCCTGCAGTACATCCCCAAAAGAGACATGCGTCATCGCTCGCTCCAAGCATGGCTGCAAATACATACAGACTACAGTGCCTCGTCTGTCAAAAATATACAAAGGGTATACCAGACCACTCCTAGCACCTCTGGTTATCACAAGAGATCCCCTATGCATATGAAATGGCTGCTCTCCAAGCAGTACACAATGTCCACTACTCTGCAACTGACGCATTGAAATGAGAGTCGAGACTCTGGCTGAGTCCTGGTACAGAACATGTCAATTGTGATCTTGAGAGAGAACCGCCTCCAATCTGAAGCATCTCCAGATCCATGCCAAAACTATGTCAAACAAAGTGATAGGTAACTCGACCACTACACAATGCTCAAAAGCATGATCAATAGCATCAAAAGCGATGCTCACATATGCATAAAACAACTGCACAATGTACAAACTCTACAAGCATAAGCTCGGACAAATTGCTCAACCGAGCGTAAAGCACATAACCATATATGCAAGTAGAGAGCAAACTAGCTCAAAATGCATCCCACAAGAGAAACTGCCTGCAAAAATTTGCAAAAACCTGTGACTAGCCTATATTGTAGCCATACAAGCATACGTAAATCCTCACTCCTGCGAGAGTGGATACAAGAACACCAAACTGTGTCCAAATTGACAAAACCTTTCAAAAGTGAGAGTAAGCACTCGATCACTGTCAAAGTGGGAATATATCGACCATTGTACAAGATGGCATAACACTGCAAACTTTTATGGCGAGAAGATGGAAAAAAAAGAACAAAGTTTTCCTTTGCAAAATGAGTCAAAACTCAACACAAACCGCAAGCCAAAATTTTTTTGCAGATAATTGCCAAAGTGGGAGTCAACTCGACCATTAAACCATCAAAGAGCAAACTGCAAATACGCATAAACCATGGCAAGAAATCTTGGGAAAAATCCGACAGAGTTTCCCCTGGAAACTGAGCAAAAAGCTCAAAATATCTCACCAAATACGCATGACAATAGACACTGTCTTGGTAGCAAAATCCACAAATGGTCTACATGCAATGCCAAAAGTCTGACAAACTGACTCACTCCTAACTGAGTAGCTCTATGGATGTGTACCTGTCCAAAGATACTGCAAACCTGTAAACCTACTACCTGCAAGTTATGGCTAGCTCAAACTGTATCCGCACAATACATACATAGCATGAAATGCATAAAATCATGCTAAAAAAGCTCTCTAAAATGCCCCACACAGTCAAACAATGTGCATGAAACCACATTCGAAAGTCACATCCCAAAGCATCACTTGCATAAGCAAAAAAAAGGTGAATTCTCTCTCAAAAAGCACCATAGTGTGCCATACATAGCCAAAGATGCAAACCACATCACTCTCTACATTGTAGGAATCAAACTACAAAACCTAGATATGTCGAGATTGTTGACACGCTGCTGCAAAAAATTCAGCACTCAAAATTATAAAACTATGATATGACCAGCGCGTTTGGAACGTGCCAAAACCTTCGGGTAGACTCCTGGATCACATGTATCCGAGTGTGAGAGATATGCCAAAAACCTTCGTTTTCGGTCCAAAAACGCAACATAAACTTTTTGTTGTTGCACCTACTGTAACTTAGAGAATAATTTCAGAAAATGGTTATCACCATCGCGTCTAGCATGTGCCAAAACCCCAACCCAGACTCGTGGATCATATCCATCCGACTCCGTGTGACAGAGATATGCAAAAAAACACTGTTTCGGGAGCCAAAAATAGAAAAAACGAGTGGCAACACTTCTTGTTATTGCTCTTTCTTTGCAAAATTCAGCAATGGATTGCTACACAGGCTCTACACAAGGTGAATATACATGCCTAAGCTTAGATCTGATATCGTTGTGCCGTATCCACCACCGTCGAGCTCAAGCCGCCATAGCCGAGCTCTGTCGCATCCATCTCGCCAAAAAGACATCGCACGTGCGTCGTCAAAGCTCTGATACCAATTGTGAGTAGGCGAATGTGGTGCATGTATGGAGAGAGAGAGAGAGAGAGAGAGAGAGAGAGAGAGAGAGAGAGAGAGAGAGAGAGAGAGAGAGAGAGAGAGAGAGAGAGAGAGAGAGTACACATGAATGTGGGGTGGAGCTCCCAAATCTCACTGTATGAGCACAGTGTGAGAATGAGTGAGAGCTCCCTATTCTTTGTATGTATAAAGAATAAGGAGATAAGCACGATGAGGCACACCGCCTTTACCTAACAACTTTCCATATTCATAGAATCACAAAGGTCACGAGGAACACAAAGATTGTATTATACCAAGTCTCTCTTTATGGGAGAATCTATAATACAAAAGCCTATTGAAGGGGGGACCGGCTCCACATAAATCTGGTCCTCAACTATCGTCATGTTCTCTAAACTCTCTCTCTTGCAAAAGTATTTTTCATGCCAAGTTAACTAAGTATCATGTTTATGTTTCTACCATCAATTAAGTTCACCCGCTATGCTCACAAAGTTCTTTATCTAATTTCCTAATTCCGCTACTCTCAAAGTTCATAGGACATTTCCATTACATTGGTATCAGAGCATTTGGTTTCTCTGGACTGGGATCTATTATCGGTTTTGTTGAGCCCACTTTAATAATAGAGTCTTTTTAGACTTGCCTACGGCTTTACCATTATTGAGCCATAAGAAGTCCAAAAGGAGCTATCCCTCGACAACTTTGCTATGTTAGACCCACTCCACTACTCTCTATAATTAACCAATTCGAGCCGTGGGTGTCGATGCTTAAGTATTGATTTTTCAAAGGCTAAGAGGAGTAGCAACTAAGGTTTTGAATTGCCAAATAATATACTAAGTAAACACACAAATTTTGTTAACATGACTGACAATAACCAAGAGAGTAGAATGAACATTGATAACTTTGATTTTGCACATGAAGGTGCTAATGATGATGCCCCCATGTGGGAATCCCTTCCCCCATTATGCATAATATATAAATAGATCCTCCTTGAGTCTTATGTTCCCCTATGAGCAGCAACACATTTCCACTCTCCACAGTCACCTTAATGTCTAAGGATTTGAGAGGCAAGGCATCTCAGTGATGAAGACATAAGAATTGGGGTTCTCCGTCAGGTTGGAGAGGGGGATTGGGGAACACACCTGAAACACACACAATTGCCCCTATATAGCTTAGGGTATTCACAACACCCATTTCCTCTCAAAAACACTTTTAAAACATGCAAATTACACAAGAAGAACCTCGTCTGCACTTCATCCAATGCTCACACACCCTTCAAGATCACCTCTCAACTCTTCCAATATACACAATACCTCTGTCTTTCTCTCTTTACACAAACATAGCCGGTTTGGGGGGCACATGCACACACTACCAACACCACACAAAAAGAACAAGAGCAGGAGAAAGAGAGGGGGGAAGGGGATAATGACACCAACAAAAGCAATGTCGTCTTGACCTTGCTTCCAAAGAGACACTTACAATGCTAAAGAGGGGAAATGAGGAACACACTTGGAACACAATGCAATGGCCTCTCTATAGCTCAAGGTATTCACAACACCCCTGTCCTCTCAAAAAACACCTTCAAAAGATACAAAACACACTAGCATATCACCATTTGCACTCCATCCAATGCTCACACTACCGACAGTGTGAAAATAATAAGAGCAAGACAAAGATAAGAGGGGGTGGGGAAAAAACACCAAATTGGGAAACAATGGACTTGATCTTGCTTGAAAAGTACACTTACATCACTTAAAATGCCAAATCTAAAGCTATTTTCATGAAAAACATTGCATGGGTTTGACAGGCACACTCCTCTTTCCAAAAAAAAACCCTTCCTGTAGACTTGAACAGCTCCCAAAAAGGCCCAAAAATGACCAAATAATCCTTTTTGTAGAGATGCCATTGTATCTTTAGCATGTGGCTCTCCATTGGTCCACTTGGCGGCCTGATTTGGCATCTTGGAGAGGGAGATGCCCTTTTGCTTGACAAACTTCACAACAATTGGCTCTTCACTTGGGCAAGGAGCACTAGCAATACCACTAGTGCCCCAGTGGACTTCTCGAGACTTCACCTTTTCTCTCTCTCTCTCTCTCTCTCTCTCTCTCTCTCTCTCTCTCTCTCTCTCTCTCTCTCTCTCTCTCTCTCTCTCTCTCTCTCTCTCTCTCTCTCTCTCTCTCTCTCTCTCTCTCTCTCTCTCTCTCTCGTGAGCTTTCTCTTGGAACTCACCCTCCCTCACCCTTGGCACTAGTGAGATCATGGGGTGGGGGGAGGGGGTGGTGTGCCTCTCCAATTTTAATAAGGGAGCCCCCCTCAGGGACGCACCACATGATCAAGTCTCATTCGAGCATTTACTACCACATCATCACTCACCAGATGACTGGTTGTGCCACCAACTACATCACTATGCTAAGCACTGCCAAGCAGCCGCCCAGCAATGCCACAAACGCCCACAAAATCGCTCACTACGTGTTGCACGTACGAGAGAGGAGGAGGGGAGAGCTCCATTGAAGCTCTCTTTCTCCCTCACTTTTTGACCATAGAAGGGTCTTGCTATGGCTCTTAGAGCCCGCATTCATTGGTCTTGCCTCCACATATGGGATTTTTGAGGGCCACATGGCACCCTCTCATTTCATGCACCCACCAATGGGTATAAAAACCCCATAAGCTTCTTAAACAATTCTCTCTTCCTTGCCACTTTAAAACCCCATATTTTCCATCTCGTTTGCCCAATGGACAATTTGTAAAGCCTAGGTGAAACCTCCTTTTGCTGGCTCTAAAATTTTAAGTCCCCCTTGCCTTTTGAGGCTTCTAAGACTGCAAGCTAATACCCTAAAAATGAAAAAAAAAAGATTCGATGCCAGCCCACTGGCAACTATTCCAAACTTTAACTGGTCATATATCGGCAACCACGTCTTTGATTGACAAGGCCTCAATTATGGCCAGCTCCCTTCATTGCATACAATTCAAGAACCTTGGCAAGCTCAAAAAGATTCTTATTGGCACACCTACCAAGGCGGTCAAACTACCACACAAAGTGGACCGATGGCATCCAAACCACATTTCTCAAAATCATTTTGGGCTAAGTTAACCCCAAGTGACTCTAGTACCATGCCTTTTTATACCATGGTTTGACACTCGTGGCATGTCTTGCGCCACCAAAAACCAAATCTAAAAACTCACAAAAGTACTTGATATTTATCGTGATGTCCGCTTTCTTCATGACACTGCTCCAAAAACCATGTCAATCCTCTTTGTAGAGGACCCTTCTCAGTACTCCATCTCAATCGTATATCATCATATCTTCACCAATCAATGTAAACCTATGAGCCTTTTGAACAATCCTCCTTTTTAGCAGGTTGGATAAACCCTTCAAACATAGACCTGTGCTTAGAAAGTCATCTATCTCCTTCAACATTTGTCTACTTGCATATGCGACAAGCTCGTGGCAGGTGCCACACAAAAACCTGCTACATGGGCCTGCACTTGGTTACATACCAATTGATCAACTTCTTAATTATGCTCCCTTTTGACATGCTTGGACTATATTGCTTCAAAGAACTTCAATAGACTTTTTATGGAAAAATACCAATGCTTAAGGGAACCCCTCTTTACCTGCCATTGTCCCAAAAGTTTCTTGATAAATAACAATGCATCACCTTTCACCACTAGCTTGGAAATGCCAAACTCAACACATTGCTTCAAGCCCAAATGAAGAGTCAAGTACTTTGCCTCATTTTTGGCGTGGACACCTTCAAGATCATAAGCTTTGTAAAAGATAGTTGTACCCTATGGGTCTTGAATCATCACACTGCCTCCCGCCTTTTGCACCACTCTTCTATACACCTCATTGAACCACATCACTAAAGCACCTTCCAAATCAAGCTCATCTCAAGATATCTAGATTCTTCTCGTACCACTCTTGGATAAACTAATAGGTCAGCATCCTTATTGACCAAATTGTCTGCTAAGTGATACCTATTGGTATAATCAATTGTGAACTCAAACTCAAACTCTTGCAACTCTAACAGCCACTTCATGATATGCTTCCCTAGCTTCAAATGCAGTATCACTTTAGGTAATAGATTGTTAGATGTGAGCACATAAAACTTGCATACAATCAAGTGCAGTTTAAACTTCTTGCATGCAAAGACCAAAGTCATCACCCATTGCTCTGCTTCATTATATGTCATCTTTTTGGGACTTATCACTCTACTCTCAAAGTAGATGGGCTTGTAGCTCCCATCCACCTTCTACACCAACACAACTCCAATAGCAACCGTACCTAGTGTCTTAGCAACATAGAAATCATCTTCATATTTTGCAAGACACTGTCAGTAGTAGCTGACAAAGAATCTCTTTGAAGCCTCTTGTTCATCTTCAATCCACTAAAAACCATGCACTTGTTGGTCCATCTTTTGAAGAGGATACACATATTGCAAAAGGATCCAAAAAATCCATGACAAATACTTCAACTTATGCACACAAAAATTCAAACATTGAGCACTTTTGAAGGTTCCATCAACACTAGAGCCTTAACCTTCTCCAAAATTGGCCTCTATCCCATTTTGCGATACCACATGACATGACAATTGCACACGAGGTTGCAAAAACTTACATTTCTTGGGGTTCAATTGACCACCCTCCTCATCAAGCCTTTGAAAGAGTATCTTACGCTTCGATAGATACTCCAACCTAAACTGTAGCATCAAATATCATCCATAAACACCATGATGAACTTACCCAAGTATGGAATGCATACTTTGTTCATCCAATCCTAAAAAGTGACATATGCATTCACCACACCAAAGGAAATTCTACGGTAGACAAAACATCCCCATGGAGAGATGAACATAGTCTTTAGCTAGTCCTCAAAAGCAATACCTATTTGGAAGTACCCAAAAAATCCATCCACGATCTAATACCTTTCATAATCTACCACTTGGTTCAAGTTTTCATCTTGAAATGGCAAAGGGTAGTGATTCCACTTGGTAGCAGCATTCATTAGCTTGTAATTGATGCACACTCTTCACTTCCCATTCATTTTTGGTGTGATGACAATGGAGGAAAAACCACTTTGATTCCTACACAATATAGATGATATTTGCTTACAACAGCATGTTAATCTCTTGCCATAGGAATTCCTTTGGGATCTCCCCTGGTCCTCTCAGTTTCTGTGGCTTTGGCTTATACCCTCTTTTTGAGTATAATCCTAAGCTCCACGCCTTTCTCCCCTCATGAATCCTTGTACTCCATTGCAAAAAAATTAGGACAAGAAGTGTACAATTGGACATAGCTTTCTCTTTCCTTCTTGACTAGATATTCACTCAAGATATCAGCCACCTCCCTCGCTCTTATGCCATGAACATAAGGTTGCATACCTTCTTTTACAGAAGGATCCTCTATGGTAACAACAAACAAATCGGCATTAATCTTCAGCATATCATCATTGCTCTCCTCTTATTTTGTATTGGTGTAGCCCTCATCATAATACATCTTGTGTGAGGTCCCCAACCCCAGAAGATTGAGGCACCTTGATAGATGGCCTTCCTTTATTCTCAAGTTCCATTGATGACACCTTACTTTGTTTCCACAAAACAGAGATATGAGCAACAGAAGAGAGGAAGTCCTCTATCCATCGTGATCGTGGTTGTAAGTGTCATACGGCACAGGCTAGATAAAAAAATCAAGGGATTCTAATGAAAGTTAATTCCTAAATCACAAAGATAAAGTTTCAATGACATACTTAAGATATATAAACAACGCCTTTTTTCCCACGTTTAAGAGGCACGATCGCCATTCATAAGCACTAAATATGATTTGAGACTTATACTTAACTAGTTAATAATCTTGTGAAAAGGACTCGACTAATCACGTCCACTCGTCTGTAGATATAGATCCATTTGGATACTAGTCTCCCACTTTCCACACCACACTCATTCGTTCTTCTTGTTTTTTAATTACTACCACACTGTTCTACATGTACAAACAGGGTTTCTTTATTAGTTCCAAACACAGGTTCTTTCATACAACCCTTTAAACATCACCAAAACAATTCAAACAATACCTAATGAAGACAATACTATATTTTAATAAAAATAAATTTTCAACTACTTATGAGATTGCCACTACCCTTGAACTTTATCTGTCTAGCCAACAGAGCCTTTGCAAAGGATATATTTATTTGCTAACCGTGAATCACGCAACCTTCCCATCTCGCTAACCGCGAGGTATCTCACTAACCACAAACCATCTTTCTAACCGCCGCAAGGGATCCTCAGCTTAATCTCCACTAATTGCAGAATCATCTCGCTAATCGTAAGGCATCTCACTAACCACGAGGCATCACGCTTACCGTAAAGAACAAAAGGTAATCTTTCAACAATTCTTCTCTTTAAATGATTCTTCAAACATGAACGACCAACTCTTTATATCAAACACAAACAATTTATCAAACAATTCTTTCACTATTCTACAAAAACATATGCTTGTTTCTTGTGAAAGAATCACATTTCTTGGACAGTTTAAGGGAATCCATGTGCTTGGCTTCTCAGATCAACATGAATAGCAATGAAAAATTATAAATTTATCTTATTCGATTCTCAACATGTTTGATTACCTCCCGTGTTGGAGGTTGGGCGGCTTGCTACTCACAAGGAACAAAAGGTATTCTTTCAACAATTCTTCTCTTTAAATGATTCTTCAAACATGATCGACCAACTCCTCATATCAAATGGTAACAAGTTATCAAATAATAACAGTTTATCAAGCAATAATAATTTATCAAACAGTGACAATTTATCACAAACAATTCTTTCACTATTCTATGAAAACATATGCTTGCTATTTGTAAAAGGATCACGTTTCCTGGACGGTTTAAGGGAATCCCTATGCTTGGCTTCCCAAGTCAACATGAATAGAAATGCAAAATTATAAATTTATCTTACTCGATTATTGAAATGTTTGATTACCTCTCATGTTGGAGGTTGGGTGGCTTGAGCTTCTTCTGTAGCCAATACATCCGCTTGAGCTACTATTGGAGTAGATGATACCTTCCTTTGCACCTTTCTTGGAGGTGGAATGACAGGAGCGTGGAGCTTTGTGTCACTCGCTTTGGGGCCATTGTATCACGATAGAGAGAGAGAGAAGAGGAAAAGCTTTGCCATGAAAAGTAGAGTTATGGCTTTCTTGCTCATTGAGAAGATGGCAAGAGAGAGAGAAACAAAACTCAACAATCCAAGGGACAACACAATGGTGGTAGAGACGGAGATGGATATGGAGATGGCTTGAGGGTGAGAGCTTGGCTTGAGGGAGAGAAGATACCTTCGGCATCAAGGCAAGAGAGCTTCCACTTCTCAGAACTTTTGTGTGTGTGTCTTGAAAGTGAGGGAAAAAGGGACTTTATATAGGATCTCAAGAGCCAAAATCACAAGCTAAGAATAGCAAAAAGCACAGAGATAAGCTCGCTTAACCAGATGTGAACCTTAAACACTTTTACAAAGTAAATAAATTAGTTTATATTGAAAATTGTTGGGTACATTACATCTCAATTTTGTACTTGTAGCTTGTCGTTGCACCATCTTCACCTCTTGCTACCATAGGGTGAAAATGGATTTTTTTGGTCTTTAGGTCCAATACTATCTGCATCCCCTTCTCCTTATTTGTGGCAAGGTGAATACCTTGCTCTCCCAATCCTACTTGGCCCCTATCACAAGAATTCATGACCTCCCCAAGATTATAGAGTAAGCATTTTCACCTCCTTCCATCACAAAAAAGTCAATAGGGTGAAAGCATGTCAATGTGTGTCTAAAAATGCTTTCTGGGACAGTGCTAGGTAGTAGTGGTTGTTAGCATATGTTGAAAACCCAAGACAATGTCCATTTTCAAATTAAAATGTCCATAGAAAATTATTATCCGTTCAAATGAGACCTTTTTTGGGTACTGGAGTCGTGGAGGGTCTCTCTCTCTCTCTCTCTCTCTCTCTCTCTCTCTCTCTCTCTCTCTCTCTCTCTCTCTCTAGTAGGCATTCTAAATCGGGTCTGCACTGTCCAAGCCAATGACATGTCCAAGCTGAGCTCTCTCTCTCTCTCTCTCTCTCTCTCTCTCTCTCTCTCTCTCTCACACACACACACACACACACACACACACACACACACACACACACACACACACACACACACACACACACACACACACACACACATCTTCATAGAACTTTCTTCTCTCCTATCTATTTTTTCCCTTCTCCTCCTATCTTCATAGAACTATGGAGAACTAGACATCAATACTTTCACTAGTCCCAATGTTGGATATGTAGACAACGTGCTCAATGATGGTAAGTATATTTACAATGTTAATTTATGACGCAGGCATATACGACATTAAGTGATTTCAAGTAATTAATGTTTTATGTATGTTTGCAGTCCTCAAGAGAAACTTGCAGAAGAAAGCCATTGCAGGTGATGAATCACAACTTTCAAGATCCATCTCTTTCTGTGATCACAAAATATGAGAGAGAAAGAAAGAGGAAATAGAGGGAGCAAAAATAGACGCAGGGTGAGTGAGGACATCATGCCCTCAATGATGAGGTGAAAAAGAAAATCTCCTCCAAGATTGTGATAACTTTCAAGAGGAGGACTAAAGGTTTTGGTACAGAAATGAAACAAGAAATCTGGACTCTAGTTGCTAACATCCTGTTGTTCGGGTAATCCATGATCATTCTTCAATGAGGAGGCTATTGTACATAGCTCAATCATCTCTAATGTTTGCAACACATTGTCTCTACTGTCAAGCAGCCAGGTTCTAACGAGGATTTGTTCTTGAAGAATGCAGCATTGTAGATGATGTTGAATTCAAAGGATAACATGCCTATTGCAAAAATCTCAAGGGTCCTTAAAGTCGGCCATTGCCCCTTGTACTAGGCAAATTGATGCAGACCATTCATTGTATGTGCAAAAGAATGAGGCAAGAATTGTGGTAATATGTATCTAAGTGGATGATTTGATTGTTGGAGGTGATAATGTGGCTGAAGTAGAGGACATACAAGCTCTATTTATGCATGAATTTGACATGAAATAATTGGGAGACTTGCGGTATTTCTTAGGCATTGAAATTATTTGCACGAAAGAAGAAAGAAGATGTATGGCTGTCACAAAGGCAATATGCTTTGGATATGTTAAAAAATTATGGTATGATTGATTGTAAGCCAATTTCAATGCCCTTAGATCAGAATTTGAAGTTGGGGAATGATGTAGGTCAAGTTCTTGAAAATGCTACCATGTACAAGAAGATTGTGGGTAGCTTGATCTACTTGACTATCTCACATCTAGACTTGAGCTACATTGTTGGATTGGTGAGTCGGTTTATGTAGTCTCCCAGGAAACCACACTTGGATGCAGTGAGACACCCTTTGTGCTATGTGAGTTCTACTATGGATTACACACTTTTTTAGAGGGCTCATGTGGAGTTGCAGCTCTATGGCTACACTGATGTGGATTGGGTTGGAGGTACATACGATCGTTGGCTACACTGATGCGGATTGGGCTGAAGGTACATACGATTGTAGGTCTACCCGTGGATTCATGTTCTCACTTGGGAGTGCTGCTATCACATGGAGCAGCAAGAAGCAACCTATATTTTCTCTTTCAAGTACAAAGGTAGAGTACAGGGTGATGCAGTGGCAGCATGTGAGGTAGCATGATTGGGATTGCTACTTCACGACTTTGGAGCAGAAGTACAGAGGCCGGTTTTCATTTATTGTGACAACTTAGCAGCATACAATTGGCACAAAACCCAATGTTTCATGCCAGGACAAAGCATATTGAGGTGCACTACCACTTCATCAGAGAGAGGGCCTTAGCAGGGAACATCAACCTGGAGTACGTGGTGACAGATGAGCAGGTTGCATATATCTTCATGAAGACCCTTGAAGCAACAAATATATGACAATTTTGAGTGATGCTTGGTATACAAGAGATGGCATTGAGCTTGAGGGGGAGTTTCAAGATGTCAAGCTCAACATGTACAACTCTTGGATTACTATCACTAACTGTCATCATCACTGGTGCACCTTGGTGGATACACATATCTTTGCCAATGATATTATAGCTATACTAACTAAGCTGGTCTACCTACCAAAGTGATGGCACACTTATCTACTCACCTCACTCACTCACCAGTGGTTCATACTAGACCATTGTATTAGTTCCCCTTGTATGTTGTATTTTCCCCTATGTTTTGTAGGCCTCTTATCTTGAGTTTGTGAAGAAGAAGTATAGTCTTTTGCCTCTATCTTTGTGTGTGTGTGTGTGTGTGTGTGTGTGTGTGTGTGTGTTTTTGTAGGCCTCTTATCTTGAGTTTGTGAAGAAGAAGTACAGTCTTTCGCATCTATCTTTGTGTGTGTGTGTGTGTGTGTGTGCATGTGTGTGTGTGTGTGCACGTGTGTGTGTGTGTGCGTGCTTGCAAGATCTCAAGCTCTCTCCTTCTCTATCTCTTGATATTTTACACATAATATACTACCGCAAGGAAGGGGAGGTAGTCAAAACAATCCACTTCTTCATATCAGATGACAAGGTGCATGACACATTGTTTGTGCAGCATTGCTTTATGCTACACCATGATTGGTTACAAAAAGAGGGAGTGACTCCCAAAAAACACTAGGTGTGTTCTAATGGTGTGGCCTCGCAGTTCAAGGAAACCAGGCCTTTCTATTTTGTTGCAAGGTATGGTGGACTGACAGGGATCAGGATGAGTCCCATGAATAGCTGAAGCCTAATGGATCTATTATAAGTGTGCAACACATATGGTTTCTCAATGCCAAGAAAACCTGTCAAAGGGAGCACCACCTGCATCATATCCTACAAAAGATAGGGAATGTGCCCGTGTGTTCTAGGAGGTCAAATTAGGGGATGTGAACAAGTCAAGTGGAATTGTGCCACTCTTAAAGAAACTCTCTCTTTGCATGCTTTCAATGGCCACAACTTGCAAGATCCATCTTCCCTTGCAACAAGACCATTGGCATGCTTCTGTGATGCATGCATGCACTCAAGTTGGAATCGTTGCATAAACATACCTCACATGCAACCTTGGGAGTATCACCTATTGATGCCATTATGTGATGAGGTTGAGACTGATTCTGGGCCTACAAATGACATTCCAATAGATGAAGTCATTGGCTATGATGACTTCACGTAAAAAGTCCATCATGACGCGTTAAGTAGTGCTCTATGTGTCGGTGACACATTTGCAATAAATTCAAATTCTTCAACCAATGCTGAGGATGTGGATTTCTACCTAGTCCAATGTGTTTCAGCAAGGGAGAAGGTGGAGAAGGGGTACATCAATGAGTGGATAAATGTAATTGATAGAGGCTAATATGTTGTGCAAGGATTGTATTACAAGCAACTGGATGCATACACATTCAAGCTAGACTACCAACAGCCCACCGTCCACCTATTTTCACATCTAGTACGATGTATCAAAATACCTATGTAGCACATCCCAAAGAGAAGGCAATTGTACACAATCACCCAAGAAATCCATGAAGAAATCTATAATAGCATGCCCTTTAGTTGTTAAGTTGTAACCTAAGGATTTTCAATAAACTTTTTGCTGCAGGAAATGCAGTTATCTCACATATGTGTCTCTTGTGTGTATATGGATATGGCATTTGTCGCTGCCAATCATGATATTAACTTTCTTATATGCTTGTCACAACTATCTTCACAGTTATGTTTAGGAAACCATCCTTACTCAAGTGTATACTCTAGTTGTGTTAATTAGCATATTGGGTATGCTAACTAGCTTACTCAGGGTATGCTACCTAGAATACTTTTTATGTTGGCATAATAGCATATTGTATGCTAACTACCATACCATGTATGATAATCAACATACGGTTAGCATACCCAATAGCTTGTCACAAGTATCTTCACAGTTATGTTTAAGAAACCATCCTTACTCAATGTATTCTCTAGTTGTGCTAATTAGAATATTGGGTATGCTAACTAGCTTACTCAGACCCTAAGACAACATAGAATAAAAGGTTTACAAACTAGCATATTGTATGCTAACTAGCATACCAGTTATGCTAATTAGAATACTGGATATGCTAACTAGCATACTTTTGATGTTGGTATAATAGCATATTGTCTGCTAACTGTACCATACCAAGTATGCTAATTAGCATACGTTTGGGATACTAGGTATGCTAAATATCATACCCAGTATGCTAATTAGCATACAATTAGCATACTAGATATACTAAATAGCATGCTCGTTATTCTAGTTAACTTCCTTAGACCCTAAGTAAGCACAAAATATGTCATAAAAACTAATATCTAATTCTCTTAAATGATTTTCTCATGTTAAACTGATCATTTAATATGGGAAAGTGCCAGGGGAGAAAAAGCTAGAATATTGGTTAAGCTGGCAGACCGGCCATAGTAGGGATCCAAAGGAGCAAAAATAGGGATCAAAGGGGGGGCCATCTACAAAAGAGCAATGTGCAACAATGAGCTTAAAAGACCCTAAGGTTCAGCCCATTAGTAAGACTTCCAAAATGCTAAGGTTCCAAAATTCAAAGGTTGTGTCCAAAGGTCAAACATTAGGGAATTGGATGCTTTGTGTGTGTCCCAAAAGTCTTCATGCATCCCTACATAGGAGGCGGCGATGCCTAGTTGTAGGAGATGAGAGAGAAACTCACACAGACACACACAAGCTCCCTTTACACAAAGGGAATGAGGGACACATGTCAGCTCCCTAGCCCAGATGCCCACAAGGTGTACTCAAATCCTATTGGATGACCTTGGAGGTGGACCAATGAGAATTAGGCTAGAGTAAGTCTACTTAATTAATTAAAAAACACTTAATAAAAGAACCAATAGGAATTAAGCTCTCTAGAATACTATTGGACAGTTTCCCAAGGGGTCCAATGAGCATTCAGCAGCCCAATGGCTTGCCTGATTCCTATTAGCCAGGAGACAAAGGGGTCCAATGAGAGTTTGGTTGCATTTACTAATTACCTAAAGCTCTCACAAAAGGGGAAAGGGGGACACATGTCAGAAGGCTATCACTTATGCTGCTTAATTTCCATTGGCTGAGGCTGGGAAGGTCCAATAGGATGTGAGCATGAGCAAATAGCAAGAGGGGTCGACCAAGAGAGAGGGGGCTGATTTATGAAAGGCATTATTGACTTACACACACACACAATCTAGGTGTGAAGCAAGAATACTCTCTCTCTCCTTCTCAAGCTTTAATGGAAAGCTTATCACCTACTCCAAGCTTGTGAGAAGGGAGGACTACAGCAACGACTATTGGCTTTGTGATGCAAATCCAGCCAAGAGCCAAGCTTCAATGCATGCTTATCTCCTCTACCATGCTAATTACTAAGCTAAGCTATGCCAATATGAGTGATTATGTGAGGAGATGTATATCTTTCTCGTAAGAATACTCCTTCTTCCTCTCAATCTACTCTAATACCCCGCTAGCTCTCACCATCTTTGAAGGTGTGTGAGGTTTTGGGTTTGAGACCGTGAGGGAATTTATGTTGTGTTTAATAAGTGTTGTGCTTAGTGCTTGAAGTTTCCATCTTCATAGCACTAGCTAGTATTGAAGGAACACAAATAATTGTATTGTAAAATGTCTCTCTTGATGGGAGAAACCATAATACAAAGCCTTTTGGAGGGGGGACCAGCTCCATGAAAATCCAATCCTCAATTGTTGTCAATTGCTTAATTTCTCTCTCTTTTGAAGTATTGTTCATGCTATCTGACTAGGTGTTATGCTTTTCGTTGATCTCTCAACTCAAGCACTCTTGTTATTCTCATTAGGAATCTATTCTAATGAAATGCTCACTATGTTCATGCTATTTTCCGCTACACACAAGGTACCAGGCCATTAAATGTTACAGAATATAAGGTTTGCAAACTAGGATATTGTATGCTAACGAGCATACCAGGTATGCGAATAAGAATACTCAATTTGCTAACTAGCATACTCAGTATTCTTATTAGCACAAAATATAAGTTTTTCAAACTAGGATATTGTATGCTGACTAGCATACCATGTATGCTAATAATAATACTGGGTATGCTAACTAGCATAATTTTATGTTGGCTAGCTGAGTCAAGTGTATGCTATAGTTGTGTGAATAAGCATATTGTGTATGCTTACTAGCTTACTCATACCTTAAGAAAGCACAAAATATAAGGTTCTCAAACTAGAATATTGCATGCTAACTAGCATACAAGGTATGCTGAAAAGAATATTGGGTATGCTTACTAGCATACTTTTTATGTTGGCTAGCTTACTCAAGTGTATGCTAACTAGCTTACTCGGACCCTTAGCCATCATAGAGTATGCTAGTTAGCACTGCTAAATAGCATGTCTTATGTGCTAGTTAGCATATCAGGTATGCTAAATAGCATATAGTCATCATACCTGGTGTGCTAGTTAGCATACTAGTATGCTAACCAGCACATAACAAACCCTCTTTGGTCACAAAAGAATCTTATAGCACAAAAGTTGGTTCTTAACATCTCAAATGAAAGTCAGAATAGTTTTAATATTGGGAACCCATCATGATATTACAACCTGAAATGTCTTTACATAGTTTTGAATTTTACAAAGAGTCTATTGTTGCTAACTCCATAAAGTTACATCACAAAAAAATACATAGGATGGGCATGCTACCACTAAGCCTTTTTGCCTTGCCTATGGAACTTGTATTTACACTCCACTGGCTTTTGTTCCTGCTCTGACTCTTTGTTCTACATATGCTTCTCCAATATTTCCATGTCCACCCTTTCCCTCTCATTCCATTCATGTTCCAGGTCAGCCTCCCTTTGTTGCTGATGGATAGCTTCCCTCAAGTGGGCTTCATCGATGCCTCTTATATCTGATGCTACCTAGCTAAGGACTGCATCAGAAAACGAGTCAGGGACTGGTATCAAACACATTTTTAGTTGTATACTATGCATGATCCTCTAATTGCAACCATAGAAACAACCAGTCAATCAAAGTGCCTTTCAAAAATTGTTGTCACTGGTCAACATTCCGGTGCTCTAACTTTGGAAC
This sequence comes from Adiantum capillus-veneris, assembly GCF_014529385.1. Taxonomy (NCBI): domain Eukaryota; kingdom Viridiplantae; phylum Streptophyta; class Polypodiopsida; order Polypodiales; family Pteridaceae; genus Adiantum; species Adiantum capillus-veneris. Next base: position 156,497,901 of record NC_140935.1, read on the forward strand.
AATAAGAAAAGTTCCTTCTTCATTTTGGCACACTTTGTATGTAATGTCGTCAATGAAAATAGTATTTTTGGGCCCAAAACCTAGTTTGTTTAGCCTAAAGAGCTTCAAGATCTTGAAGAACACAGGCCTATTCATAATCTTCCAAGGTTTTTTAGTGCAATGGTTTTGTGTAAAAATATCTGCCGGCATTGATCGCTGCTTTTTGAATACACAATCTAGCATGCCTTGCACCTTACATGACATGCTAGTGCTCCATATAAAAACATGGAAATATTGGAGGCAACAATCTAAAAAAATGTGGCTATCTCTGTGCCAAAACACTTTCCACTGAGCATCGATATTGTACTTCACCATTTCTTCTGCATATGTAGGGGGTTGTTTGTCATACTGACCCTCTGCAACACTAACTACGAGGCCATTCATATCAAGTATGAGAGCCCTATTATTGTCTGTAGGAAGCTTTGGCACCCATATTAGGTTTGGTAGAGGATACCACTCAGCAATAATAACCTCCCCAGAGGGATGAACAGAATTCAAGTAGGCCCATATTTGTGAGATTCATAAGTAGTAGCGGTCCAAGCGCCTCTCGGTCTCAATTTTTTCTCTTTTCAGATGCCTGGCCTTGGCGATTCTCCTTTTTCGTAGCTTTTTGCACTCAATGGAAAAATTTAAATCATGCAAGGCAGTTAATGCTGTTTCTCTTCCCTTGCAACACAAAGAAGTATAGAATGAGAAAGCATAAAGGCCAAGCAAAATATACTGGAATGCTGCATATGTATATTTACTCCACCTTTTTCATTAAGAGTATTCATAAAGTTACAAAATTCCTCAAGAGGTGCAGTAAGCAAAAAAGTTTTACAAATGAGGTTATGTGAATAATGACGAAAGGAATGGGCACACTCAGTAAGGGCATAATAGGTACGAGCACACTAGCTTGCTAGCACTAAAGATTTTGGGCAAAGCAAATTAGGTTCAACAAAGTTTCTTGCAAGCTCATGAGCGAGGGACTTTCAGAGGACCTTTACTGGTTTTGGTTATGTCCTCCACAATCCTTTTAGGGGTAGCACAAGTGTCCATAGTAGTCTCTCCTAGTATCGCTTCGAGGCCAGCATACTACTACTATGCTCAGTATGCTAACTAGCATACCTAGTATGCTACTTAGCAAACCTAGTATGCTACTTAGCATACCCCATAGCATACACAATATCCCATACTAACACTATGCTCAGTATGCTAGTTAGCATACCCCATATGCTAGTTACCATACCCAGTATGCTAACTAGCATACCTAGTATACATGCAAGTAGCCTTGTTAGCACAACAAATATTCTAGTTAGTATGTGGTTGAAAGCATGAAAGGGTGGTCAATTTTAAGGGCTTTTCTAGGTGGTTTTCAAAGTAGTTCTTAGGTTCTATTTGTTCCCTTTTAAAACTTATCGGGGACATGGAAAATTGCAAGAAATGGAAAATGCCACCACTTCAAGAATGCCATCATTTTTTGAACATTGTTTACGGGTAGAGGGTGACTGTGACTTCTATTGCATGCCAGTCTACACAGCAAGAAGCTACCCACGCGCTACTCCATCTGCATGCACCCTGCATAAATAGAGTGAGGAAGAACTACGGATGCCTACCCTCTATGTGCGACCTCAATCTTCATCGGTACTGTAAACCCCCCCCCCCCCCCCCCCCCCCCCCCCTTTCTCTCTCTCTCCCTCTCTCTCTTTTGTTGCAATTGAGCAATGTGTTTGTTTAAGAACATTGTGAGTCATGGATTGTGTTTTTTTGTTTGTAAAGTGATATGAAGACTCCACCACAAAAGTGCTCCATGGCAGCAGCTGATGGTGGTTCAGCTAGCATGCTTCCATCCAGTAGCAAGCCTAAGAGCTCCACAACATTGGGCATAAAGTTTGAAACTATTGACGACAAAAGCATTGGTACATATCAACTCTGTCTCTTCAATTGAAGAAATGTTCTTTTCAATGTTTTTTTATGTTTGTTTACTCTGTCAAATGTGGTTTATAGCAAGATCTTCCTGGAAGATTCAATACCCCAAGCAAACTTGAGTCTGCTACACACGAGGGGAGTTGAATGAGGAGTATGGCTTAATCTTGGAGGGCAAGCTCTACCAGCACCTCGGTGAGGCTGATTTCACAGATCAGGATTGGTTGTTGGTCTTCATGAAGAAAAGGGAGAAGGGCTCTAAAAGGGAGGATTTGCATGAGGAGTATGGCTTAAGCTTGGAGGGCAAGCTCTACCAGCACCTTGGTGAGGCTGATTTCATAGATCAGGATTGGTTGTTGGTCTTCATGAAGAAAAGGGAGAAGGGCTCTAAAATATTTCTGCATATGATGCGACCTGAGTTTGTAGATGAATGTAGGTTACTGTTTCACAAAGTCTACCAAAGCATTCTAGCCAACAAAAGATCACACACAAGTTTGCAACGGTGTTTGTGTACGAGCGATGCCTAGTTGCTCGGCAAGATCCAGCAGGCCAAAAGGTTGCATGGGCTACTTTTGGTGGATAGGTTTTGGACCATTGCAAGAAGCTTCTAGGTGGCATTGACAAGAAAGTAAAGAATTGGCTGGAGAATAATGAGGGGACATCACTTCAGCCCCTTCGTCTTGACAATGTCCGGGCAAGTCAAAAAAGTGGACAAAATGCTCTCTTTTCTGGCAGCACTTCTCTAGTTAGTGCCTCCCTTATAAGCCAACAAGTAAAAGCACATGTGGAGCAAATTTTGGATGCAAAAAGGGATGCATTAAAGTTTTTGAACACAACATTGGATAATGTGAGAGTAGAGCTACAAGACAAGAACCAAAATATGTGGAAGATATAAGGGACATCTTCAGCCATAGCAGTGCTTCAGGGGAAATTGCAAGAGCTCCAGATATTGCAGTCCAGCATGAAGGGAACTGTCGATACTGACCCTAATTTTTTGGTGATTGAAGGCAAGATGGTTGCTCTAACTAGTGCACTCACAGCTCTTGGGACCAATGCAAGAAGCTCAAACATAAGAGAAGAGTGGATTGTCTCCAGGTTTGTGTTGACCAAGTCAAGGCAGGATTTTTGTTTATGTGGTAATGCCCTAGGTACTTGACATTGTACTCTCTTCTATTTGGGTGGTTGTTTTTGTCATGCCAGTTATTAATTTATGTGGTAATGCCCTAGGTACTTGACATGGTACTCTCCTCTATTTAGGTGGTTGATTTTGTCATGCCACTTATTTCTGTTATGGTGCTAAGTGCCCAATCTACCTGACAAGGTATTTTTTCCTATTGTGGGGTTTTTGTGACATGGCTATTTTTTTGTTAGGTGGTAGAATCCAAGGTACTCTATATGGTAGTTTTTTCTTTTTTTATGCTTTGATTGTTTTGCGCTCATGTTTAGTTCTATCATGGTAATAGTGACCAAGGTACTTGGCATGGTAGTTTCTTTTAACATGGCTTTCTTTTTGTTGTGATGACATCGACCAAGTACTTTTCCATGGTGGTTTTTTTTGCTATGGGTGTTTGTTTTTTCCATGGAATTTTGTTCTGTTATTGTGGTACTTGTCATGGTAGTTTTTTCTACCATGACAGGTGCAGGGGTCATGGCTATTTTTCCAGGTATCATGTAATGGCCAAAATGCCTGTTATGGTACTTCTTTTAATCATGGTGGTGTTTTTTTTGTGGCAGTATTTCTTGTTATGCTACCTTTCTTTTGCTATGGTTGTAGTGCTTAAGGTACTTTTCTACTTTCCATGGTATATGTCATTACCTTAGAGGTTTTTTGGAAAGCCATCTCTATTATGGTGGCAGTGCCCAAGGTACTTTTTCATGGTTTTTTTTGCTATGGTTGATTGTTTCTTTAAGGAAGTTTGTTTGCTATGGTGGTTGTGCCCAAGGTACTTGTAAAGGTAGTTTTGTCTACCAAGGTGGTTATAGGGTCACTGCTGATTATTGTGTAGTGTCCAAGGTACCTATCATTGTACTTTGTTTTTTGTCATGGTGGCTTTTTTATCATGACAATCTTTCCTATTATGGTAATAGGTTTTGCCTTGATGTTTTTAATGGAATGGAAGTTTTCTGTTATGGTGGTAGTTTCCAAGGTACTTTTCTACCTACCATGGTATTTTTCATTGCGTTGGTTCTTTTTTGGAGTGCCAGTTATTTTGTTACGTGGTAGTGTTCAAAGTTCTTTTTTATGGTAGTTTTTTCAAATAAACATACTTGTCATGGTACTTTGGGCTATAATGGTGCTTCTCAGATCTAAGCCCTGTGAGCATTTTGTTCTTCATTTGTCATACAGAAAGAAGTGGCTGACTTGGAAGCATCATCGAGGAGTACGTGTGTGTAATAGATCAAATTTTGTGAGAGCATGTTGGAGTAGGTGAAGGCTGGTGACACAATGTTACTCCTTCCGACAGTTGGCCAACACTTGAGCCACTTGAAGGATACAGTCTCCATTCCAGAACTATGTGCCGCATGTGGTCTTGCATTTATGGCTTCCCATGTGGTTTGTGTATATACACTAGCATGCGGTCATGCATACCATGCTCTATGTTTTGCTGCCTCGCTTGGATCAGAGAGGGTATGTGCGGACGCCTCTTGCAAGAGGAGTATTCTAGATTCACTTAAATCAATGCTCCTGCATACATGTTGGTTGCTGTTGCTCCAAATCTTATATAAATCCAAGAACTGTTCACGATTGCACAAGCTTGAACTTCACTGATGTGCTTGCAGGTTGTGGTCATATTCCTTGTGACGTGCCAATACAAGATGACGTGCCAAAGGTTGTGCTACAAGCTACTCCTAAAGCCCATAGTGTGGACTCTAGTGAGGGCACTCCAATTGTGAAGATAGACCCCCCGTAAGGATAGCAACAGTTGAGCCACAACCAAGCAAAATCAGTCCAAAGGAAGATGCAATGGTTGACGATGCGAAGGCAATAGCGCAAGAGGGAGTGGATGCAGTACAATGCATGGTAGCTGGTGATGATTATACAGATTCTTCCATCTTTTTGAGTGACATGGTGAAGATGTCAAAGAAGCACAATAAAAATGGTGATGGTAAGTGGTAATGGTATTGAACTTGTCAACTTCTAGGCAATGTCTGCATGGGGCTGATGTGTTGTTTTATCACATAGGTGGACCTTCCAAAAAGAATAGTCCTTCAGAGTCCACACCTTTAAAGCAGCATGCAGATGGAGATATAGGAGAGAGGGAAGCACCCAGATCACCTCCTGCCGTGAAGAAGACTCCCAGAAAGAGTACTCCCCTTCGCAATATTTTAATGTTCCCCCCCCCCCCCCCCCCCCCCAAGCCTCGAGTTTGCAAAGAATTGTGACTCTTCAATTGTAATACAAGAACTTGCGATTCTTGATTTTGAATGCAAAAGAAACTTTTTGTTGGTCTATATGTTTTTGTCGCTTTTATGTTTCATAAGCGCAGTGTCTATGTTTTTGTCACTTTTATGTCAAATATTGCCTCGTGTTTATTTTTCAATGTTGAATGCTATCTTTTAGAGAGCGTCCAAAGCAAAAGGGGACCCTCAAGCTGCCCGTAGAGGAAATCATCATCATCAAAGATCCCCCAAAGTACATTGCCCCATCTATCTCCTCCTTGCCATATGATGATCCAACCCAATTAGCCCTCATATTAGATCTTAATGGTGTATTTTGTCTTACATGTGCACCTGATAAGTATGACCCTTTGTCTGTCCTCGATATTGAGGCTACATCATTTGTCGAGCATGAGGAGGCAAATGGCAAGTACCTGTTTGTTCCGAAAGATGCACATGATTTTATTGCATGGGCTATGACATGGGCAAATGTCTACATATGGAGCAGTGCAATGCTTAGCAGAGTGGGCTCAAGAATTTGAAGATGTTTTCCCCAAGTTCACAGCTATATTAGTGGATGGGCTAGACAGCAATTATGTGATGTGGACAATTACTATTTTGGTGGTGGAAGGCCATCATTTTTCAAGGTATTGCATAATTCTTTGGCAAAGTTGCAGCGGTATGATACATCATAGTACCTGGTATTGAGCATCGCTCCATCCAATACTTGTCAAAAGATCTAGAGGCCTGGCTGGAAGGGTGGAATCTTGCTAGAGATTGTCGGGACTTGGTGGACACATTCAACAAATCAAAACCTATTGATGATGACAAGTATGTATTCACAACAATTGCAAAAGGGTTTGAAAAGACATCATATGATGCGTACTTATGTGGTCCGTAGCTCATGCCCACAGAGTGCAAGCGACGATGACGTCCCTTGCTTCTTTTAGGATGATAGATCCTTATGTACCTTTTGTAACTAAACTAAACGTGGGGCAAGACCTTGTACATTTATATGCTACTTTCCATGTGGAAACCAAAATTTTGGCTTCATTTTGATTGCCATTGTAACTCATGTAATGACTTGATTTCAAATTGCTGAAGATGTAATATATTCCTTTTGGTTGGATGCACTGTCTCTGTGTCCCAACATTGAAGTGTTGTTTCCTACATAGTTTAAGACAGTTTCCGCTTGTGAACTACCTGTAAGGTACTTTGGGCTGGCAGACCTGTAAAAAGTACATATAAGGTACTTTGGGCTGGTAGACCAAAACTTTTTCAAGTGCTTGTTTCCTATATATTTAAACAGTTAGTTTCCTACAAAAACCATCTAAGGACTACCTATAAGGTACTTAGACATGGCATACAAAAAACTTTTAGATGTTCCTCTTTCCTTCATAATTTCATAGATAGTTTCCTACAAAAACCACCTGTAGACTTTCTTTAAGGAACTTTGTGTTGACATACGTATAAAGTACCTATGAGCTACTTTGGGATGGCATACAAATCTTTTTACAAGTGCTTGCTCCCTACATATCTTAACATATAGAAACCACTTGAGGACTACCTTAAAGGTACTTTGGGCCAACAGACAAACTTTTAAAAGTGCTTGTTTCCTACATATTTTAGTAGAAGTGCTTGTGAACTACCTGTAAGGTACTTTAGGCTGGCAAACTAGAACTTTGTGTTCCAGAATTGAAATGCTATTTTTGTAACTCAAGTAGACAAAAACGATTACAAGTGCTTGTTTGGACTGGCCTACAAGAGGTTTTGAAACCTATGATAGGCTCCTACAAAAACCACCTGTGGAATAGCTTCATGGTACTTTGAAGCTAATTACTGGTACTTCTACAAGTTACTTGTTGGGAAGCAACCTATATCACCTCATATGCTTGGACCTCCCAAAAAATCCAATTCACCCCTGTGTGACCACTTTCATCATTAAATTTATGCTTCAAGAAGCCAACAACATCCTTGGCACACTTCATGTGCCATGCATCAGGCTTTAACTGCTCATGTGTTAAAGTACTCTTAACAACTACCCCTGCCCCATCATGCTCCCCTTTGCCATGGTCCGAGGCAAAGAAACTCCACAGCATTTCAATGCCAGTCAAACCGTAGTACCTAAAACAATGACCCACCTTCAATGCTAGGTAGAAACAATTGTTTGGAAACTTTTCATCAGAGGTGGAATAAAACCTAGCGTACCTTGACATGAAGAAGAACGGTCTAGATGACTTGAATTGAGAATCATGTCCATTTGATCACACCAAATTCCACTTCAAGAAGTTGAATCCCTGATTTTTAAGCCAAACACTATGCAGTTGTAAGCAATGTCGCACAAAGAGCGTGTCATGATCTTTGTCATAAAAAATGTAAAAATGTGTATATTTTAACACCTGGTCTTTCTTATCTCGAATGTATGTAATGTGCACCAGGACGGTGACTTGTGAAGAGTACCAATGCGATTTCATTTTGCTCCTTAAATGAGTAATTTTTCACAAAGTCAATAACAAAGACCACTATATCTCTAGGAAATCTATAAGTGCAATCTTTGAGCTACTGTGATTGCCACCGGGCAATGAAATTGTGTCGGATGTAAGTGGTCATATGATTTTGAAGAAAATATGTGAAAGCCTTGCATCCCATTTCCTTCACCAGAAGATCCTTGTGCTTCTTGCCTTGAGAATGGGTTGAGGCAACGTCTTCAAACACCTTAACAAAAATTTGGACTGCACTTTCAAGTGTTTTGTTTAGACAAAGCATTAATCTCTTTGACCCACAGAGGAAATTCTCCCTTCAAGCAAGGAAACTTATGAAATGCGGAGTCCATTGGTTTGCACATAACACACTTGCAGTCAATGTGCTTACACTGTATGTGTACGTGGCAGCTTCACACTTACTTGGAGCCTCTTTTGGCAAGCATATAGCACACATGCAGCCACACCCATCGTTGTGCATGTCTGTCTTACTGTGTCTCATGTGTTTGAATGCTTCCTTGAGATATATCATTTGAATATGAGCAATACAGCATCACGTGTAACGGTCCTTCAACTTACGAACAAACCAAGGTTTCAATCCCTCAAAACATCTGAGTGAGGTCTTGATGTGTGGATATTGCATTTGGAACCTCTTGTAAAGCTCTTCATGTGCAAGAAAAAATAAAACCTATCAGAGGCTCATACTTGTTTCAAAGTAAACCCATCAAAGTAAAATCTCTGTGAAGTATGCAATAACTTTTTTCTACCTCCAAAGTACCTAGAGAACCTCTTTACTGTCATGGTACTTCCATGACTACCTTTGAAAAGAACTCTATGGTACTTTCAAGACTACCTTTCTGAGGTATTCTAGACTCTTTCAAAGATCCAGAGTACCTAAAGAGCCTCTTTACTATCATGGTACTTCCATGACTACCTTTGAAAGTAACTCTAGGAACTTTTTCTACCTCCAAAGTACCTAGAGAACCCATTTAAACTTGCATGGTACTTTCAAGACTACCTTTGTGAGGTATTCTAGACTCTTTCAAAGATCAAGAGTACCTAAATATCCTTTATACTATCATGGTACTTCCATGACTACCTTTGAAAGGAACTCTATGACTTTTCTCTACCTCCAAAGTTCCTAGAGAACCTCTTCACTCTCATGGTAAATAACTACCTTTGAAAAGAACTCTATGGTAATTTCAAGGCTACCTTTGCGAGGTATTCTAGACTCTTTCAAAGATACAGAGTACCTAAAGAGACTCTTTATTGTCACGGTACTTCCATGACTACCTTTGAAAGGAACTCTATGAACTTTTTCTACCTCCAAAGTACCTAAAGAGCCTCTTTACTATCACGGTACTTGCATAACTACCTTTGAAAGGAACTCTATGACTTTTCTCTACATCCAAAGTTCATACCTATGAAACTTTAGGAGCATACCTGTAAATCATCAAGAAAATGTATTGGATGCTTTATGTAACATTTTTTGCCCAATCTTTTTGACACACATCTTTTTTGTTTGGCGACACTCTTGTCTCTATTTGCCAAAAGGAAAAAACAAGGTCTTTTGTCACCTCTGTGATGGTGGAACTTTGAGGTAGTTGACGACTACATAATTGCAAAGTAAATGTGCCAACGTAAGCCTACTTTAATTGCAAATTGGCTACGGCAAAGTTTCATCGATGCAAACAGTAAATCTGACCATCTTGGAGTTGCTAAAAGACCTTGATGGATCTCCTTCACTATTCACCAACAACATGCAGACAACTCTTTTAATCTTCAGCTCCTCTTCAGACCTGGATGCTTTGACTTAGTTATTGTGCTTTGAATATTAGATAGTATTGACTTCTCAGATGCATGATGCAAAAAGCTGGCAGTCCTAGAAGACATTGAAAGGCGGTTTCTTAGCATCGCAAGTCATGCCTTTTGTTGCTTCCTGCCAGCATTTTGAGACTTTTCATGCAAACCTGATTCACATCTTTTGTTGACCTTGAACCTGATGCATCACTTTCTCATTGTCTCCTACGGCTCTCTCTTTTCATCGTAGATCAATATTCTTGCATCCGATGGTTACCTTCATGGTGAATTGTGACTAAGTCTTCCCTATGGTAATTGTGAGGCATGTCATCATGAAGTGGACTGTATTGCACATGCTGCTGAAAGTACTCAGAGCCCTCCTCTGCAATGTACTTAGAGGTGCTAGTCATGCACAATCCTATCTTCCAAACATCCAACACCACAAGCAATGGCCGACCATCCAACATGGCAATTGTGTGGAGGTTATTGCTGGTGAAAAACGTGCTCTCCCAAACTGCTCCAAAGGTGACAATCGAGTAGAGGCTACTTCTTGGACACAACCTGTTGGCCACTTCCTGCTGCAACATCTCCATCCCAATCTCCTGGACCATAGTCTCCACACCTTATGAAAATTCTCCGCAAGGTCCCTCTACAACTTTCTGCTACAATTTTTCTCCTTCTTGCAAGGTAGAGAGAGAGAGAGAGAGAGAGAGAGAGAGAGAGAGAGAGAGAGAGAGAGAGAGAGAGAGAGAGAGAGAGAGAGAGAGAGAGAGAGAGAGAGAGAGACATTGTAGATTGTTGAAGGGTAGGTAGAGAGTCTTGCCTTTGACTAAATCAAGAACCGTTAAAGTGGTTGACACAATGCCTTTAGAAATATTGAATATTTATCTTTTGGCTTTTGAAAACTGCCAACAAAACACCATCCAAGACTGCCTCACAAGAGGTGTCAAGGACACTACTTTTTGCACCACCAACCCATGATTTAACCCATGTGCACTATACTAACTAGAATACCCAATATTCTAGTTAGCATACCTGCAAGCATGCTTAGTTAGCAGACCTAGTATGCTAGCTAGTATGTGCAATATGCTAACTAGCATATCTAGTATGGTGTGTAGGATCTTACTTCTATGATTAGTATGCTCGTTAGCATACCCAATATACCTTCAAGCATGCCTAGTTAGCACACCAAATATTCTAGTTGTGATGTGCAATATGCTAACAAGCATACCAATTATGCTGGTTATCATACCTAGTATATCATCAAGCAACCTTAGTTAGCACACCAAATATGCTAGTTAGTATGTGCAATATGCTAACTACCATACCCAGCATGCTATGTAGGATACTACTAATATGCTCAGTATGCTGGTTAGCATACCTTGTATTCCTGCAAGCATGCTTAGTTTACTCACCAAATATGCTAGTTAGTATGTGCAATATGCTATCTAGCATACCCAATATTTTATGTACCATATTACTACTATACTCACTATGCTAATTAGCGTATCTAGTATACCATACTACTAATATGCTTAGTATGCTAGTTAGCATACCCCGTATGCTAGTTACCAAGCCTTGTTAGCACAGCAAATATGCTGGTTAGTATGTGCAATATGCTAACTAACATACCCAGTATGTATCATACTACTACTATGATAACTATAATAGCTAGAATACCTAGTATACCTGCAAGCATGCTTAGTTAGCAGACCTTATATGCTAGCTAGTATGTGCAATATTCTATCTAGCATGTCTAGTATGCTACATAGGATCTTTCTTCTATGATTAGTATGCTAATTAGCTACCCAATATACCTTGAAGCATGCTTAGTTAGAAAACCAAATATGTTAGTTAGTATGTGCAATATTCTAACAAGCATACCAGGTGTGCTATGTGGCCTACTAGTATGCCCATTATGCTAGTTACTATACATAGCATACTACTATGTCTAGTATGCTAGTTAGCATACCTAGTATACCTATAAGCAGCCTTAGTTAGCACAACAAATATGCTAGTTAGTATGTGCAATATGCTAACTATCATACTCAGTATGCTATGTAACATACCAATACTATGCTCATTATGCTAGTTAGCATACCTTGTATTCTTGCAAAGCATGCTTAGTTAACGCGCTAAATATGCTAGTTTCTATGTGCAATATGCTATTTAGCATACCTAGCATGCTATGTAGCTACTAACTACTATACTCAACATGCTAATTAGCATACCTAATATGCTAGTTAGCATACCCAATATACCCACAATCATGCTTAGTTAGCACTCCAAATATTTTAGTTAGTATGTGCAATATGTTGAATACCATACCCAAGATGATGTGTAGGATACTACTACTATGCTCAATATGCTACTTAGCATACCATATGTGCTAGTTAACCTTATAATTTATGATTATCTTGCCAAATCTTGGTGTGATTGGATGCCCTTGTACTACAATCTTTCACAATTGTTTTGTTGTTGGTATCCTCTATTGGTAGGTGGAAGCCCTACATTCAGTCCCAAGGGAGCATGCAACTGCAAAGTAGAGAAGGAGGTAGCTATGTTCACAAGGCAGCTTGACCATTGCAAGGAATTCCTATACCTCAAGTGGCATACCACAATCAGTACATTGGTCCTTCCTAGCATTGTCATGCACCCCTCTATCCGGCGTGAAACTGGAAATAGCCATATTACATAGGGTAGTGGGAAAAAAGGGCCTTGTAGCCTTGATTACATATGCACTAGCAATTGCAGTTGACTTTCAAAGGCCTACACTTTGGCTTCCTTGACCTCCACCTCTACAAAACCCAGGCAAAAAGAGCATGGTAAGTACATAGGTTAGTTGTGCACATGTATCAAATGCAAGTTGCAAGTACAAAAGTTACAGACACTTACCAAATGACAGGTTATGTCAATGTTACTATCAACGGAGGTGTCCTCACAGTGAGGAAACCCCATATCATTGAGTGTCTCTTTAATTGTTTCTATTTTCACCTTGAGCTGCATTTTTTGCTTTGCATTTAGATCACTACTCTGTGATAAAGTCTACAATTCATTGTCATCATCTCGCAGCTTTTGTCTCATCACCATGACAACAGGACTGACCTTCACATTGCTTGCTTGCAATACCCTTACAGCTTCCAACTCTTGTTGTGCATTTTTGAGATCCTCTTTAGTATTCTGCATTTGTGCTCTCAGATAAAGGATAGAAGCCTTCATGCGTTGCAAATACTCCAAGTCAAAAAAGGAAAGGCTTTCAGCCTCATGGTGAGTGCTATGAGCTGACAAGGTTGTGGCCTTGGCCGATTTTGCAATGCTCGTACATACACGGACCTAGTTGTCCTTGCACATATTGATAGATTCATCCTCTTGTTTTGAAACTTGATGTTGGGAATTGTGCATCATCCACTTGTTCACATGGCCCTCATAGTAGCCCTTCTCTTAAAACTTTTGCAAATACTACACAGCAAACTCAACCCAATTGAATTTCATGGCTGTCCCGCTTGCAATCAATATAGGGCTGAATTCTTTAACAAACCCCTTTGCAACACAAGTTTATCTCCATGTTGGTTGGATTGTTCTGGTAGACTTTATAGTGAAATTGCATCACCTTCTCATACATATCACTGTAGATGCACCTCCATTTAATGCAGTACTGGCCGGGGTCCTTCGACTGTGTGAACACGCTAAACCATTCCACATCACTGAGTTGCTCCCACCTCACCAATTTGAGATCCGAACTAGTCATGGAGAGGCCATAAGCAACATTGAATTAGTTTGTTGTCGTACAAACTTTCTCCAATAGTGGGATCTTCACCTTGGGAGCTTTCCATTGGACTACACACATGTAATAGGAAAATTAGGAAAACCAAAAGGTTACTTGATCAAGAGAGTAGAATCTGACAAAATGAATTTCAACTAGATATGTAATGTCCCTCTCTCTCTCTGACTGTAAATGGAAAATACATTGCTCATTGGGGAGCGGATCTCGAACTGCATGCAGGGGACACTAAAGAGAGGAACACACACAGACAAAAGACGACAGAGAGAGAGAGAGAGAGAGAGAGAGAGAGAGAGAGAGAGAGAGAGAGAGAGAGAGCATTAGGAGAAAGTTGAACTCACTTTTGGGACTTTTAGCTCTAGAGTCGGCGGAGTGGCGCTCAACCAATGAAGAAGAGGCTAATGTTACATTGAAAATCGGCATTTTAGAGCGGAACTTGTTGAGAAAAATAGGAAAAAATAATAATTTTGTTATTCAAATTATAGAATGTCACACTTTCAAAGCATAAATGCCATAAACCGTACTAACTTTGTACCAACAAATTTCAAAACTTGCATTGAAGGCTCCATCCAGTATCTAGGTTTCCGCCCAAATGTTACTTTGAGTAAATCTACTTGCCTCTCAAAATTGTCTTCCCTTTTTCATATTTGAGCTAACTCTACTATGTGTTCTAATGTATACCATGCCTACTTCTAGAAGGCCGAGTACTACAATTGACTCTATTAGCATTTTTAATAGTTATAGTGCAAATGATCAGTCATGGATACCATCTAGAATAACTATCGGGAGTTGGGTACTATGCACACGAGGAGGAGATCTAATTTTGAGAGAGCCTACTTACTGTGATGGACACAATGTCAAGTACAACCCGTGCACAGCTCAGGGTAGATCTTACATATGAAGACATGCCACTGCTGCCCCAAAACTGTATGCATTGATCCTCAACAACAAAAAGGTACTAACTAAATGGATAAATTTCACTTGTCTTTAATGCCTTAAAGATATAGATACTAACACTTTGTTTTTCTCAGATTCCAAGACGCAAGGAGAAAACAACATTGTGTAAGGAGTCCCTCTCAAATACACTTCACTTGGTTGCTTCAATCAGAAGCTAAGTCACATACACTATGCATGCAATGGGTTTTACTGCCATGCCATCCAAGATGTACACCCCAAAATGATTTATACAAAGACATTTTGTGCCGCTCAAACATTGTCTCAAAATATAAACTTTGTATTGTTTCAAGACTTTACACATTGTATTTTTCATTCAAGATGTATGCAAAGGGGCAATAATTACTATCCCTACCCATGTTGCTACCACTGCTCCCTTGCCCCCTGCCTCGGTTGCTACCACTCCTCGCATGTCCCCTGCCCCTGTTGCTAACAGTGCTCCCCTGCCCTCTCCCCCGATTGCTGCTCTTTCTCCCTCAAGGGATGCTGGTCTTGGGTGCCCTTTTATGTCGCTTGAATGCTTAGACCTCCTCAATGGCTTCCCATGAATCTTGAACCTATGAAGCTTCACTCTGTTCTCGCTCTTTCCATTGACGTGTAACCCAATCCTCTACTTTTGCGACGTTCGCAAAATATTGATTGATTGCTTCTTGCATGTTTCAACTATTGTTTTGAATCTGATCATATGGCTGCTTCATTTTGTTATTGTGGGCATGTTTTAACTCCTCAGCTTGAGCACTTTCCTCTCTTGACCGACTATGCACCGAAATTATAATATGTTGAGTGGCCATTACAAAAAATTTGCACACATCATAGGGGCTGTAGTTATGTAATTCAAGGTCTTGTAAATAAGAAAGTAAGTAAAGAAGTAACTTCTTTTCATAAAAACATTGCAGCAATACAAGCACTGAAACAACACGCGTACATACGTTTGTTACATCTAGAATTTGGCTAAGAAGGACCACAACATTCATTCCACGTCTGCCAACCTAGCTAAAATCATCAGTTTGAGTGGGCACATTGACCCGTCGATGTTGAGTGGAAGCACCTAGATCATGTTCTAACAAAATGTACTCTACACAGTAAAGAAATTTTCTCACGAAACTATATACATAAGCACTTTCTTCAGTAGGGCATTAGAAATATACACTACAAGCAAAAGCATAAAGATTAGCCTTATGCCTTTACACGCCCATGGAATCCCCTGCTTTGCCCGGAGTTTTCATAGTAGACGACCTTCTCTTCAATGTTGGATAACACAAGACTCCAATGTTCACTACACACAAATAAAACATCAAAACTATCAAGGATGAGAAATAATAAGATCCTTAATCCAACATAGCTTTGCATACCATCACAAAATTCACCTTTGATTGTATGCAGTGACCAGAAAGCGTGCTAGATCCCAATTTACTATGCTAAACCAGCCCAACAACGTCAAAAATGATATTCCAATGTTTTGAAGCATAAGCAATATAAGAGGATCTATTACATCTATTTTGTCTTCCATGTTTGCGGCTAGAAGTGAGATACCATGCCTAACATGAAAAAGTGCATGCAATTAGATTGGTTATTAGATATATTATAGATATAGGTCAGAACGAAGCAAATATGATTCTTGAAATGGTCATATAAGTCCCTAATCACTTGGTTCTTACCCTCACTACCAAGAAAACACGGGTCAATACCGAGCGAATAGTGGCCTTAAAATTTTCCAAGGGTCTCTATTTGCGTGGTATTGACCCCAGCATCGTGGCATAATGAACTTAAATCTTACCACATAGCAAGATAGCGTGCAAAGACATGGGTCAAAACAAAGTAAATATGATTCTTAAAATGGTCATTTAGGTCTCTATTTGCTTGGTTCCGACCTAGTGCCAAAAAAAACACAGGTCAATACCGAGCAAATAGCGACCTTGAAAATATCCAAGGGTCCCTATTCGCTTGGTACTGACCCCAATAGTGTTGGTGCAACCAAAGCTGGTCCATGTTGGGAAGTGTATAGTGCAATGTTGTGTATGTTGGCAGGTGCATGGTAAAGGGTTGAAGCAAGTACAAGGGTCCTGGGTAGGACCATGGCAGCCGAAATGTATGCTTAAGGTGGGTTTTTAGGCCAAGTGGAGGCCTCCAAGTTCGGCTAATTGGGATGGTAGGTCAAGGTGTTCAAGATGTGGAGAATATACCATGGAATGTAGCTCTTTAGATGCTCCAGAATCTAGTCAAAACGGTTCGTCAAACGGACCCCCGGTGTGAAAGATATGTCAGTTTGAAGCTGGAAGGTCTTGTAGATTCCCAGCGGATTGGGAAAGTGGAGACATGGTAAGATCTGATCTAGATGGGTAGACATGAAGATCTTAACTTGTGATGCATGCAGGTCTTTTTGGATTGTCAATCGGAACTCGTATGTGCAAGTTATGGACCGATGAAGATTTGTTGGGGGCTAGTTTTAGCATGGTTTGAACATCTCAGTGGGTGTGTCATCTGGAGATTTCTTATCCTTGCCAGAGTTTTGAAAGTGAGTGTGCACTATGTGGGGCCAGCCAAAAGTGATGGCTTAACGATCAGATTTACGATTGGTGAGATACGACTCTGCAAAATTGGATGCAGTTTACGAGGAGGTGTGTGCAAATGATTCCAACCCATTTTCGTGGCTTTGGTTTGTGGACTTGGAATAATCAAAGTGCAGAAGGGATGTTGAGAGTTTGAGACCTAGCACGGTGAGCTTCCCTTCAAAATTTATAGGCCGGTCATTGAGTTTCAAAACACTGATAGTGTGGGAAACATATGCTTAAAAAATCCCCTTGTTCACAAGTGTAAAAAGGTGGCTGGAGTTGGAAAAAGGCAAACAAAGGTGAACCTCAATAGTAAGCAAAAAGGAAAAGCTTGGGATGAGACTAAGAAGAGCAATAGAGCAATAGCGTTGGCGCTATTGCTAAAGAAGGGATTTTCTAGAAAGTTTGGAAAAAGAAGCAAAAAGAGGGTAGCGTCTTTGAAGGGGGGTTTTTTCTTTCTTCTTGGAAACAGGAGAAGGGGTGAAAATGAAAGAAGAAGGATGAGCTTTGTATAATCAGTGAGAGAAGACGCACAAGAAGGCGAATCGTCGCGTGAAGCGGCTCAAAAGAGCAAGCACCTTGCAGAAGAGGGAGCCAGCAAGGGCAAGCAAGAGGAGGAGTTGCTACCCGAGCGAAGCCAACGGTGAATTATTTGTCTATTTGTCAAGGTGTGTGCCGACAGAGTCGAGTTTTGAGAAATGTGTGTGTTCCTCTGTACGAATTGGTGAGGGCCATGGTGCGGCCTAGAGCAGACCATATTGATATTGTATATGGTGTTTTTCATTGAAGGAGAAGCTATCTTTGCCATTTTTGGTACCAGCTCTCCCCCCTTTCCCCCTTTTCTTCTTTGTTTGTCTCTAGGGTGCGTGGCACCGGTGTGTGTGAGCATGTGCGCCCCCTATGCCCTTGTGTATGAGAGAGAGGTTTTGAGTTGTGGAAGATTTGGAAGCGGGCAAGATCGGTGTGATTGTTGACTCGCGATTATGTAGAGTGCGTGTGCATTGGGCGAAGTGCATGCACGGCCCTACTAGTGTAAATTGTTTTTTCTGAGATGGTGTTTTTGAGAGGACAGGGGTGCTATGAATACCCTGAGCTATATAGGGCCAACTGTGTGTGTTCCGAGTGTGTTCCCCATTCCCCCTCTCTAGTGTCACACAATGAACTTGATCGTTACCACATAGCAATGTGGTCGGCTGCATCCATTGTGTTGGCATTGGAGAAATTGAGCATGCAAAGGAATCTTGTCGATCAAGGTTGAAAACGGAGTCTACCTCTACCTTTTGGGCAGATGAATCTCTACACAAAGAGGGGATGAGTTGGCAAGCGCTTGTAGTTCCTCTTTGTTTCCTTCGTTGATTTTCTCTACAAGATGCCAGTATTATGGCACACACACTTGCTCTTTGATAGCTTGACATTACTCTACATTGGCTAGCCCTTGCGAAAAAGATGTTGCATGTCATAAAAACTAATATCTAATTCTCCCAAATGATCTTCTAATGTTAAACTGGTCATTTAATATGGGAAGGTACTAGGGGAGTAAGAGCTAGAATCTTGGTAAGGATGCCATACCGTCGGTCTTAGCAGCGATCCAAAGAAAGGAAAATAAGGATCCAAAGGGAGATAGTATGCAAAAGAGCAATGTGCATCAATGGAGCTTAAAAGACCTAAGGCTCAACTCCATTAAGACTTCCATAGGCTAAGGTTCCAAAATCTAAATTAATAAGTCCAATGGCCAAAAGGGGGATAATTGGATGGTTATGGAAAAACTAAAAAGTCTCTCCACATCCCTAGGAAAGAGGGGGCGAGCCCTAAAGGTAGGGAAAGAGAGAGGAACACACACACACACACACTCCCAAGCTCTCCCTTTACACAAAGGGGATAATGGACACATGGCAGGCTCCTAGTCCAGCTGCCCCCGATCTCCCCTCAAATCCTATTGGATGGCCATAGAGATGGACCAATGAGAATTAGGCTAGAGTAAAATTAGTCTAACCAATTTAAAAATGCTTGATAAAAGAACCAATAGAAATTAAACTCCCTAGAAGACTATTGGACAGTCTACCAAAAGGGGTCCAATGAGCATTCAACAGCCCAATGGCTTGCTTGATTCCTATTGGCCAGAAGACTAAAAGGTCCAATGAGAGTTTAAATAGATTATTTTAATTAACTAAAGCTTTGACAAAAGGAGAAAGGGGGACACTTGTCACAAGGCTATCAACTATGCTTCTTAATTGTTATTGGATAAGCTCTGCAGGAGCCATTGGGAAGCCAGCAAGAGCAATTGGGAAGAGGGGTCGACCAAGAAGAGAGAGAGTTTGGCATTCTAGACTAACCAATTTTTGCGACACACACACACACACTACTCATGTGTTGAGCAAGAATTCCATCTCCTTCTCCAAGCATTGAGAAGTAGAGGCCTACACCAACAACTCTTGGCTATGGAATGCAAATCCAACCAAGAGCCAAGCTTCAATGGCATGCTCATCTCCTGTACCATGCTAAGTACTAAGCTAAGCTATGCTATTAGAGTGATTATGTTAGGAGAATACTTCTTTCTTATAAGATACATCTTCTTCCTCTCAATCTTTCCTCAGTCCCTGCTAGCTCTCACCATCTTTGAAGGTGTGTGAGGTCTTGGGACTGAGGCTAGGCCCACTAAGTGTGTTTTTCAAGCATAATTTGGTACATGAAGCTTCCATCTTCATTGCACCAACAAGTTCTGTCAAGGAACACAAAGATTGTATTGTACAAATGTCTCCCTTTATGGGAGAAGCTATAATACGAAGCCTTTTTGGCGGGGGGAACCGGCTCCATGTAAATCCGGTCCTCAACTATTGTCAATTGTTCTATTTCTCTCTCTTTTCAAGTATTGTCTATTCCAAACTAGCTAGATGTAATTTCTATATTGATGTCTTCAAGTAAGTACCCTCTATTAGGAACTTGTTCTTAATAAAATGATCACTATGTAATCATTTTCCACTACACACAAGTTATTAGTGCATTAAATGTTACATTGGTATTAAAGCTATTGGTTTCTCTTCTCTTGCTCAAGAAGAGAGGTCCTCAAGCTTGCTACAAATAGTTGGTGTTATTAATTGCAAAAGAGTAAGTAGAATAGGGATTTTTCATCCTTGAAGCACGCCTGCTTTATGCAGATAATAGGGATACCGTTGAGAGCTATGGTCTTAATGATGGAGTCCTACGGGGCTTGCGTATGGCTTTTAGAAGCTTGACAGAAACCTGTGCTGTCTCAGCTTTGTGAAACCCTCTCTTCTACTCCTTGCAACTAATAATATTTGAGCTACGGGTATAGATGCTTGACTGCTTATCTTTGAAGGTAAAGAGGAGTAGCAACTAGGGCTTGAAGTGCCAAAGTACAAGTAAAAATTAAAATCTGAAATTTGCCAGTATGGCTAACAAGGGAAAAGAGATCAAAATGAATGTTGATAGCTTTGATTTTCTAATGAAAGAGAAATTAATGATGCTCCTATGCTTTAAACTATTTTGTTTCTAGGCTTCAACAAGCCTTGGGCAATCCATCCCTCCAAGGTGAAAAGCTACAGCAATTGCGCACCCATGGTATTCTCCAAACTCCCCACCAAGAAGAGAGAGTTCCTAGGAAAGCTCCTAGTGAGACTTCCAAAAGAGGACTCTCTTCCATAAGGGAAGAAGAGGAGGATCCGTACGAAGGGCTCAAAAACTTACTACTCGATGAGGCATCTCCCTCTCAAAGGAGAGCCCAAGTTTCAATGGTAGATCCCCCACCGAAAGAACGAGAAAGAAGCGAGTCTCATGCCACCTCGGTGGAGATGGCTTCACAAAGATGACGGGAAAAACACTCTCCAACACCCCCTAAACGGACAAGACCATTGCATACTCCTCTTCACCATAATTCAAAGGGGGAAGAGAGGAAAAAAGAGAAGAAAAAGACAAGAAAGAGGTCACCCTCTTCTCCACTTCTGAAGAAAGTGATGGTGTAGAAGAGGAGGAACAAGGGAAGAAAAAGGCAAGAAAGAGGTCACCCTCTTCACCATGCTGCCAAAGAGAAGAGGCCATAGGAAATCCCATGCCGCCTGGAAAAGGTTGTCCAAGCTCAAAAAGTTCAAAGAGGGAGGAAAGAACATCTCTTTCCTTACCTACCATGGCAATTTTGGTGGTACAAACAAAGTCTTGGCCTTTATCCAGCAATTTGTTGCAGTGTTTGGAGATGAGGGCTTCACTTAGTCCTCTTCACTTAGTCCTCTAAGCTACATCATGTAGCTATGCATTTTCAAGAGTCCACCGGGCAATGGTCTTCTAGCCTACGAGAAAACAGTGAAGCTCCATGAACATGGAAAGCTTTAAGAGCTTCCATCATGAAGCAATTTTTGGCTAGTCATACCAAAGACAAAGTACTCACCTGATGGAGAAGCTTCAAGATCTCTCCCTATGAATCTATCCACAAATATGTAGAGAAGTTTTGGGATTTACATCTCAAAGCCACTGTTTACAAAAAGATGGATTTTGGAGAGCAAAAACAACAATTTTGTGCGGGTTTATTGGAGGATATGGCGGAGTATGTTAACACCAAGCTAGGCATCCAAGCCTATGACATGGGAGATGTTACCTATCGATGGTGCTTTCAAGGGACAAACAGCCTCAATCACTCCCTTAATTGGGAAATTGAGGCTCCATGTCCAAAGCTATGTGGACAAGGATGATTTCTTCATCTCTCCTCTCAAACATGAGGATGTAATCCTAGGGGCACCATGGTTTGATCGCATGGCTGCCAATGTTAAATTCCCTGCAAGACAAATCTACTAGGTACATGGAAAACGATATGTACATAGATGCTAAGGAGTCGGGTAGCACCATACCCATTGTACATAAGCAAGCTTTCAATAATTCAATAAAGAGCTTTTTGTGTACATGATTTTTGTTAAATATTCTCAAAATGAACCTAAGGTTTTAGCAAAAGAAGATATAGGCAATCAAAAGGAATTAGAGTTATCCGATTTCCTAAAGGGATTCCAAGATGTTATTATTGAGGAAATCCCTTGTGAGCTACCTCCCAAAAAACAAGGGGATGATGACCATAAAATTGAACTTCTTCTAGGAAGCTCACTGCCTAATAAACCTCCTTATCGAGTTTCTTAAGCTCAACAAGAGAAGATTATGTGGCAAGTGCATGAGTTGGTTGAGAAATGCATGGTTAGGCCTAGCTCATCTCCATTTTGTTCGCCAGTTTTATTAGTGCAAAAGAAAGATGGCACATATCGTATGTGTGTCGACTATAGAGCACTAAATAGGATCACTATCAAGAATAGGTTTCCCGTTCCATGGGTAGAAGACCTATTTGATAAGCTATAGGGGTCGACCTACTTCAGTAGGATTGACCTAAAAAGTGGATATCATCAAATAAGGATAGTTGATCAAGACGTTGTAAAGACCACATTTCGCACTACATTTGGTCTTTACGAGTACATTATCATGCATTTTGGCTTGACCAATGCACCAACCACATTCAATTGTCTATTACGGCCTCACCAAAGATTTACTGGAGTGTTATGATATAATCATCTACTCTAATTCATTAGATAAACACAAGCAACACCTCCAAGTAATATTTTAAGTTTTACAAGAGAATAAACTTTATATAAATCGAAAGAAAATTGAATTTTTTTGACAAGAGATTCAGTATTTAGGTCACATTATCTCTCAAGATGGCATCCAAATGGATCCATCCAAGTTAGAGGTAATAAAAGGATGGCCTAATCCAAGGAATCTACATGAACTAAGAAGCTTTATAGTTATGTGTGCATACTGTAGATGCTTCATAGAAAAATTTTGACAAATCGCGGGACCATTACATGACCTAACAAAGAAAAATGTTAGGTATATATGGTCCACCAAGGAGAACAATGCTTTTCAAAAGCTTAAAGAGAAGCTTATCTCTCAACCTGTGTGTACACTACCGGATCTCTCAAAGCCACTTGAGGTCCAATGTGACGCCTGTGGTGATTGCCTTAGAGATGTTTTGCTCTAAGAAGGGCATGCCATAGCCTATGAAAGTCAAAGGCTTGACCCTATTGAGAAAGCTTTAGGTATATATGAGAAGGAACTCTTAGCTTATGGAAGCACTATTTATTGGGGACTCCTTTCATTCTGCGAGAGGATCATCAAAGCCTTAAGTACTCATGATGCATACCAAGCTCTCTAAGAAACAAATGAGGTGGGAAAATTTCCTTTCGCAATTCCATTTTCATATTGCTCACATTGCTGGCAATCAAGTAGTCGATGCACTCTCAAGACGACCGAGAGTGAATGCGGTATCCATAGCAACTCATAATGATCTATCTTCTATGATAGATGAGTACGCTATTAATCCCAATTTTAAAGATATGATTTTAGCATCATATTGAAACTCATGATAGAATCCTACATGCACAAGAGTAATCTAGGCTTAAGGGGGTGATTTTTGGGGTAAGCCTAGCTTATCCTACACTTATGGAACACCTTCCTAGCCTAATATAACCCCATGAACATCCTAAATGATTCCCATAACTATGCATATGACCCATAGAGGCTTCTACATGTTGTACACCTCCATACAAAGCCAAAAGGAAAATTAGAAGAGCCCCTAAAAAGGTTTCGATGAGTTATATGTCTAAAAATGTTGATTCCTAACATGCCTCACACCTCATCTATTATGTAAGCCAAATGCTCTAGCCCCTTACTATAGAAGAGGCTTATTTCTACTCAAGCCATGATGAATTAAGAATAATATTATGCACACACTTACATCATGAATAGTTCACTTATGTTTTTGCCATAGCTAAACATCCAATAGCTTGTGTTCTACAAGTAGCAAGCCAAGAAGTGGTGCAAGCTTGTCTTCTAGGGACACTATGCACGTTAAGATAAAAATGAGGATGAGAAGTTCACTGGTAATCACCATTCCCTTGTGATTAATGGATGTTCATGTATTATAGGTGAATCTCCATGTTAATTGCTAACTGTAATTTCAATTTTTTAAATGTCAAATGCATAATTTTATGTCTAGAGATATGTTTCTTATTGATTCTTTTTCCTTTGAAGCTTTATGCCCATCATTACCTTTTTGAAGGTCCCAGTATGCAAAGCAAAACTAATCTTGCTTTACAAGATATGAGATACTTGAAGAGTATGGTCTAAGCTTGGAAAAGGCAAGCTCTACTATAGGACATGATAGATGAGAATTGGCTGGTAGTATACACAAGGAAAAGAGAGAAGGAATAGAAGATATTCTTGTATGTGGTGGAGTTACGATATGTGGAAGAGTGTAGGTTTCTATTCCACAAAGTCTACCAAGCCATGCCTTATAACGGGGAGATTACAACAAAGTTTGAAAGTCTACTTGTTTATGAGAGATGCCTAGCTGCCACATAGAGTCCAACATGTTAGAAAGTTGCATGGGGTCTATTTATCAAGAAAGTCCTCAAATATTTCCAAAAACTCCCAAGTGGGATGGATAAGAAGCTAAAGAATTGGATTGACTGCAATGACGTCTCTTCCATGCCATCGATTCAGGCCTCACATCCCACTTCAAAGTTTTATCGTAAGCATTGGGGAACACCACTTAAAACGTTTCCCATCTAGTGTAAAACGATAGTCAAATGTTCCTTCTTTTTTAACCTGGCTTCTAAAAAAAACTACACTAGTGACAATGAAAAGCACATTGGATGTAGTGAATGTGTAGCTACAAGAGAAAGGTCAAAGCATGTGAAAGATAGTGGGAACATCATCATCAATTGTTGTGCTTCAAGGAACATTGGTGTAATTGCAAAGCCTACAAGCCAACATGACAGGCTCTAATTCTAAAGTTTTGGTGATTGAGGCCAAGATTGGGGCTCTTTCTAGTGCATTTTTCTTTATTGGGCTTAATTCACACAGATCCAACATCAAATATGAGTTTGATCATTTAAAGCTATCTACTTAAGGAATTCCATGGTACTCTAAGTATTTTTTGTAACTTGCATGTGCACTTTATTGGTGGTTTGCAAAATTCTATGATGGTAGCTAATAATTAGAAATCAAAATATTGGTGTGGGATTATATAATATATGGTAGTTTCTATAAGTATCAATAGAACAACACAAGGTACAAATATGCAATACTCAAAATCCACCATTCGACTAGGAATAAATTTGTGATGGCATTGTATGCAAGTACCAATGGAGCCTTATTGGTGGTTTAGAAAGCTTAGGTATGGTAGTACATTGTTAGAACTCTCAAATTCCACCATTTGGTTGTGATTGAATACAACATGGTATCTGTTTAAAGTACCAATGAGACCTTGTTAGTTACTCAAAAGCTTAGGGAGGATGGTAGAAATAAGGTAGAACTCTCAAAGTCCACCATTTGAATGGGATTTATTATAGCACACTTTTTTGTAACTACCAAAAGAACCTTATTGGTGGTGCGTAGAGCTTAGGGATGGTAGCAAATAGTTACAACTCTCAAATTCCAACATCAAACTAGAATGAAAGGGAATACTCTATTTTTGTAGCTTTGTATATGGTCAAATTCAAAGTACAACCAAGAGTACCACCATAGGCACTTTGTACATATTGTTGTATTATAGGGTAGCTTATAGAATACTTGTCATAGGTAACTTCAAAGTACTCATGCTTTGTTTTTTCAAAGTATCTTTCATAGGTTAGTACTTTGAAAGTACATATGCCTTGTTGTTCAAAGTACCATTCCTTTGTGTTGGTACTCTTTGAAAGTACGTATGCCATAGTTTTGCAAATTAACTTTCATATGTGCTTGGTTATCCTTAGAGGTTCACTTTAAAAGTATCTATGATTGGTACTCCAAGCCTGCCCTTGTTACTGACTCTTGGTACTGTCATAGGTTCTTAATGTGTATCCTTGGCACATTTTTTGAGTGTACTTGCAATGGGTGGTTTGAATGTACTTGCAATGGGCATTTTAAATGTACCTAAATACCTTGGTACTATATCTAAATCTACTAGCTCAATGCGTTTGCAACCCAATATGTCCCATATCACATGATAAAAAAAATTTGTGTGTTTTGACTTGAAGTGAGACATGGGATCTTTGCTAATGTGGTCGAACTTTGACTATCATCACACTTTGACTATCACAATTCAACACTTGAGTCTGAGTAATGCAAAGATCTCCCACTAGGGGAGCTAACCACACAGCTTCCTTGCTAGCATAAAAAATTGCCACATATTGTGCCTCTGTGGTAGAAGATGATGTACATTTCTAGAGACATGATCTCCATGACACAGTGCTCCAACAAAATATGAAAACATAGCGAGATATGGATCTTCAACTATCCACACAACCCGCATACTCCACATCTATGTAACACCTATTTGCAAGACAAGGCTTGTCTGCCCTCTAGAAATCTCATTAGCCACATTTGATTTGTACTCAGATTGCATTTGCTACTCCCACTTCATGCTATCTTCCATCTCAATAGCGTAATGGTAGTAGGTAGGCTCTCCACAGTCAGTGACCAATAGATAGTCACCACTTAGGGGCACAAGATACATGTGTAGATCTACTCAATTCTTGATTGTTGGACTCTATTCTCTTAGCAGAATCACTACCTCTTTCTGGGCATTACTAGCAATAGGAACATTGCTAGTAGATTGAGTTGTTTATGTAATTTTACTTGAGGCTACATCCTTGAATATAAATTTGTGATACTCAACCTCTTTTAGAGGTTGTCTATGAATCTTTGATTCATTAAAGATTACTATGAGCCGCAAATAAGTCTATGAATCTTTGATTCATTACAGATTACTATGAGCTGCAAATAAGTCTCCAAGATTTTGAGTGCCAGAGACAATAACCCATCTCTCCATCTACGCCATAGCCAATGCAGATGCATTTGTGTGACTTAGGGTTTAGCTTCTTTCTAATCTCTTTAGGAACATGTAAGAATGCATCGCACCCAAACACACGTAATCTGTCATAATTAGGCTTCTTGCATGTTCACTTCTTTTGCTGAATCTTGTAATTCAATGGTGTACTAGGAGACCTATTGATTATATGTACCATGGTCATAATAGTTTCTTCCCAAAACTCTTGAGGTCAATTACCATAGATAGCATGGAATTGGCCCTCTCCTATATAATCCTATACATGCACTGAACAACTCTATTTTGAGCAAGTGTCTACATTGTAGTAAACTACCTCCTAATACCTTGTTTTCTATAGAAGTCCTTAAACTCAATGGGTATGTACTCTCTCTTGTTACCAGTGCGCAAAGCCTTCAACTTCTTACTTGAGTGGTTCTTGACCATAGCTAGGAAATTCTAGAAGACACTAAAGACTTCATCTTTCCTCTTCAAGAAAGACTTTATCATAGTGAACGACCTCCTAATACCTTGTTTGCTATAGAAGTCCTTAAACTCAATACAGATGTACTCTCTCTTGTTGTAAGTGAGCAAAGCCTTCAACTTCTTGCTTGACTAGTTCTTGACCATAGCTAGGAACTTATGGAAGACACTAAAGACTTCATCTTTCCTCTTCAAGAAGTAGACCCACACCTTTTGAGTAGAGACATCGATGAATGTTAGGAAATATAATGTCGCCCCTAGAGACTTATGCGACATAGGCCCACATACATCACTATAAACCAAACTATTAACACAAGGATATAGCCAAAACGATGTAATTGCTTCATTTCCTTTTGACTCGTATGACCAAGCCAGCTATGCCACAACTTAGTAGAAGGTAGCTTGGCTACATAGATGTAATTCTCTTTTACAGAAGAGAAATACAAGGAAGATAATGAGCAAGACTTATCATCCTTTGAATTTATCATCATCTGCAATGCTGCATTCTTCAAAAACAGCTCCTCGTTAGAAGCTGGCTACTTGACGATAGCTATTGTGTTGCGGACATTGGAGACAATTGCACTCTGCACAGCAGCCTCCTCCTCTGAAGACTGATCACGGATTGCCCGAACAAGCGGATGTTGCGCAACAAGTTTCCATATTTCACACTTTGCTTCTTTATTGAGACCTTCAGTCCTGCTCTTGAAAGCTTTCACAATCTCGAAGGAGATTTTCCTTTTCTCCTCATCGTCGACGGCATGATATCCTCGTTTAGTTGTCATCTGTCGGTGCTCCCGCTATTTACGCTTTCTTTCTGTCTCATATTTCCTGATAATAGAAAGAGTTGGATGCTGGTAGTTGTGATTCATTTCCTGTAATGGCTCCCTTCTGTAATGGCTCCCTTCTGCCTCCATTTCTAGTGGCAATGATGTTGTCTGCTGGTTTTTCATATCTGCAAGTCTGCTAAGCTTTGACAACTCAACTTCGAGGCAAGAAGCAATGCGAGAGAGAGAGAGAGAGAGAGAGAGAGAGAGAGAGAGAGAGAGAGAGAGAGAGAGAGAGAGCGAGAGAGAGAGAGAGAGAGAGAGAGAGAGAGAGAGAGAGAGAGAGATACAACTCAACTTTGAGGCAAGAAGCAATGAGAGAGAGAGAGAGAGAGAGAGAGAGAGAGAGAGAGAGAGAGAGAGAGAGAGAGAGAGGGAGAGGGAGAGGGAGGGGGGGAGTAGGGACAGGGCAAACTGTAAACTGGTCTGAGACTGAGACAGAGAGGGAGTGTGCACCGCACAGAGAGAGAGAGAGAGAGAGAGAGAGAGAGAGAGAGAGAGAGAGAGAGAGAGGGAGTAGGAACAGGGCAACTATAAACTGGTCTGAGAGAGAGACAGAGAGGGAGTCTGCGCCGCACACACACACACACACACACACACACACACACACACACACACACACACACACACACACACACACACACACACACACACACACACACACACACACACACACACACACACACACACACACACACACACACAGGGAGGGAGGGAGGGAGGGAGGGAGAGAGGGAGGGAGTAGGAACAGGGCAAACTGTAAACTGGTCTGAGAGAGAGACAGAAAGGGAGTCTGCGCCGCACACACACACACACACACACACACACACACACACACACACACACACACACACACACACAAAAGAGAACAGAGAGGGAGTCTGTGCCACACACACACACACACACACAGAGAGAGAGAAAGAGAACAGAGGACACACCCCACGTCGTCGTCGTAACTGAAAACAGAGGCCACACCCCATATGGGAGGGAACAAATAATATATCTTATGGTTATTAAAATTTCAAAATTCACTTGCTCTTTGGTTTTGAATAGATGCTAACAAGCACCTCTTACTAGCATTGTCCGGGACACCAAAAAGCATGACAAGTTAACATGCTTATACCCGTATGGATTATGTGAAGGATCTTGCTAGTGCATGATCTCCTCTTCCAACCAAATGAGGCTTGCATTCATGGCCTACCAGTCATATTGAGAGTTGTGAGGAGGTCGATGTTGGTGTGTAATTTTTTGATGTAGCATCCCCAAACCAATTCCCTCTTGGAGATTCTCCACACCAATCTTCATCAATGCTCAACCTTCATATTTTAGATATCACTATGCCAAGAAAGGGCTTGAGAGAGAGGTAGAAACCTGCACAACATGAGAGAGAGAGAGAGAGAGAGAGAGAGAGAGAGATAGATAGATAGTTCTATTATCATCCTCGGAGGTCAAATATGACCTATGGGACCAAATGAACATGTCACGTGGTGTGAGTGGAGGTCATAAGTGACTATCGATGCTCAAAAATGGCTGAAATGATCGTCGCAATAGAGAGTCCACATCGTGGTTGGGAGAGGAAGGTATGTAGGGAGAGCTCATGGCTGAATATATGGGGAAAAGAGGACCTAATGTGGTCAAAAGTTGAGCACTCAAGTAGTGTGTGGTACTCACTTTCTCGCACTTGATGAGGGCATAAGGTGCAAAGTCAATGAGACTCCTCGCCAGTGCCCCAACGTCCTGTCTTGCAGCGTAGAGAATGGGAGCTAAGACGAATGGAGACAATGGTGCAGATTGCACTCAATGGGATGGGCTCAAGGATGTAGGGATGGGTTCGGTTACCGCGTTTGGAGAAGAAGAGAGATTTTTAGTTTGGGGCAATGTGTGTGGTGTAATGGCTGAAGCGAGAACCTCCGGATTTCTCCCAAGCCATGATACATTGGCATTGTAAGAAGGCTTGATTAACTTGGGAGTTGGTTGATGCATCCTTGACCAAGTGACATGCATCCCATCTTCCAAACCATTTCTTGATGTCAAGCATCCACCCCGAACTTAGTATTTTTCTCTTGCATGTCTTTTGGACCTTTTGACTTGCTTCATATGCGATTCTAGGAAGTCGATACAAAGGGCTACGTTGTGTCTTAAGCATGTACTTCACAACCCTTTGCATGCCCAAGACCTCAATGGGAAGCGATCCGAACTCAAGAAGTAAGAGCATGTAGGGTGTTTGTGTCTTGACTTGGAGAAAGTTGGTGAGAAAACACTTTTGGACATTCTCAAACTCTTTCCAAGTAGACTTCTCGATGCTACCACCCCACACCTCCACTCCATAAAGAAGCACCGGTGTCACCAATGTGTCAAAGAGGGACTTTTTGAGAGCCCAACACTTGATCTCTCCAGGATTGCACATGTTCTCAAATGCATAATAAGCCCTCTTTCCGGCTTCCAAGCGACGCATTGCACAATCCTTCCATCTATGATTGGATGGAACCTCAAGGCCAAGGTACTTGAAGCTATCTACCACTTCAAGCTACTCATTGTTGTATACAATGCATGGATTTTCATCATTGAGGGTCTTTAGAAGCATAACCTTGGTTTTGGATCCATTCATGATCAGCCCGCTATGTAGGCAAAAGCATTCCACAACACTCATAAGCTTTTGTGCATCTTCTAAGGTATGTGCCAAAAGCACTACATCATCGACATAAAGCAAAAGCATGATCACCGCATTTCCGATCTTAGCCTCTTCTATGGCTTCTTGTTGCATAAAATCAAGAACCATGCATTCCAATTCATCAATGAGTAGCCCAAAGAGGGTTGGGGAAAGTGGGCATCCTTGTTTGATACCAATGGTGCTTGCAAAAAATTCTGAAATTCCATCTCCCATACGTAGTCGACATATCACTTTTTGGTAGATGCGAAAGACTACATGCATAAATTCTCTCGGCACTTGAAGGCTTTGCATACGTCTCCAAAGATTTCCTCGCGGTACCATGTCAAAATATTTCTTGAAATCCACAAAGCAACAATACAACTTTTTTCCTTTCAATTGAGACGCTTCCATAAGAACTCAAAGAGTGACAAGGTGATCAATAGTGCTATGATGCTTTCGAAAACCTGTTTGGCCTAGCGCACGTTTTCCGTTCTTTTCAGCCCATTCACTTATCTTATCTCCATGATACATCCATATAACTTTGCCATCAAAGAACCAACCATTATAGTGCGATAGTTGTTCACATTGTTTACATCTCCTCCTTTGTGCAAAGGTTTGATCCAATTTTCACTCCAATCGTAGAGCACGCAAAGAGACAAAACCAAACTAAACCAAAGTCGATAAAGCCAAATAAAATTGAAGGGAAAGAACCTTTGATGACAAAAATGGAGCAAAAAGCAAAATACAAAGAATTGAAATGAACTTTGAAAGATGCATGGACCACAAAAATGAGAGAGAGGGAATCGAATAGTGAAAAATCGGAAAAAATTAGCATTCCAACTCAATATAAGAAATACACTTTGCAAGATTGTAGGATCGTTGTAGAGAAATCATTGCGACAACCAATAAAATCGGGGAAGTTCTATGAAGGACTGGAGAATGCCAAAGAAATTGACCTTGCATAGCGTGGAAAAGAATCAAAACCTGTATACATAGCTAAGGATCTGTCGGAAGAAGAAGAGGAGATTCTCAGAAGGATGTTAAAAGAATATAGGGATTTTTTTGCATGGCCCTATAAAGATCTCAAAGGGGTGGATCCTACCATATGCGAACACACTATCTCTATGAGAGATGATGCTAAGCCAAGCCGCGAGAGACCATACACCTATAATGAGACCTTTGCCAAAAAAATCAAGGAAGAGATAGAGTAACTTGTTGGCGGATACGCTGCAATGGACGTCAGCACAGTGAGAACTCACCTAGAAAGATTTGTCAGCTAAAGACAAATCCCTTGTTTGTGGTGAGCTTGTGATGGCTTAGCAAATACTCAAGATCGTGTGTATGTGTCCGAGTTAATTGATCTTGGTACCGAATTTTCTTGGGTGATAATCTAGCCAACACAAACTCACTTGTGTGCAACATGTTTCTCTTTTATCCACCCTAGCTAGCACCATCCCATTTCCATCAAGTAGAGGCGGTTCTCACACGAGGCAATGATCCCTAGCTCCTAGTGTAACTGCGCATGCGCCAATAGGATACATCACATTCCTTTCCCCTTAAGAATTTTTGTCCTCAAAAATTTCATTGGAAGGGATAATCCTAAAATTGGAAATAATGCTTAGTCGCTCCCATGTTGAACTCTCTTCAGCACAATCTTTCCGTTTAACTAAACACTCTTTATAAATTGTATTCCTAGTTGTTTTTTCTCTAGTGTCTAGTATTTAAACTGGCTCATAAGGAGGAGATTGAGTATCTATGAGTTCCACTATCTTGAATAACTATCAGATTGACCCAACTTCTCTAACTCTAGTGATTGGAGTTAGTATTGTGAAAGGTCCACAATACCTCGGAATAGCTGCCAAAGGTATTGTATCCATAAATTGTGTCGTACAGGGCGATCGGTGCGCTCGGTGCCGATGCCAGGTGTCACTCCTCTATGATAGAGGTACCTCACCCACGCATGTTGCAAGCACGGTCGTCGATCGCGAGAACGCGCTCGTCTGGGGAAACGCCCGGTGTCTGGGTCGGATGTCGGAGATCCGCCACAATGAGCAATGTTGAGCCGGGCGCATGAGCGGTGTCAATGTCGATGTCGCCTTCCACCGTCGGGCGGAAGTGGCTAGCCGAGTAGCCGTAAAACGCTAATGCTTGAAGCCGATATGTCAAGATCGCTCTCAAGCTTGTCGGAATCGATGTGCGGATGTCGAAGTCGGGTGACGATGTCAAAGAAGTCGATGTCAAAATCGGAGAATCACTGATGTTGATGATGAGACCCTGGTCTTTGTCTCTCACTCACTCGCTCGCTCTGTGTGTTGCTTGGGCTCGTTCGCAAGCTCGGTGTAAGGCTCGCCTTTTTGTTTTTGTTCGAGAAAGTATCTTCCAATCTCTTAATCAAGCTGTCTCTCTCTCTCTCTCTCACACACAACTACAATTTCTGAAAAACTGTCTTTCTTTTCACGAGCTCGAGGAGAGGGGTCGGGGGATTTAGTCGCAGGCTCGGTGGGAATGAGCCCTTGCACACACACTAGGAAGTTTAAAGTTTAAAAAAATTGATTTCACTGCTCTCTGTGGATTACTGCCTGCAGCTTTAGAGCCGACGACTCTGTGTGTGTGTGTGTGTGTGTGTGTGTGTGTGTGTGTGTGTGTGTGTATGGTCTGGCAGCCTCGCTTTGCTCACGCTTTTTTTTGTCTACTGCTGCAGCTCGTTCAAGGCCAAGCACACACACTGTGTGTGTGTGTGTCTGTGTGTGTGATACCATGATTGGACTGCCCCCAGGTTGTCAATGCTCTGTGCTGCAGATGATATGTGTGTGTTGTTCCTGTTGCCCAAATTACTCGATTGATTGCTCTTCAAAGATCTACTGCTCGATTCAGACCTGCCTCGATTTCAAGCTCTTGATTTCCAAGCTCGAGATAGCCTTTGGTCAAGCTCGCTATTGCCATGCTTGTCCTGCCCGAAAATGCCTCCTCTATTTGCTCGGCTTATTGGTTGCCCCACTGTCGAGCTGTTGCCTATTCACTTGAAAGCCCCCCCAATTCATAGCGCTGCCAAGCCTGCTTGCAAAGCTTGTGAATTCACTGCAGGGCTACCCGAAAAAAATTCCTAAGGCTCGATTCGCTTGCTGCCTCAGCTTTGCTTGGCTTGCTATGTGTAGTTTCCCTTATATGCTCAATGCTGAGCTATTGTACTTGATTGCCTCACAGTGTGTGTGTGTACCACACACCATTCCCAAGCTTCCCTCCAAGCCAAAGAGGTGTTTCTCGAGTAGGGTAGCCGCGAACCGTTGACCTCGCCTGATCTCTCTGATCCGTGCCGGATCCTCTGCCACCGCCAAGCTCAAGCACAAGCTCCGAGCTCCGCCATAGCCAGCGAGCTCTGTCGCTTCCCACTCGATCGTCGAAGAGCGGTCGTGCGCGCGGTTCGTCGCCGCAGCTCTGATACCAAATGTTGTACATGTGCAAGAGAGGGGAAGAAGAGAATGGGGAAGGGGATGATACACAGACAACCTTTGTTTGGGTTAGTAGAGAAGAAAGAGAAGAGTCAACCCTCTCTCTTTTTCTCCCTATATTGATTAGGTGAAATAAAGTATCCAAGGGTGGTTTCCCACGGCCACCTGGACTACACCCCAACAAGTAGTATTACGTAGGCTTTTTTTTTGTGCAAAAATTTTGTGAGTGTCGTTTTTTGCATAACAGGTCCCTTACGATCTTCTACGGTTTGTGCTATATAGCACGTGTTGTTTTCACTTTTCTTCTCCTCTTTTTGGGCAGTTCACACATCAGGTGCAGGCATTCCCCATGGCCACCAACAACACAGATGTGTTCAAGATGTTTGCTACTGAGGATAGATTGGATGGGGACAATTACTCTATGTGGGCTTACATGATGCAGCATGTCCTTGTGTCAGAGGGCATTTGGGACATTGTGTAGGGCATTGATGTACGTCCTAGTTTTGTGGATATAGGCAATGTGGAAGATGTTTCACTTTTGCTGCAAGGATTGTTGCTGCCAGAGTTGTTTTGCATACGGTTGAGCAAGATCATTGCGATGTAGAAGATGCACGGCTCATGCATTTATTGCGTTGTCTGTGAAGAGCACTATTACT
Source organism: Adiantum capillus-veneris (assembly GCF_014529385.1). Taxonomy (NCBI): domain Eukaryota; kingdom Viridiplantae; phylum Streptophyta; class Polypodiopsida; order Polypodiales; family Pteridaceae; genus Adiantum; species Adiantum capillus-veneris. The sequence continues at coordinate 156,532,705 of NC_140935.1, forward strand.
CCTCACATTTTTTCAGTGAAATCTACAAAACAGGCTTGGGATATTTTGGCTAGTCTCTATGCAAGTCACAATGAGGCTCAAATTGCATTGCTGCATAAAGACTTGGAGTCGAAGATTATGCATTAGAGTAATTCTAGTGAGAAAGGAAAAAATAAGATACATTGCCATATTGTAAAGCTAATGATCACTTTATCAAACAGTGTCCTAAGTTGAAGGCTAAAGAGGCTAAGAAGAAAGAGGTTGGTTCCACTACTAATGCTACTTGTTGGAATTAGGGTTGCAAGAAAACACACACAACTTGGAGAAGACGAACAAAGCTCAAGGCACACAACAGAGAGTGTATTACTTAGTGTGCCAAATAAAGGTGGATAGCCCTAGAATGAATGGGCGTATATACAATGCATGGTGGGAAAAAACCTCCTAAAGAGGAAAAAATGCCCCGGCGGTCCTCAGTGTGTTCAGACGCATCACTACCACATGTATATGGTAACACTCGTTCCACTACAAATGCAACTATTGTTGATCCTTCTGTGAAAGGAGACTTTGATGTTGATGTTGATGCAAAATGGGCTTTTAGTGCAAAATGCACTCATGATCCTTTTGTCCATGATGCATGTTCGTCAGTTGTTGCAGATGCTCAAGTGTGGTACTTTGACAGTGGTGCTACAAAGCACATTATCTCCCATTCTAGCTTGTTTAGCTCTCTCTCGAGGATTTTGCTCATGGGAATTCAGTTACTTGTGCCAACAATGCCTCTTATCTTGTTAAGGGAATTAAAAAGATTGTGGTGATTGCTACAAGTGGTAGTTCTTTCACACTTGTTGATGCACTTTATATACCTCGGATCGAGAAGAATCTTTTGTCTGTATCTGCACTTGATAGACTTGGTCTTGTTGTGAAATTTGTGGATGGAAGATGTATAGTTCATGATCTCAATTTTGGTAATGAGATTGTTGCATCATGCAGTTTATGTCGTGGATGTATAAGCTCACTTTGTATGGCAAGTGTGGGTAGAATGTTGCAAATGCAGATGTGGATTCTAAGGATATTTTGGATTCAAAACTTTGGCATGCATGTATTAGGCATCTGAATTTTGCCAGTTTGTTGCATTCATAGAAATTTGATAAGGTTGCTTCTTTGCCGCCTCTTGAAGCACCTGTCAAACATGTTTGTGAAGACTGTATTTTGGGTAAGATGCAACGTTCAAAGTTTCCAAAGGATGGTTCAATCAAGCACGATGTATGGTCAAAAGTCAAGCTTTTTTGCATTCACTTTGTCTTGAGGCCATCATGTGTGCCACTTATGTACTTAACAAGTGTCCTACAAAAGCTTTGATGTCTATGACTCCGTATGAATCATGGCATGATAGAAAGCCTTCTATTGAGAACATGCGTATTTTTGGCTATTTGGCCTATGCTTTGGTGCCACAATGCAACGCAAAAAATTGGATGATAAGGCTGTCAAATGTAGTTTTGTTGGTTATAGTGCTGAAAGAAACGGTTGCAAGTTGTATGCACCTAAAGATTGGGCCAAAACCACGTTCATCACAGAATGGGGAGCATTTATGTACCTAGTAATAACATTTGGACTCTGTAATGCTCTAGCAACCTTCCAGAGATGCATGATGGAGATATTCATTGTTTTTACACAAACTTCTGGCCATATTTGTAGATGATTTTACTATCTTCTCCACAGAGGAAATGCATTTATTATTCTTGGACATAGTCTTCAAGATGTGTAGGGAGAAAATAATATAAATCCTTTCAAATTAGTGTTCATGGTATGGAAAGGAAAACTCTTGAGACACATTGTTTCTAGAAATGGTATTGAAAAGGCCAGTGACAAGGTTAAATGTGTTCAACAAGACAGAGCGCCAACACGGTGTCGAAATTGAGCTCTCTTCTAGGTTATATCAACTTCTATAGATGGTTTATTAGTATGTTTGCAACCAAATCACTTCGTTTGTATGAATTAACCAAGAAAGGCAATAAGTTCATTTCAGCCCAGGAATGCACGCAAAGTTTCTAGTGCTTAAAATATGCTATCAGTAGGAAGCCAATTCTTCATAAACCAAATTGGGATGTAATCTTCCATGTTCATGTTGATGCATCTGGAATGGAGATGGGAGCTATAATGGCCGAGCCTGATGGGAAGACAAATTCCCCATTCTACTTTGCCAAACACACGTTTAGCTTGGCTAAACAAGGATACTCTACTACTGAAAGAGAATCACTGGGAATAGTTTTTAGTGCCACCAAATTTAGGCATTATCTATTGGGAAATTGTTTCACTTTTATGTGGATCATCAATCTCTGCTATTTTTTTATCATCAAGATTAGTAACAAGGATAAATTGATTAGATGGATGTTCTTAATGGAATTTGAATTCAAGATCTTTCATAAGCCAGACAAGACTCACTATGGAGCAGACTTCCTTTCCAGGAGTATTGAAGGATATTCAGAGATGTGCCTCTAGGATGAGCCAATAGATGTTGAATTATTTCATATTTCTACAGTAAAGCATCACCAGTAGAGCAACGTGATCCAAAATGTCAATATGTGTACAATTTCCTTCAGAATGGAATATTTCCACACGGTTCATCTCATGCAAACAATAAAGCACTCATCATAAAAATCCTAAACTTCACCATCATTGGGGGAGCCCCCTACATGCTAGGCATTGATGGAGTTCTCAGAAGATGTGTACCTATGGGAGAAAGAATGCAAGTTATCACAGAGGCCCATAATGGAGATGTTGGAGGACATTTCTCCACTAACATCACTTAAAATAAGATTTTACAGGTAGGCTTATGGTAGAGCATGATGACTGATTTCGAAACCTTTTGTTAAAACTTACGATGTCTGTCAAAGGTTGGGAAGACCTACAACCGTAGACATGTCACCCTTGAATCCAATACAACAACTGGGAGTATTCATATAATGGGGGCTAGACTTCATGGTCCATTTAAGAAAACTACCCCCAAAAAGAATAGATACATCATTCTGGCTACATGTTATGTGAGCAAGTGGGTAGAGATGAAGGTACTAACAGATAACATTGCCAAGTCAACTACCATGTTTCTCTATGAGAACATCATTGCATATATGGTTGTCCTATAGAGAAATTTTATGATTAGATTGTCCTTATGGAGTTTTTCAATCCACCAGAACCAGGGATGGATTGTAATCAGAATTTGAAGCAGAGGTTGGATGAGTTATTACAACTAGATGAGATCAGACAACATGCTATGTTGGAGCAAGAGGTTGTTCAGCAAAGGAGGAAACACTGGCATGATAGTAAAATTAAGGTTCGAGAGTTTAATAAGGGTGATCTTGTGCTGCTATATTAGTCAAAACTAGCATTAAAAAAACCTAATTTGAATCTGGATTAGTATTGCCTAGGGTTTACAATGGGGCCAAGATCAAATTGTATTATGCTAGGTCATAGAAAATCCCAATAGCACCAGCACTAGAAAACCATTCACATTCAGAAAGTGGACCACTGGATTTATTCCACATCATGGCCGTTAAGGAAGGTTGCAAGGAAATGGTGAAACGAGTAGATGTCTTATTTCTAGTTTAGACTCAAACACACAAAAAAACCCAATCAGTCTGATCTTTCCAATGGTCATAGGCAAGACTCAATCCAAGATCAGAAAAGAGATGAACCAGGTAGACCAGTTCAGATTCAAAGAAGGGAAGAGCCAGTAAGGCTAGTACAGTATAATGGCTACCCATTGGATATAAATGCACCTAACATTAAGAGAATCTTGTGAGTAATAACAATAAAAACTGACCAATGCATGAACGACACATCACAAATAGTGCACACAAAACCAAGACAAGAAAGGAGTGGAGCATTCATGGCGCATGTGTGTATAACAATGAGACAAGTGCACAATCCTTCACTTTACACACACAAAAACTTATGTGACTTGCACAGTGGTCTACAGAGTGCCCTCTACCATCTTCTACAACATTCTTGTAGGTAGAAAATCTCGTCTCCACTCACACTGGTGCCATCTACAGTAGTTGTAGCTCTAACAGACACTCCTTGATGTCCTTACTTTGACACTACCACCTCTACAAGTGAGTACTCTCTCTCCCCATAGGATTGTTCACACGACACATGTGTGGGAAGGAAGAAGATCAACGAAAGATACTCTAGCTCAAATGACATCACATTACAAAACCCTTATGGCATCAGTAGCATGAGATTTTGACTTTGTAGCACACAACAAAATAGAGAATAATATTTTCAAAGAAAAAGAACGAAAGATTCTTAAGCTATGGAATTCGGAGGTGGTGGTAAAGGCCACAAAGATTCCCTACAATCCGAAGATAATCAAACAGGTCATCACAAGAGAATTAGCCCATGTTTTCAAGCTGTTATCTGCCAACAAGGGCACACTAGCTATTGTTGATGAGGTAAGTTAGCATTTGAAATAAGATGAACATGGTAGAAAGAAGAGAAACTCAAGAGGACAGGGTATCTAGTGGCAACACTTGAGTGCACTCCATTTATAGTATCTAAGGCAATCAATTTAAAGAACAACTCGGCTTATATTTTTGAAAAGATGTTTCCAATGCTACTGGCAAATATTCTCAACCCCCAAGCCAACATCAACATCAATCAATTTTTGTACTCCAATGTAATGCAATAGATGGCCAAGGTTAAAGCACAAAATTTGTTCAAAGCTTGTTATGTCTGGCAGTTTATCTGTTGGACTAACTACACTCCAATACATATCAATGTTCAAAATGTTTTGACAAAAGTGAGTGGGGACAACTCAAAGAAAAGGATAATCAGTCTCTCTTCAACGTTAGAAGACATTGTTTGATACTTACAGACAATAAAGGGAAAAGGCAAGGAGTTGGCAACAGAAGGTTGAAAAAGATCAACACCCCAGATAGACGCAAGTCCATATGGTATGAAGCTAAAGACCTTAGTCTTGGTGAATAAATTTCAACCACGGGTACATAAAACTATTGAAACGAGTCAACCTAAATCCACGAATGCAAAGCCAACCGAAACGACCAGCACACCTATGGAATCCAAGAACACGCATGCTTTGGAAAAAGTAAAAAATGTAAGTGTAACTCTAGTCTAAACCAATGCACAACAGACAACAAAAAAGATCAGGCATCGAGCAACATTGAACAAGCGCATGAGACAAATCCAATTTCAACATAGCTAGTGAAATTGGATAGGTTACACCGTCTCTAGAAACAACCATAAAAGGGCAGATTGATAATAAAAAAGGCAAACAGGGCCCTCTTGCCTTACTTTTTTCTTGTCATTGTTTATGAAACTGATAACACGGATCTGGCTACTATTCTATCCAGTCAGGTTGGAACACAATTGTAAATTCTATAGGCCAAATGATGGAGACTCAAGCATAAGTCTCTAGCATAGATTTGATGGCTGTGAAGAAGGAACTGCAATAAACAAAGGCAGAATTGTGGTACTGAGAAGAAAGAAAAATTTGAATGGGAGAAAGAGATATTGAGATTGATGGAAATCAGAGTTCTTGGACCATATCCACCCTCTAGATGAAGATAGATGCTCTCACAGTCGCATGGAAGAGGAGAAAAACATTTCCCAATAGACAAAAATATTTAAAATAATGTTGAACTGCAAACAGATTGAATATAGAAGGCTTCATGAAACTCACAATCTGATGAAGAAATCCATCATTGAAAAATAGATCTATGAGTCTCCGGTAGACATTGCGGATACTGATGGAGATCTGACCCTAAATCTTGCTGATTTGCAAAAGGTTATATAGTCTGTTCAGTATTATTTCTAGCACAAGACAAAGGAATACATCACTCTGCTGGTCAATGAAGCTATGGCAGAGTTTCTCAATAACCAAAAGGTACAAGATAAAGACTATGATAAGGATGAGGAGGATGAGCCCGGGGATGAAAGGGTAGATTTTACCAACCAGGATGCTGGGGACAAAGATGATGAGGATGATGATGACAACCTGCCATCTCCTCCTTCACCAAGATCAGTTGCAAGGGGATCGGAAACCGATAGGGACCTGGGCTATGATGAAGCAAAGGACAGAGATGTTGGACGCCAACATCAAACATAGTCAGGAATGGATGAATCCCAATAGCAAATGCCACCAGCTAACTAGCAACAACAAGGACAACATGCTGGTATGATTTTTCAAAAGTATAGTAAGGGTCACCAATCTACCCTTGAATTAGACTCAAATTTTGCTAACGCTCAATAAACTAATGGAAAAGTAGAAAGCACTTCAAAATAGGATTTTTTGCATGATGAAACTATCTACTTAGATTTGGAGAGGTTTTAGATGTTATATGTGGGGGCCAAGCAGATGGTGCATGATTGGAAATCAATGAGTTATCATAATCAACAAGTTTGTCAACTGCCTCCACACCCAATTTGTGTCCTAAAGATAGTGCTAGAGTGGTACATTACTACTAATGACTTTGAAATTAATCCATACATGAAAGATCTTGCCATTGATAGTCTAAAAGCTTTGGATTACATGTGGAAATGTTCCCAATCACCAAACCCTCTTATTAGTGCATGAAGGGCATTTGTGTCCAGATGAAAGAGATGCTAATTTAAATGCAGAGTGCCACAAGGATCTTGGACCAGCAGGTCAAGGCATTGTTGGAGAATTTTGCTACCAATAGTACACGACCACAAACTCGGATGACATTGAGAGAGCAAGACCACAATCTTAAGAGTCTCTACCATCTGGTCAGGATTACTAGGAAAATGATGCATCAAGAAAATTAAATGGTCATGAATTTCCTAGAGTTTGTTCCCCACTCACTAATAATTTTCGATGCCATTCCTGCAAAAGAGGAAGAATTACCTCGATTCTTTCATGCATTGTACTATCTTCTGACAGCCATACATATATTCGCATTGTCAGTAAGCTCAAGGAAGGTATGAAAAAGAAAGGTAAATGGATTGCATGGCTTGAGGCTCAGAACAATGCTAAAGAAAAGATGGTATTTGACAAGCTGAAAAAAAATTTAAGGAACTTTTGCCTCAAGATGGGTAGTGGTAGAGCCAAATTGGTGCGTTAATTTGTATCACCAATGAGTTAATTCAGTTAAATGTGGAAGCCTCCAAGATTCCTGAAATGGCACTGGCAAACAAGGTAGCCTCTGAACCACAATTTTGAGAGATGGTTGAGGTCCTCTTTAAAGCAAGGGTTAGAGTTAATCATCCATTGTAGGATGGCTGCATATAGCATCCTTTTGCCACAAATTGGCCAGGGCTTGGCTCACCAAAGGCAAAAACACTATGCACAATGCAGATACAAAGACTTGGGAACCCTGACACCCTATGAGATTGAAATGAAGATTGAACATGAAGAGCAACTAGAGCAGGAAGCCACTTACAGGCTGGTTCAAAAAGAAAGGGCTGATTCTAGTGCTCCAGTCAGTGCACCACCAGGGATCCTTTACCGAATGCCCAGGAAGAAGGCTCGAGATGAAAGAAAGACGGTTCGGTGGACTGACATTCCTTGACTACCACTGGCAATTTTGGCTTATACCAAAATTCAAAGAAAAGGGAGAAGGAATGTAGATGGAAGGAGCTACTACTGGACAAGGGTGCCTAGGTTGGTAACTACTAGGACCAGTCACTTCCATAACTAGTAAAGTGTATAGTCAGTCAGAGATCCAGCCAAAAGACTATAAATAGGGCCCATTACTCAGTTTTATGGGCTATCCTTGGCTAATGATCTATTGTATCTCTTTTGAAATCTAGTGTTGGAGCTCTGTACACTCTTGTATCTTGTAATCCTAATTAAGCTATGAGCAAACTTCACTCATTTGTTGTATTGATTTACTCTCAATACATTCCAATTTTAGTTTCCAGTTCTAGTATTCATTCTCATTTCCAGTTTCATTGTTCAGTGCCATTTCCAAATTTGAGTCTTACATTTCAATTCCAGTGTTGTTTGATCTAAACTAACTCTTAGCTACCAACATGGAATAGATGTCATAAGTATTCAGCTCATTCCAAATGCTCTATATTTAGCCTCACAGCTAGAGGTGGCCACTATAGGCTGCTTCTTGCTCAACCAAGATAGGCATGAACTATTAAGCATGAAACAAAAACCACCTCATGCACACTGATATGTCTTAGCAACCAGCCCACTCCAAGTCAAAAGAAGCATGTAAATATGGCGGCAATGATCCCCCTTTGGAAAAATCAACTCAAGATGTATAGTGCCACTTAGTAGTGAAAGATCCTCTTAACTACTTGCCAAAGCTTAAACCCTTGGCTATGCATAAATCTGCTCACTTTCAAGATTGCAAATTGAGTATCTAGTCTTGTAATGCATGCATAATGAGGAAACCAATATCTGTCTGGTAGAGGGTAACATCTGCAGGATCTCCAATATCATGTAAACTTAATTTCAAACATATCTCCATAGGAGTGGAAAATAATTTGCAATCATCAAGTCCAACTATGCTTAGCAAAGTTTGCACATACTTTGCCTAACATAATGCAATACCCTCATTAGATATGCATAAATTTAATGCCTTAATAATGATGCAAAATCCTCAAATCTATGTTGGGGTGTACATGCCAACATGGACGCCCTTCCTAAACTCACTATCTCATGTACACCAACTCAATATCTTATTCTTGCTTCTAACAAAGAATAAGGAGTGAGAGATGTTTAGTCAACCTTGATCTCTTGGCATTAGTTATGAAATAAGGTAAAAGGGGCAACATAGAATTAGAATGAAGACAACGCAAGGGAAGGAAAGCAGAAGTAGCACAAGAAATAGATAGAGTGTACATTACATGAAGCTAATAGCATGTAGAAGCAACACCTGAACTTTCATTGCAATCCCATACCGGTACATGGAGATGTGAGGTGCAAGCATAGGCCAATATCACACGTATGCTCTTTAGTTCACAGTAATTGATGCTACCATATGCATGTGGTAGTGATGTGTGAACACACTTAGGACCATCGAGGCATTTTTTCGTAACTAGGAGGTTTTCCCCCCCTTGCATATTGTATATACGCCCATCACTTTAGGGCTAACTTATCTTTCTATTGCACACTAAGTAATACATTCTTTGTTGTGTGCCTTGATCTTCCTTCATCTTCTCCAAATTGTGTGTGTTTTCTTATACCAACAATTGGTATCAGAGCAGGTTATGTCCTCCCGGGCTTAGTGACTAGCAGCTCTAGCAGACTACTGCTCACTTTCTCCGATTTTTATGAGCTTTAGTGAGCATTTATAGGTAAAGAAATATTTTGGGTGTGCTTGTAGAGCTCAGTCTGCTCAGATTTTGGATTCGGGCTCATTTCGGCCACCATTTCCACTACAGGTAGTACTGCACATGCTATTTTGTCATTTTGTGCAAAAATTTTGCCAGTGTCATTTTCTACATAACAGGCCCCTTACAGTCTTCTATGGTTTGTGCTAATATAGCACGTGTTTTTCCCACTTTATGAACAATTTACACATTAGGTGCAACATTTACCATGGTTGACAACAACACATATGTGTTCAAGATGTTTGCTACTTAGAACAATGGGGACAATTACCCTATGTGGGCTTATATGATGCAACACGTTCTTGTGTCAAAGGGCGTTTGAAACATTGTGCATTGCATTGATGTACGTCTTGGTTTTAGGATACAGGCGATGTTGAGAACATTGCAGGTCTTGCTGCAAGGATTGCTGCTGATAGAGTTGTTTTGCCTACACCTAAGCAAGCTCGTTGGGATGTAAAGATGCACACGCTCATGCTCGGGGGGTTCACTGTTCAGTAACCCCCTATATAATGCACGTTTGCGGGGTATTAAAAAAAACTCTCTTTTAACATATTTAAATGAATAAAGCCCCTTATTTATGAAGATTTTTTCAAAATTGAATATAAAAACCCCTTATTTTAATGTATCTCTGTTAAATTGGCTATTTCGTTTTCACTTTAAAACCCCTCACATCAAACTCGCGTTATACATTAACATGATTACATAGTGCCCCCCCGAGGATTCATGCATTGATTGAGTTGTCTGTGAAGCACATTATTACTCCCCACACTCGTTCAACAAAATCTGCGAAACAGGCTTGGGATATTCTAGTTGGTCTTTATGCAAGTTGCAAAAGTGCATTGCTACATAAGGATCTAGAGTCAAAGATTATGCATGAGGAAGATGACATGGACACTTTCCTTGCTGGTGTCAAGGATATCAGTGAGCAACTTATTTTTGCAGGTGAGGTCATTTTTGACAGTTCCCTTATGAAGATCATTCTTGATGCTTTGCCAGATTCTTACCAGATTTTTTCTAGTACTTGGAGACTTATGACCCAAGGAAATCCTAAAGTTGTTAAGTTTGATGCATTATGCACATTGCTGTTGCCAAAGTCACTTTCCAAAAAAACAAGGACTAGACAGCATGCAATTGAATAGGCCTTTATTGTTGCTCAAAGAAAACATGGTAACAACAATGTAGCCACTTCTCATGGTTCTTCTGTGAGCGGTAAATCACCTGTTTCTAATGCTTCTGCTGGCAACAATTCGTCTGGAAATTCTGGTGATAAGGGTAAAAAATAAGATGCGTTGTCATTATTGTAAATCTAATGATCACTTGATCAAGCAATGTCCTAAGTTGAAGGCCAAAGAGGCTAAGAAGAAAGAGGCTAGTTCCACTGCAAATGCTAGTTCCATTACAAATGCAGCTATTGTTGAGTCTTCAGTGAAAGGAGACTATGATGTTGATGCTGATGCAGAATGGCCTTTTAGTGTTGCGTGCACTTATGATCCTAATGTCTATGCTGCATGTTTGTCACTTGTTGCAAACTTTCAAGTGTGGTACTTTGATAGTGGTGCTACAAAGCACATTACCTCTCATCGTGACTTGTTTACCTCTCCTTAGGATGTTCCTCATGGGAATTTAGTCACTTGTGCCAACAATGCCTCTTATCCGATCAAGGGAGTTGGAAAGATTGCACTTACTACTGCAAATGGCAGTTCTTTCACACCTGCTGATGCATTGTATGTACATGGGATCAAGAAGAATCTTTTGTCTGTATCTACACTTGCTAGATTTGATCTTGTAGTCAAATTTGTGGATGACAGATGTATACTTGGAGAAGGAGAAGAAAGCTCAAGGCACACAATAGAGAGTGTATTACTTAGGGTGCAATGGAAAGATAAGAAAGCCCTAGAGTGATGGGCGTATATACAATGCACAGGGGAAAAAACCTCCTAGTGAGGGAAAAAATGGCACGATAGTCCTAAGTGTGTTCACACACATCACTACCACATGTATATGGTAACAAATCCCCCCTCGGAGTGATGTGGTGAACAAGAGTTGGCACATAGAGTATAGGGAAGTGCCATGCCCTGAGGACATGATCAGTCCACAAAGGGGAGTAAGCCCAAAGCTTTGTGAAAAGCTTCAAACTTCTCACGAGACAATGTCGTTGTGAAAAGGTCGGCAAGGTTGTCCTGTGTTGGCATATTAGCCAAGCTGATCTCTCCTATTTGAGAGCCTCTCCATAATGAGTGGTAATGCACCTCAATGTGCTTTGTGAAAGAATGAAAATTTGGGTTCCTCACAACTGCCAATGCGCTCTGACTGTCAGTGTAGATAGTGTTGGCAGTGTGGTGCCAACACTCAAATCATCCATAAGACGTCTGAGCCATACACACTCAACCATAGCTCTGGAGACTGCCTTGTGCTCATCCTCACAACTAGAAGTGGCCATAGTAGATTGCTTCTTGCTCAACCATGAGAGACATGAACTACCAAGCATGAAACAAAAACCACTTGTGGACACTTGCGTGTCAAAACAACCAGCCTAATCTGAGTCCGAAAAAGCATGTAAATTTGGCAGCAATGATCCCCCCTTGGGATAAAACAAGACAGGAGGTAAAGTGCCACTCAAGTAGCAAAAAATCCTCTCGACAATCTCTTTGAATTTGTTGACATGTGAGACTGCAAAATGAATATCTTGCCTCATTTTGCATACATAAATAAGGCATCCAACAATAGTTTGGTAAAGAGTGACATCGGCAGGATCACCAACATCATGAAGACTCAATTTTAAAATTGTTTCCATGGGAGTGGCAATAGGTTTGCAATCCTCAGGTCCAAACTTACGTAGCAATGTCTCTATGTGAATTTTCTGACACAAGGCAATACCACCATCACATTGCTTAAACTGTATACCTAAGTAATGATGGAACAACCCCAAATCTTTCATCTTGAAAGTAGCATCCAAATCAGCCTTAAATTCAGCAATATGTCTCTCATTTGGTCCAGTGATTAGCAAATCATCCACATAGAGAACCACATTGAAAAGTACAACACCCTCATGCTTTACATACAATGTGATTTCTGTTGGACTATTACAAAGCCTCATTTGGCCAAATGAGTGTCAACCTTCTTGTACCAAACACAAGGAGATTGCTTCAACCCATAAAAATCTTTCTTATATTTGCACACTTTTTCCTCTTGTCTTTTCTTGACAAAACTGTAAGGCTGTGTTACATAAACTTCCTCAAATATGTCACCATTTTAAAAAGCAATAACAATGTGTGACCGATGTACATCCCAACCAAAATGGGCTGCTAATGCACACAGAAAACGCACAGTAGTCATAAGATAAGTGGGAGAAAAAGTCTCTTTATAATCTACGCCTTTTTGTTGTGCATAACCCTTTGCAACAAGTCGAGCCTTATAGCGATCAATCTCACCATCTGGCTTGCATTTCAACTTGTAAACCCACTTTGTACCAATGGCCTTTTTTCTAGGAGGCAAATCACATAAAGTCCATGTGTCATTTTCTATAAGTGCTTCATATTTAATTTGCATGGCTGCCATCCAATTTTTTGAATCATTTGCTTCATCAAAAGATAGGGGTTCTTCAACATCACATCCCCACCACATAAGCTAGACACAACCAAAGCATAACAATTTGATGCATGGTGAGAACCTGAATGAGTACAACTAGAGAAAGGTGCTAATTTACTGTCACACAAGGTATGCACCAGCCATTTAGGCATACTTGTAGAATCCCTTTCCTCATCAAGTACATCATGTACATCTGCATCACTAATAGGCTCATTTGTAACATTTTCAAAAACCCCCATAGGCTGTACATTTGCCTCATTGAATTTACATTCGAAGTTTCACTACTGAAAAGAGGCAACAAAGGGTCATAAATGTCATGTGAGCATGCATTACTGTCTCTAGTACATGAGAGCAAGGGCTAAAAAAAATCTTCCATATACACAACATCCCGTGAGACCAAGATACACTTTGTTTGTGGATTCTTAAGTTGATTGTAGCCACTATATCCCTCCATAAAAATGTACATTTTGTGGCTTGCAATCTTGTCCAGTAACATATCTATAAAGGGTAGTGGAAAAAGTTCCTTGATGGTCTTAGCATTTAACTTCTTGTAGTCTACACATACCATTATCTTTCCATTCTTCTTGGGAACTACCATTATTGGAAATAGCTAGTCTCATTGCTTGCTACTTCTGTTATGAACCCTGCCTTGAGAAGATTGTATATCTCCTCCTTGAATTTCTTGGCATAGTTGGGGTTCATCCTGTATCTCTGTAGCCTTACTAGCCTGGCATCTGGTTTTAGCGGTATTTGATGTCGGCACACCTCTGGATCTACTCCTTTTAGATTAATATGGTCCCAGGAAAATACATCCTTGTATTTTTGGAACAATGCCTTTTCTTTCTCCTTGATCTTTGGATTCAGATGCCTATTAATTTTGATAATTGGAGGGTCCTCCCTTGAGCCAAGATTCTATTCCTTGACTTCTTGCATCTAGAAGCAACCAATTTGGGCCTCGTCCCTTTTGTTTAGCTAGTGATTTAGCTTCTTTTTCAATCTAAATACCAACAGCATAATCATTGAAGGGGTTGCTTAACTCCAGTAATCCATCATGATCTTTGTCTCATCGATTGGTAGGTTGTTTTGATCCGAACTTGCCCAACTGGTTCTGTAATGGAATTAGGTTAATAACATTGATTGTAGCGGAAGTAAAGTGACAATAGTGAGCATTTCATTATCAGAATTCCTAATGAAAATGGAGAGAGTGCTTGATTGAAGGAACAAAAACTACACCTAGTTAGCTTGGCATGAACAATACTTGTAATCCATTGGTAGGACTTCACATGCTTTTCCACAAAAATTTTCTTCAGTTTCCTTGCCTATTTTTTCATTTGTACCTTCCATTTCATTAGTCAATCTTTTCAACAATTGATGGGAAAATGCAGGTACCAACCTCAACATTTGTTTTACAATAATTTCTATTGGAGCTAGCAACAAAGCTTCATAAAATTCATCACCACTGTCCTGCTCTTTCAGTACAATATTGATTTTCTCTAATGCACTCTTCCCTTGGTTATCCAAGGATCTTGCAGCAAACTCTATCCCCTCCTTTGGACTCTCGTACTTCCTTGAGTGTTTTTGTTTTCACTTCTTTCTTCTCCTTCCAATTCATAGTACCCTGATCTTCTTTTTCCAACATAATTGACTTTCCTTGATTTGATTTTGATCTTTTTACAACCATGACTTCAATGCATCCACTACTTTCAGGAATATCCTCAATTTGGATACATGTTGCAGAGTCACGGTTGTAATGCTTACCCATTTCTTGAGTAGACTGACACTTCTGTACTTTTTGTTCAGGTTTATGTTTCTCCTAATGAAACTTTACCCTGTCTTGAATCCATTCTTCCTCAGTTCATTCTTCTTCAATCCCTTCCTCCAACATCACTAAATTAGCCTGACCTGGAGGTCTTTGTTGCTGTTGGGGTGGAGGCTGTTGATTATGTTCCTAAGCCCTGTTATTATTGTTATTGTTGTACTTAATGACAGGAATGCCTCTATCATTTTTTGTGTCTACACCACAGTTCACAATCAAGACCTTGTCTATGTCCCATTGCTCCACAATAATTATATTACAAATGTTGCATATTATTCTGACCTCTGTTTTGTTATCCCTAATTATTTGGGTTTTGGAACCTTCTTTGAAGTGCAAGTCCCTGATATCTCCCGTTAACACCTTGAGGAGCTACCACAAGATTATACTTAAATCTTCTTTCCCTTAGATTATAATAACAATTTTCATACTCCATGAACAAATCTTTGCAAACCTGACAATATGTTTTCTTGACATTCCAAACTAGCTCATTCCAATTGTCTGCAGTTTTTTGTGAATAATTTTTTTGATTGCATCTGCAGTTACTACTTCCTTTCCCTACTTATTTTCGTTCTTTTGCTTACCCTTATCCTCCTTTTGCTTCTTCTTATTTCCCAATCAATCTTCATCATTAGTATCAGTTTCCTCTTCAGTATCCTGATTTGAATCTTCATCTTCCGCTTCTGAATCATCTGATTTTGAATCTAAATCCTCACTTTGCTTTTTCTTTTTTTTCCTTTCGTTTTGCCTTGCCTCCATATCTTCTTTCATCTCTTGCATCTGCTTTAGCCAAATTTGTAAAATCATGTGCATTTGCTAATGGGGACTCTCTGCTCTACTGCACGTATGAACTCCTTTTTGAGCCCCTTACAAAAGTAGTCTCCCAATTTCTCCATAGAAGGCTATTGTGCTGCCTCCATTCTATTGTTTAAATTTATAAGTTTATGTGCATAATCTTCAACCAACAAGTCTTTTTGCTTCAATTTTCTCAACTTCTTCAAAATGTCTTTATGTGTTTTATCCTCCCTGAACCTTAATAAAAATCTCTGCTTCAAATCATTATAATTAGCAAAAGTTGCCATGCCATACTACAAGAACCAATCCATGGCCTTACCCTGCAGTGTTGCTGCAAAATGCTCTTTCTTCACTACATCCAAATGTAATGCCTCATATCCACTTGCAGACCACTTTTTTTGAAACTGACCAACGTGGTTGTGCCATGGATAGCTTGAGCCCAAGACGTCGGATGTAGATATCAGCATCTTGGGACTTTTTCCCGTTGAACTTCGTCACTCCCACTTTGGGATTTGGTGTAGACATTGGAGGTATCAAAAGTGCTCTAAGTGCTCTTATCGGGAGTGGATTGAAAGGTAAAGTACTTGTACCGATGGTACAAACTGCAACTATCTTCGTGCCCTTTAGATTGTCTGAGCTCGTAATGCATTTAGCAATTGTCCCAAAAGTGGGTATGTTGTGGAAGGATGTTTGTTGGCCTCCTTGGTTTGCAGGTGGGGTCTCCTACATCATGTGTTTAGGTTCTTGAAGTTCAGTCCCCACCCCAACAGTTCCTACTCCTGCAACAACCCCTCTTATAGGTTTTTCTTTTTCATCACTACTAGACTCTTCTTCCTGTCTTCCCCTTGCAGAGAATTCACTCCTCAATCTAAACCTTGTGCCATATAAGTGTGGTACATTAGACCCTTATCCTCACCCACTCATGTGTTACTTCTTCTCTTTTCTCTTAAATACGGTACCAGCACTTTCCTTTCATACAGATTGTAACCAAAATTGCAGGCACCAAAAGGTAAAAATGATGTAATTACCTTGTCAAAAATTGCAATTTTGATTTCCCTTGGCAGATTTGGAAGAAATCCTCCAAGAACTTTGCTGCATATTCCTTAGAGTCTTCCTGCGGGGTTACCCAATTTGAGAATTCTTGCAGGTGGTCTATGTCAACCAACATGTCAGTACCCTACTGCATTCTTGAGTGCCATATGGTTCAAGCTAAATTCAAACCAATTGTAGGGTTGCCAAAGTGTTAATGGCTCACAGCCCTAACTGGTATTAAGTACAAGAAAAATGCAGTGCAGGAGAAAGAGAAGAAAGTATAATGAACATTAAGTCACAAACTTGCAAATCATGTGAATAATAAACACCATGATTGAGAGAAAGAAGGTACTGCTTCATTGTGTATTCATCATCATCATCAGATTACAGGACCAAAACAGCAGTACTACTATAGGAATACTGCAAACTGCTCGTTGGTTGCATCCAAAAACTACTACACACCATAAGACAATTCAGGTATTTCAAACCACCTAAGCAACCCTAAGGTTTAAAACTAAGACCTTAGTTACAGTCCAAAAAGATAAGTACCTCACACATCAGGCACTAACAAGAATAAAGAGGAAGTAGAGTTGTCTAATTTCCTAACTGAATTCCAAGATGTTTTTATTGATGATATCCCTAGAGAGTTACCTCCAAAATGAGGGGATGATGACCATGCAGAAAGCTCACTGCCTAATAAGCCACTTTATCAAGTTTTGCAAGCTCAACAAGAGGATCTCATGCGGCAAGTCCATGAACTAGTAGAAAAAAGGATGGTGAGGCCTAGCTCTTCACCATTTTGTTCACTAGTCCTTTTGGTACAAAAGAACTACGGCGCATATCTTATGTGTGTCGACTATAGAGCACCAAATAGGATCACCATCAAAAATACATTTCATGTGCCACGGGTAGAAGATCTATTTGCTAAATCATAAAGCTCTACCTACTTTAGTAGGATTGACCTTAAAAGTGGCTAACATCAGATAAGCATAGTCAATGAAGATAATATAAAGACCGCCTTTTGCATGACATTTGGTCTTTACAAATATCTTGTCATGCCTTTTGGCTTGACTAATCCTCCGGGCACATTTAACCAAATTTTTAGGCCTCATCGCAAGTTTACTAAAGTATTCTTTGATGATATCATTATCTACTCTAATTCTCTTGAGGAGCATAAGAAACATCCCTAGGTAATCTTTCAAGTTCTGAGAGAGAATAAACTTTTCATTAATAAAAGGAAGAGTGTACTTTTCCTACAAAATATTCAATACTTAGGTCACATTATCTCTCAAGATGGCATCCGAATGGATCCAACAAAGCTAGAGGTAATTAAAGAATGCCCTAATCCAAGGAATCTACATGATCTACAAAGATTTATTGGTATGCATGCATACTATAGATGCTTCATAGAAAAATTCTCGCTAATAGCAAGACCATTACATGACTCACAAAAATAATGTTAGGTATACATGGACTACAAAAGAGCAAGATGCTTTTGACAAGCTCAAAGAGAAGCTTATCTCTCGACCTTGGAGAAGGGATTTCCTTACACAATTTGGAACAATATTTTGTTGGACCTTAGAAGGCTTCAACAAGCCATGCTTAGATTCTACGAGTTACCTTAAGAAGGTGACACAATATACTTCTTTATTTTGGTTGTGTTCTTCTTATCATAGACTTTGAAGTTTAAGGTGTTGCCTCTACTTATTTTGCAGTGCCTGGCACAAAAGTCGCTTTTGTGTTGAAACTTGGTGAGTATCAAATAGTGAAAGGTCAAAGGTTGGAGAGGCTAAGTGTCGCTCTAATGAATGCATCCTTATTGTTGCAAACCAAGCAAAGGGATTCAGTCGATCCATCTCTCACCCTTTCTTTTAGTATGAAATCAAAGAAAGACGTTTGGTGGTTGGATGCTATTGAGGTGCCCAAAGAGACTAATTTAGTACTTTCATGGATTCTTGAGATAATTCCATGGATCATAGAAGTAATACACTCCCAACCTGCAAGCGAGAAGCTGGAGGTTGAGGATTTTGGTAGCTTTGATGTGGAGTGGAACCTAGGTGGAGACTTGAAGACCATAAATTGTTTGCTTGGCTACAAACAAGGGGCTTCTTCTCTCTTTCCTTGTCCATTTTGCACTTGGGGGTAAAAATCCAATAGACAAAAAACCCACAAGAACTTTGCAAAGGGTGGTTTAATGCTTCCATAGCAAGGGGATGGAAATGAAGGATTGGACAATCTTGATATCGGAGATGAAGGCACAGAATGGGAAGCGTCTGTTTTGAGATGTCCCATGCTCAATACCCCAGATTGTGCACAAAAGGATAAGGTTTGGAATCCAATCTTTCCCTTTCCTCTATCAAATGTATATTTGTGTACATGACACGCATTCATGCACATTTTTGATAGGCTATTGAATCTCCACATTGACTATGTTTTCACAATGAAGCCATTGGAAAAGTCCCAAGAAGCAATCAAAAGGATGGAGGAATTTTTGAATTCCATCGGTTGTCACAGTGGACATGTGTCAATTGTTGCTGCAAAGAACATAGGGGAGGCCCATGAAATTGCCCAACAAGTGTTGACTGGACGACAAGCCAGACACTTTTTGCAGAAAGTAAACCAAGTAAACCTAGGTAGATATGATTCTCAAAACAACTCCAACCACAAGGCAAGTAACCTTTGGAAACTCTGGAAGAATTTAAGCAAAGCTACTACTGATAGTGATTCGATTGGTGAGCTTGTAAACAAGTGCAAGAAAATGTGGAAAACTTTTGATAAAACGATCAAGCTTATGGGCCTTACTAGCACAACAAAAGAACAATGTCAATCATTTCAAGAAGTCTTGGCGGATTTCACCATGATCTTCACCCTTTCTTAGGGTGAAAATAACATCAACATTACATGATAAGCCATGTCACATAGTGAACTTATTACAAGAGATTGTTTTCATTTAATAATCTGCATCGTTTTCTCATGTGAACATCATATCTTGTTTGTGCATGGTGCATTTTTTATGCACAAATATGGTTCACTTGAGATTTTTAGCACTCAAGGCATGGAGAAGTCCCATTATCCAGCAAGGGGGGTGTACTTAAAAAATACTCGACATGGTGATGGTATAGTGCAATCTAATTATTTGGAGGAGATGTTCAACCGGTTTTTTTGCACAACATTTTCTCGTAATCTCACAATGGAGCATGGAGGAAAATCCAAGATTGCAAGGGAAGTGCACAAATTGAGTCATCAAGAGCACAATAACAATTGGTAAATGTCGCAAGGCCCGCCAAGCATGTTGCATAGTGCCAATGCGGAGTGTAGCAAGGGTCAAGGTGGATTCTGCACGAGTGATTACACGTGAATGCAGGGTCCAACTCTTCTTTACATATTTTTAATAAAGTTTGGGACACCCTTTTAAAAAATGATAGCTTTCTGTAAAGATTAGTGTGAACGGACCCTTTTAAATTAGGATCTTTTAAAATGGGCCCTTATAAATATTAGATCCACTTATTTCTTCAGCACAGGTGAGCTCTTACCATACCCGAAGGCGCACACCAAAGAAAATGCCAAAAAGCATTTGCTTGCCAAAAAACACTCTCCAAGGATGTGAGAAGCCGGCATGGCTTAAAGGCACAAGGAAATGCACCCCATCATTCTAGGCACCCTTCAAGTAGTGGGCATGGTAGTCAGGCCCAAGAGTCATCATGGGTTTGTTGTATGCAAAAAAACAAAAACCACAATGTAAAGTTAAGCAATGTGCCGAGCGCTGGCAAGAAGAAGAGGGCCCATCATCATTGGAGTCTAACAGGGAACAACCACCATGCCACCAATCGCAAGCAGCATCGTGCTTGTTGTTGAGTTACCGCCGCATTGGTTAAGATCGATTTCCAGTTTTGCATTTGGCCCTCCCAAAAATTGTGCAGGTCGTGTTGCATTTCCACTGCTAGTCCATCAAGATCATTCAGATTGATCAGCACATCTGCTGGATGTGACTCTAAAATTTAATTTGCCAGGCCATTCTGCGTGCGCAAGCAAAGAAGCTCATCTTGAATAGAGGAGAGAAGGGCAGAGTTAGCCTCTCTCAGAGCTTGCATCTCACTAGCATGCTACTGGGTTGTATTGTGCAGTGTTTGTTTTGGCCCTCCAGCTCCACATTGTGGGCCTGCAAGGCTGCTACCTACGATTCAAGCTCGGTGACCCGTGCCTCAGTAATTGGTGATGGCCAAACCACCCGCAAGGATTCCGCCATGCGCTACAAAAATGTTCAACATGCCTGGAGCTTATCAAAAGGATTTGCGGCTTGGACTTCCCAAGGCAAAGGGGATGGAGTCGTCCCCACCGCATTTGTTGCTACCCATAAAGCTTCAAGATTTATTGGTTACGAGGAGATGGCCACACCCATAGAGCCAGTTCCCCCAGGGTTCGAAGTTGCCGCATGCTTCTGCATTCTTTGTTGCCATCGCGCAACTACGGAATCCTCAGGCAATCTGCCGCGCTCCAGAGATGGTGTCAACACACGAGGCGGTGTGGAGATTAGGACTTCCTCCCATCCTCTCTTTTTGCTCAAAGTCCTCACAGTGGCCATCTCCAGCAAAACAGGGGCTACCACTACTGTAGAAGCACCAGCTAAATCCATTATATGGACAGGCATGTGAGGAAACTCCTCAGTTGGTACAAAACTTTGAGCCCTTGATGGCGGAGCGATGCTGCGGGCCATGAATTGATCATCCTCAAAATGACATAAAGGTCTGAGGATAAGAGGAAAAAATTATGTTAAGGGGAACACCAATGTCAAAAGCTGCTTCACCTTTGTATTAATTGGGGTACTACGCCCCATCTGTCCTACTACTCTTTGACACTAAGTCAGTAACCGTTCCTCGACGATAGCTGCCGAGCCCACGGGCCCAAAATTGGCTGAGTGCAACACATTGCGAGCTTTAGCAGAGATGGTATAAGTTTTGGTCTGCAGCCAAATAGCTTCCAAAAACCAATGATAAGCATCCGTAGTCGTTGCATCAATGAGCATTGACAGTTTGTATTCCCCTTTCACTTTCAATCCAAATTCAAGCTCTGCCTCTGCAGCAGGAATATCATGTGAGACACAAGCAACACCATCGATAGGCAAGCAACAGCATCTTGAGATCCTTTCTGCTATTAACTGAATCCTCTGATTGTTTACTTCCATCATATTGCCAAGTGCTAGCTGTTCTATCGATGTAGTAGCCTACGGGTGGACAGGAATGCTTTGCCAGTTGAGGTTGGCGAAGACTCAGCAATCGCAAATCCTGCAACCATGCGTCCACCCGTCTAAGAGCTAGATGTTGCACATGTGTGAAAGGGGTGCAGTGAAGCAAAGAGTCATCATGGTAGCGAGAGCACACAGAAGAACACAGAAACGCTGAGACATAGCAGTACAAAAGCTCTACAGACAGTGCGAACAGAGAATAAGGAATCTGCTACATGCACGAAACGACTCACAAAGAGTTCTCAAAATAGGTAGTGCCACGGTGTTGTAACCATCATAGCCCTTTTTCCGCTTTTTGAGATTGCATGGCAAAGAATCCCCAATCATAATTAAGGTGGCTTCCGGGTCTTGTACCACAACAAATGGACATTTGATAGCGATAGGTGAAAATAATGACGGAGTCGGAAACCATTCATCGGAACATCAATCACCTCCCCCCATAAATCAGCCAAATAAAATGAAGTGGGTCCACATCACTTAAAGATCCAGAACGGCCCAGACTACCGTAATTTCAACTTCTGGAGCATCTTCCCAAGACGAGATTTAAATACAAGAATCAATTGGCCCCGCAAAAATTGCCGCGCTTTGGGTAAAATTGCGCAATCGCTCTTCATCTAATTTCTGCAAAACATCCAAAAAATAAGTGACTGAAGCTTTCGGAAGAAGCCTATCCGTAATCAGCATCCGCAATCTTGGCACAACATGCTCCACTGGGGTAATTGCCTCCATACCAAATGCCAATTTAAAAGGGGTTAGGCATGTTGCCACTATATATGCCGTACGATAGGCCCATAATGCGGAAGGAAGTTTAACATTCCAATCCGTTTGGTGCAGATTGACTAGTTTTATCAAGATATGCCCATAATGCGGAAGGAAGTTTAACATGCCAATCCGTTCGGTGCAGATGACTAGTTTTGCTCCATGAGTGGGGTAATTGCCTCCATACCAATTGCCAATTTAAAAGGGGTTAGGCATGCTGCCACTATATATGCCATACGATAGGCCCATAATTCGGATCTCGGCCACCTCGTCCGCGGCTGTGACCCCCCCCCCCCCCCTTCCCCCCCTTGATCTCGTCCGTCGGTTGGTCATTGAAAAGGTGCCTCTAATGCATGAGTGTGATCCATCCCTACCACAGGCTCTTGTCTTGATTGTTGTACTGCCATGTAGAAGAATCCTGAGTCCGACGGCAACGACCATTGTAATAACATTCCACTGTATTATGGGTATTGGTTGTGCAAATAGCACACCACTTCTGATTCATTGCACAATCTTGAGCGGCATGTCCAAGATTCTGGCACTAAGTACACCATAGCTCCTTTAAATTCTTACCATTATAGAAGATTCCGCAGATTTGGATGAAACACCTTTCCCTTGGACGTTGGGATTTTTTTTCGAGATGCCCCCTCCGATTCTTTCACCGAACTATTGCTGCCTGAATCTGAGGATTCTGAGGCTGTACTCTTAGACTTTGAAATATCACTGCCACTTCCCTCAGATTTACGATGACATTTCTTGCGATCCTTTTTCTTTGATTTCCTTGGAGACTCGATACCTTCTAAGGCTTCATCTTCTACAACAGCTCGTGCAATCACATTATCCAGTGGAGTGGTTACCTTATCCACTATTGCCATAGCAATTCTGAGATCCTTATTCAGACCTCATAGAAAATAATCATTCAACACCTTGGCTGCTGGCTGTTGTGTCTGAGGTACCCGCTGCAAGAGCATCCGAAACTTCGTAGCATAATTCTCCACTGGCAACCACTTTTGACGCAACGTCCAAAGCTTTTCCAAATTTTGAGGGACTGTCTTTTTTGTTCTAAATCGATGCAAGAATGCTCTAGAACCTTTGACATCACTTTGAAAGTGATCATCAGGATACATTGATAGCCATTTTGTAGCTTTTTCTGAAAGTGTGGACTCAAACACCGATTGTTGTCGGATAGGAACCACTGCATCAGGATGATTCAATCTATACACCTTGTTAAATTGTTGCAAATGTGCATCAAGATCTTCCTTTGATCGACCTCGAAAGTGACTATACTTAATCTGACCATCCGCCATTGGTTGCGCCATAGCCCCTTGCCCAATTGTGCCCCCTCCTAGAAAGAGTTGCCGAAGAATAGGAGGTGGGGATGATGGCGGGGTAACCCCGGGACTGCTTATCGGAGTTGGTGGTGGAGTGACATGAGTTGGTGAGTGAGAGCGCATGGTAGGAGGACATGACTGACTACACCGCGCACGGCAAATATGCCGACCACGAACCGGGCTTGGCAATGAAGACACATGTTCCTCAACATGGGGTGGCGAAAAGACGAATTCATCTGAACCACCTCTCCTCTGTCGTCTACCCACGATTGGAACAATAGGGTCAGGAGGACCCTGCCACCTAGTGCGCATGCATGTTCACAGCAGGTCGCCCATCACGCATTGTTGGTCACCAGATGTAATGCCTATGGCTCTGTAGTGGAGCAATAAGCACCACAGGAATGAACACCCTCACGCTTCCTTACATTAGATGAACAACAATGTATAAGAAGACAGAATAGACAATACACAGAGACAAAACACCATCTTCTTCATTAAGACACTGCAGCGCACACGCTTACATGAGAATGATATTGATTGATTGATATCCCCACAATGACTGGTATGCCCCCCCAAATACACCCGCTACTCCAGTATAGATTGGGAACAATGCAAACTCGTCCTGGCCCATGGTATCCCGTGAAGGACTGCTGTCCGTAGCCGCATGAAGTCTTAATCCGCAGAGGTCACATATCCGCAGGATTCGTAGTACGTGGCTGGAATTGGAGCTGATCTCTTAAGACAACTAATTCCAGTGTTAGAAGATTTCAGCTACTAGTGTGAGAAGATTTCAGACACTAGACTGGAATTTGGATAATGGAATAAGAATCAGACTTATGTACTGGAAATAATGTTCAGATTCAGATTCAGAATAATGGACAAGAAGTAAGTCAAACTGGAATATCTGCCATGATTGGGATTACAGATAAAAGATTAAAGTGAATATGATTCACAAAGAGAGTACAGCCGACAACAACTGCCAATGATTCTCAAGTACAAGTGTAGCCAAAGTGCTAACCCCAATGACAACAATTGCCAACCCGATTACAATGTAGTGGGCCCTATTTATACACTTCGGGTTTACTTTAGTAATTACCATAGTAACTACTAAGCAATGCGCTACCCATCTCCTAAGAGAACGTTCCCACATCGTGAAACTATCCAGCTGTCTACATCCTTCCCTTCTTTCTTGAATTTTGGCAAGATTCCAAAATTTTTGAAAAATTCCCCTGTCTGATTCTGATGTGAGACTGAAATATTTACCGTCTGGTTCTGATGTTGGGAATCGGGCTTGACCACTGACAGAGTGGCCATTCAAAGATTGTGAGAGGCAGCTGAAAAGGCCAAGGTAAAGCTCTCATTAGGCCAAGGTAGAGCTCTCATCTCTACCTTCCAGCTGAGGAAGAAAAGTCACCACTGAAGTCTGAGATGGAACTACCCAATATCCTTCCATTGGACCGTCTTCCGTTTGCCCTTTGACCCGGAGGGTGCCTGAAAAGTCCCAGTACCAGCATTCTCCTTTTGAATCAGTCGGTAAATGGCCTCCGGCTCAAGCTGATCCCGCCTTTTTGTGGTCATCTCTACTTCATAAGGCGTGAGGGAATTATAGGTTTTGGTGTTAGGATCATAGAGTGTACGCCTGGCCTTGGTAATCCTGGTTCTGGCCAGCTTATGACAATGCGAAGCAGTATGGATCCATCCTTCTGGAAGAGGCTGATTAGTCTTGACTCGAGCTTCAAAAAGAATCTCAGCCATCTCCCTATACTGTGGTGCCAGACCCGCCTTAGCTGCAATATCGTTTTCAGGCAATTTAGAAGATTCGACAGTAAGTTGCAGCAGCTGATTAGTAATCTTGGTCAGGCCTCTGATCTGAATTTTCCACTAACCCATACACATCCTACCCATACTGGGACTGGCTCTGGTGCCTTAGCCTCATTAGTAGTAGTTGCAGGTGCATCTGGGCATTGGGCTGCAAAATGGCATTGCTCCTATTCTGGAAGTTGCCACGTCCTCTGCCTCGGCCCATACCCGTTTGGAATCGGCCACGTCCCTGACTAGTACCACTGGTACCTGGTCTCTCCTTTTGAGCTACTTTGACGGGTTCTACCTTCACTGGTTCACTGTAGGTGACCACTAACAGATCTTTGCCCTTCTTAAAGTGGTGAATCCTGATGCCACAATTGTTCCATACATGACCAAAAGCCTTACAATAGGTACATTCTGGACATTCATTGGAGATATGGTCCTTGGATTTGCATTTTGAACACCAAGTCTCCATCTTCCAAACTGGCTGTCTTGTGTGGCTAATTTCGGCAATCTGTCTAGCCATTTCTTCAATTTTCTTGGTCCAAGATCCCTTCTTTGACTTCTCCTTGGATCGTTCATTAGAGCTGCTTTCGGAGCTACTGGACACCTCACTGGAATCAAAACTTTCAGTAGCAGAGCTACTGCTACTGGTCCTTCGCTTCTGGTGGCTCTTTTCCTTCTTGGCCTGTTGTTCCAGCTTCAATGCCCTTTGGACTAGATCATTGAATTTCTTGCTAGGAGCTGGTACCTCTTGCTCTCTAAGCTTTTTTCTTCTGAAACCATTCAAAAACCATGCCCTCAACCTCTTCTCAGATGGTGGTTCCTGTAACTACCTGGTTAGCTCCTTCATATTTTACACATAACTTTGGACTGATAGATTCCGCTGTTTGATCTTATCTAGTTCATAGAGGATATCTTCATCCCCTCTGTTGTCGGAATATTCCAACCTGAAGACTTTAAGCAATTTGTTGTATGATCTGAGTTGGCAGGCAGGGTAATGGTAATAGCCTGTATGTGAACGTCTGGATCATCCTTCTTACCTCCCTTGAATATTGGAAAAGAAATTTTCAGGAAAGCTGTGTAATCATTCCGATTATTACTGATCCTGCCACCACTTCTCTTCTTGGATTCAGAATGGCGCTTGGAAGTCTTCTTGCAATTGTCTGTGTCAGCATCCCAATCAATCTCTGTCTCTGTCTCGGTGTCAGTGTCTTCTTTGGTATGTCTGCTAGAAGTACGGTGACTACCTTTACTTCCCTTGGTACCCTCGTCCCCTTGTCGGGACCGAGAACTCTTGGAACTCTTGGCTTCCCGTCGGCGTCGAGAATGACTGGACCGCTGTGAGTCTTGCGCCTCATCAGCCTGACTATGCTCCTCCTGAGCCTCAGTGTCAGTCATCTTCTCTTGCTTGGGGTCAGACTCTCTTCCTGACTCCTCAGGAATGGGGTCAACACGAATGGTGGATTTCCGGCCACGATTGGATTTAGGTGCCATTGATGAAAACTTCCAACTGGGAGAAGAGTCTTTCAGTCAACGAGCTTCAGCTCGAGCCACCGTGATAGCCAAAATGGAATTGGAGCTGATCTCTTGAGACAGGTAATTCCAGTGTTAGAAGATTTAGCTACTAGTGCGAGTAGATTTCAAACAGTAGACTGGACAGAAATCAGAAACTAGACTGGAATTTGGATACTAGAATAAGAATCAGACTTATGTACTGGAAATAATGTTCAGATTTAGATTCAAAATACTGGACAAGAAGTAAGTGTAACTGGAATATCTGCCATGATTGGGATTACAGATAAAAGATTACAGTGAATATGCATCACAAAGAGAGTATAGCCGACAACAACTGCCAATGATTCTCAAGTACAAGTGTAGCCAAAGTGCTAACCCCAATGATAACAATTGCCAACCCGATTACAATGTGGTGGGCCCTATTTATACACTTTGGGTTTACTGTAGTACTAAGCAATTTGTTGCCCATATCCTTAGAGAACGTTCCCACGTCGTGAAACTATCCAACCGTCTACAGTGGCTTATACCGTAACAACGTGTTGAGATATCATGCACACACCGGGTGTTAGTGGGAGGATAAGACACTACCCCGTGGCTAGGGAGTTCTCCCCACAACACAAGATTGGGGGCAAGGGTAGAGGAGGAGTCAAAAGAGGCGGAAGATCCAACACCAAATCATGTAAATAGGTGCAAATCAAATTTTTTAAAGAAGCCCAAATGCCACCCACCAAAAAACGTGCAAGTGCCCCTAGACAACCTCAGTGGCATCACAAAATATCAAGGGCATTTGCAAAAAATTGGCACTACCAGAAGACAACCGAGTTGCTAATTTTACGAGCCCCTTTTTCTCGTATGGTGAATGAGGTGTTCCAAAGCTATGGAAATCAATACAAAATGCAAGCAATGGTGCTAGGGGCAATTCAAGAAGCTACAGAGGCCCACATCATCTCTGTGTTGCGGAAGATACCAACCTCTGTGCCATACATGCCAAGAGAGTGACAATACAACCAAAGGACATGTAGCTTGCACATCGATTGCGGAAGGACTTTGAGCACTAGCCAAAGTGACGCCTATCTTTTTGTATTACCACCCTTCTTTTGTACTTAGATGACTTTATGATGACAAAATGATTGAGAGTTTTGTATCTATTGTCTCCAAAATCATTTGACTTTTTGGCTTCTTGAAGTGTTTAAGTTAAGCGATATCTATGCATTGAATAAACTTTGAGTCCACGAGTGTGAAGGGGGAAGGTGGTGAATCTATGCATGAACACTTGAATTCAAACTTAATATAAGAAATTTTGGTGTCCCAAAGTGCAGAAAGGGCCAAAAGAGGGCTGGCCACAAGGGCGCACATATGGGCCAGACATGGATCTTATGTCTAGCCCATCTACGCGCCCTTGTGGCCAGCCCACTTTTGGCCCTTTCTGGCCTTATCTGCAACTCTAGACACTAGCACAAGTGCAACTTAATTCAAATGTCCAAGCATCATCTCAACCCCAACAACCCCTCCCCACCCCCTTGATAGAGGCCCCACTTATACTGAGTTGTTGCTTAAAGAAAAAAGGACACCACTTATTAAATCACAACACTAAGTCTAGTAATTTACAAGACAAGGAGACCACATTGAAAAGAATGTACAAGATAGAGAGGCAATTCCATATATTTTATTACTATTGAAAAGCTAGAAATTTTCATCATACATTTGAGGAGCCCATAATTTTCTTTGCCATTTCCTGGCGCCTCTCTTGTGCATAAGGCAACTCCCCGGCTAGGAGGGAGTGCGCTATCAACTGAGGGTCAATTGAGCCAATGGAAGCATGTACCCTATATGGGCAAGCACTTTGCCACGGAAGCCATTGCCAAATGTTGTGTATACAAGGGATCTACTCACTAGGAGCACAAGATGTATAGTTTGGGCAATGGTGCATAAACACAAAACCTTGCTCAGAGCTTTCAACGACCATGTCATGAAATGACCTTGGGGAGTAAATTTATTGTGCACAATGGCAACATCACCAGGGGGGAGTTTTCCTATGTAATGTGCAAGGGAAGACTGAGGTCTAAAGGCTGTTTCTGCCCATCCATGTTGCAAACTCATCAACCTCCAAGACGTCCTATCATAAACCAATCAAGGGTAAGAAAAAGACAATTAAGGTTAGTAAAAACAACTTAGAAAGTAGGGTAGAGTTTACCTCCTGCTCCTTGTCCTCCTCCTACCTATTGCTCTTTCCATCCAGTCGACGCTTGATTTCATCGCATCCATGACCTTTGACTCATTAGAGGGGGGTTCCGCACTGGAGTAGGCATCCTAGCCACCACAACCTTAGCTTGTGTGGCTTGGAAACCTTCCTTGGCCACGTGTAACTACTCTGCTGCCAGGACCCCCGCACACACAACTGCAGTTCAGTGTCAGTAACATAGTCGCCAAGTGGCAAGAGCTTGTTTTCAAGGGCATCTGGTGCACTGTCTAAGGGAAATTTGGCGCTGGTGCATAGCACGCTTAGGAACTCATCCATGCGCATACCAAATGATTTCTCCAAGTCATGCAAAAAGACATACTTCTCCCCATCCAATACCATTGAGGAAAAGCGACTAATTTCTACTTCTGGAATAGCCTTATCCATTAGTGGTGCATCCTCTAGAATGTCACTAGTTCCAACCACAACAATGGATTTTTCAACCACATCCTTGAGCCCCCTAGGGTACTCGAGGCAAAGTGCTCGGCCTTTCACTGCAACGTTTATGGGGACACCCTCCTGCTCCTTGGTGTCCTTGATAAAGGACCCAACCTGAAGGTGTGGAAGGCGGAGCTCCTCTAAATCAAGTTCCTCGCTTACAAAGAAGATGAATGTTGTCAATTGAGAAAGGTACTCCTCCCCCAATTTATGCTTCTTGAGTGATGGCACCCCTGGGGCCTGCTCGACCAAGAAATGGCCTGCATCGGAGGCAATTTCTTGGAACATTCTCAACCACTTAGATAATGGGTGATCACCTTCGTGTATGTATCACAAGAGATTGCAATGCACCCAAATCCCTGCATGTGGGGAGATAAATATGACATAGTTTATGATGTGCTCCTTCGTGAACATTGAAATCTTGGCAAATGCATCCATGTGGAGGGCAACTGTAGCGTCAAGGTTGGGGAGACGAGTGAAGAAGATGTGGAGATCCAAATTCCCCTTGTAGTTGGTGTCCTTGAGGAAGAGGGTGAAGCATGACAAAGGGGTGGATGTGGGTGCAGATGCAGAGGCTGTGGAGGCATCTATATCTAGTTCGGGGTGTAGACAAAGAGTGGAAGAGCTCAAGGATTACAAAAGTGATAGGTTAGAATGGGTTATGTAGACCCCCTTTTATAATGGTGCCTTTTTTAAGAAGGCACTTTTCCCAAGAAAACCAATGTAAAAAAGGCACTTTTACCAAAAATGAACTTTCGTCTCAATGTGATGGATAGATTACAATAATAACTAAAGATGGTTCTGTACATAAGACGTCTATTGTAGAGTGAAAAATCATTTTTAAAGTTTTAAAGTTTTTGAAGCAAAGAAAATTGATTACAGAGGGGATCGTTTCCAAAAATGCAAGAGCTACAAAGTTATAACAATGATAGCATAGTTCCATCCATGCCCCAATCCTCCTGGACCTTCATTTTATCTTCCATTGTTTTTCCAATCTGCAAACATTTTTAACAATTAGTAGGCAATGATCGTCAAACTTGATGGAGTGAAAATTTGGTGGAAGGATTCTCACCTTGTGACCTTGTAGTTGAAATTGCGCTTGTTGAAGGTCTTCAAACCCCATAATAGCCACGCACATTACTGAGCTTCCAATGCTTGTTCACTTGGACAGCTTCCAAAGCATCATTGGACAGCCTAACTGCAATGTCAAAGCTTGCAATAGCATCATCTACACTCTATAGGGGAGTTCACACTCCAAGCTTGCACATCCAACGATCAAAGTGAAATTGTATGTACAAGGAGGTGTGGGATTTAAATAGTGCAATCCAATACCTCATGCTCCAACCTTACATGGTACCTATCCCCATTGTGCATGTCCTCCTAAAAACCCAAATCTCCTCTAAAAACCTCCCTAAATCCTTGTAAGGCACATCTTTACATACAAGCATTGTGGTAGTCTCCACAAATTCAAACTCTTTGAAGATATACATAAAACAGTGAATAGGCAAACACCAACTCAAGCCCATAGACCTAGAAGCTTTAGAATATTTCAAGGAGGTTTGGACAATCATTATCATCTTTTGCTTGAAAGATGCTACCAACCACAAATATAATTATTAAGGAAGATACTTTGATGGGTTCAAGCTCTCATACCCTTGTGTAGAAGTAGGCACAATATAGGAGTGAGAATAGAAGAAAATTCTTCTTTGAACCAGTTTGGTTGGGCAAAGATGTGCGAAATTTGTTGCTCCAATATCCGCATGTGAATGTGCCAAAGAGGCTATGTAGTGACTGCTCCTCCACCAATGTGGATGGAAATATGATTGTAAAATCATGGCAGATCATAATTATGAATCCATAAGAACATTCCACTGTGATTTCACACCCAGCTTTGTATTCTCAAAAGATGTCTTCTTGAGGTCAAGGAGCTTTCCTTTCTAATGATGATCCAAGTTTTCATGATTTTGCACACAATGAGGGCCAATAGCAGATGGTTTCATGTATACCCAAGGACCTTTGGCGAACTCTTGTGGCACCCACTCACCATCTATACCTCTTGTATTGTGGCATGCAAGTGTTGTGACCTCATCCTTTGGCCACCTTTGTGGAGTAGAGCTAGCCATGGGTGAACAATGAAAATTAGGAGGAGGAGGAGGACCTTGCTTGTTCCTACAATGTAGGTGGGAGAAAGTGAATGAGTTTGCTTGGTGTGCCAATGGCCCAGGTGGTAGTGGCAGAGGGGGGAGGAGTGTGGTGGCAATGGAGATAGGAGAAGGTGGATGACCCTTGCTTAGTGTGGCAATGGGAGGCGGGAGGGGAGGAGAGGAGAAGCTTCCTTGCTACAGCAATGGAGATGGTGTAGAGAGAGAGTGGTTGAGTAGAGGGTGAGTGTGATGGTGGCAACCAAGGAGGGCTTGGAAAGGGGTTCTAGAGAGAGAAAATCACTTTTTAATTGAGGAATAGTTTTGGCGGGGCTTTGATAGTAAAAACTGATGTTTCAAAAAAAAATTAACATTTTAGGGGTTTTTAGTGCACGTTTTGACTTTTGGAGGTCAAAAAATGCTTTCTTGACATAAAATAAGTTAAGGGGATTTTAAGAAGATAAGATTTGATTTTTGAAAATTTAAAAAAAATCGGGTCAAAAAGGAGGGGAAGACTGCTTTGTCCCCCTACTTTTTTGAGGGCATAGAGTGTGTT
The DNA here is from genome assembly GCF_014529385.1 of Adiantum capillus-veneris. Lineage (NCBI taxonomy): Eukaryota > Viridiplantae > Streptophyta > Polypodiopsida > Polypodiales > Pteridaceae > Adiantum > Adiantum capillus-veneris. The sequence goes on from NC_140935.1 coordinate 156,565,260, forward strand.
CACCACCCTCTTCTCATTGGTTGGCCTCTAATTAACCTTAATTCCAAAGGGCCCCTAGAGGGTTCATATTTTTTCTAATGTCAATTAAAGTTTCCCAATCATTGGCTCATGCATAATTCTTTTCATGTGAGCATACTCAAGCCTTGTAAAGGAAAGCCACCAACAGAAGCAATAATTGAAGACCCTCCAGAGATCGAGGATCAAGAAGAGGTGCTTCAATTCAAATCCATCCTTCGACATGAAGACAAGGTGCTAAGACATGGTAAGATTATCCAATAGTCTTATTAAATTAAAAATTTATCCTTTTGAAGATGCTAGATGGATGAACCTTGTCAATGCTTACAATGCTATAGTAGAGTAAGCAAATGTAAATGCATTTTAGATAAACAATGTTTTTGTCTTACAAGACTCTCTCTTTTTCTTTACTGTGCACAAATTTAAGAATATGCATGCTTAGGATCATGTTTGTGGTGACGGCGACATCTCCCAAACACAAAGTAGAATTTGTTACTTTATTTGGAAGTATGATATGGACTAAAGAGCAGACATGCTTGCAGCAACTGAGTCTCTCAAGCACCAAATGGATTAGTCATCCATTTTGGAATGATGTTGTAGGGTAGGAAGGGATCCTTTACCCGCTAGCAAACCATGGAATAATGACCAGGCTTTACCTTCTCTACCTCATATTGAGGACAACTATGATTTCAAGAGAGAGGTAATGTCATAAAATCTAATACCTGCCTATCCCAAATGATTTTCTCATACTGAACTGGTCATTTAATATGGGAAGATAAAAGGGAACAAGCCCATAAAAAGGGCCAAGAAAATTACAACTCCCTTTATTACTATTGAACACTCTATCAAGGTGTCCCATGAGAAGTGACCAAACCATGTGCAAGCTTAATTCTTATTGGCCAGTTGACCTAGAGAGCCAATAAGAATTTAGCTTCAACTAATCAATAAATTAAGCTCTCTCTCAAAGGGAGAAAGAAGGACACTTGTCTAAATGCTACACCCCTTGCTTGATTTTATCTAGGACTCCCATTGGCTAGCCCCAGGCTTGAGCCAATGAGCTTCAAGTTAGTGTTTTTAAGCTAGGTATCTCTCTCTCTCTCTCTCTCTCTCTCTCTCTCTCTCTCTCTCTCTGTGTGTGTGTGTGTGTGTGTGTGTGTGTGTGTGTGTGTGTGTGTGTGTGTGTGTGTGTGTGTGTGTGTGTGTGTGTGTGTGTGTGTGTGTGTTAGCTCATGAGCCCCCAACACACTCACACACACTTGTGTGCAATGAAAATCAAGTCTCCATCTCAAGGGAGAACAATGGAGAAGCCTACACCAACAACTCTTAACCATGGAATGCAAATCCAGCAAGAGACAAGCTCCAAGCATGCCCATCTTCCTCTCCATATTCATTATTATGTTAAGCTATGCTCTAAGAGTGATGATATGTGAGGAGAATACTTCTTTCTCGTATGTTACATCTTCTTCCTCTTCACTTCCCTCGATCCTTGCCAGCTCTCTCCACCTTTGAAGGTGTTTGAGGTCTTGGGATTGAGGCCGAGGACATTGTTCCATGAGTATTCTTGGATGGTGGGTTAGCAGTTAATATTCTTCTAGATTCACCCTGCAACAAACGTCCAAATCTTTTGAAATGGGATCCACAACCTTTTCAAGTAAAGATGATAGACCAAAGACGGGTTCAACCTTTGGGATTTTAAGGAATTTGCAGATCTCAGTTGGGGGATGGCAGTTTGTAGAAAACTTTGTAGTTCTCAGGTTGGAAGAATCTACTTGCTCTTATCCAATGATGTTGGGGAGACTTGGTTAAGAGTAGCAAGAGTAAAGCATCTATGGGGAGCAGACTCTATAGTGATCAAAAGAGGAAAGAAGAAAGTGAGAATGCAAATGGATGCAAAAAGATGATTTTAGGGCACTACATGCAGAAGGAATGAATATGGTAGAAATTGGAGAGGATGTAGAGGAGGAATTTCTTAGAACTAATTCATCAGTTGTACCTATTTTTTAAGTTGATGTGCAAAAGATAGCAACCAAGTATGTGTTACAACCAGAAGATGGTGGGATATAGTCAATAACTCAAAAACCAGTGATTGCTCGAGGGAGTAAGAAATCAACTAACAAGATGGGTAATGAGCTGAAGAATCTATAGATTAAAAACAAAGAAGAGTTGGAAGCCATTGAGGCAGTGAAGCAAGCAGAGAGAGCCTTTGAACATCAGATGGCAAGAACTGCTAGGGTGACTCAAGATGAACTGCAGGAATTGAACCTAAACACTCTGAAGGATCCACAGACAGTGAAGGTATCAATAGATATGGATGAGTAATTTAAAATCAAACTGAAGGAATTGTTGTTAGAATCCAAAGATGTTTTGGCATGGAAATACACAGATATGAAAGGAGTAGATGCTAGCTTTTGTCAAGACAAAATTAATTTGAAAGCAGATGTAGTTCTAGTTGTACAACAAAAGTACATGATGAATCCTAATTATGCCAAAGTGGTTAAAGAAGAGATTGAAAAACTTTTGGCTGTAGGTTTCATTTATCCTTTGGAGGAAGTTACTTAGTTGTCACCAATTGTTGTAGTTCCAAAGAAGAATGGAAAGATCAGGGTGTGTGGATTACAAGAAACTGAATGTTGCTACAGAAACTGATCCATTTCCTTTACCTTTTTGTGATACACTACTGGATGTAGTAGCTAGACATGAGATTATAGTTTTTTGGATGGTTTTAGTGGTTAAAACCAAATTTTGATGGCACTCGAAGACAGGGAAAAAACAGCTTTTGTGACTGAATGGGGAGTTTATGCTAGCAATGTGATGACATTTGGCTTGAAAAATGCTCCACCAACATTTCAAAAAGCAGTACAACATTTGTTTGTTGAATTCCTTACAACATTTATGAGGGTTTTCTTGGAAGATTTTAGTGTTTTTGGAAAGAAGCAGGAGCATTTTGAACACTTGAGGTTGTGTTTTTAGAAATGTAGGGAATTCAGATTGTCATTAAACCCAGCCAGATGTGCATTTGCAGTTAAAAGAGGAGTTCTTTTAGGACATGTGATTTTTGAAGAAGAGGTGTCTATTGATCCTAGAAAGGTGGAGGCTATCAGTAAGGCACCATAACTAGAAAAATTAAACAATTGAGCAAATTTTTGGGCCAAGTCAAGTGGCATAACAAATTCTTGAGGTATTTGGCTCATGTATGCACACCATTAAAAAGGCTTACAAAGAAGGATGTTGTATTTGAATGGGGAGAAGAGCAGAGCAAGGCAATCAAGACTTTGAAGAACATGCTAACTGTAACACTAGTTTTGATTGTTCCTAATTGGAAGTTACCATCTCACATCTTTGTGGATGCTTCTCGTGTAGCTGTGGGTGCAACATTAATACAAGAAATCAACAGAGGTTGGTTCAGACCTATTTACTATGCAATTAGGGTACTAACACGTGCAAAGAAGAACTACCAAGTTACTGGCAGGGAGTGCTTGGGAATGGTTTATGAACTGCAAAAGTTTAGACATTACTTATTGGCAAATAGGGTAACTTTTCATGTGGAGCACCAGGCATTGATCTACTTGGTGAATAAACCCCACCTTTCAGGGAAGTTGGCCAAGTGGATACTGCTTTTGTAGGAATTTGATTATGTGTTGTGATACATACTCCAGGCAGACTTCATGTATTAGCCTATTATTTGAGTAGATTGGAAATAGAAGAGGAAGGTTCTAGAGGAGTACCTAATAAATTGCTTGATGCAGAGCCATTTCTAGTTCAGGGGACTGGTATGATGACATGCTTCAGTTCTTGACTAAAGGGGTGTTCTGTGAAGCAATGACTAAGGATCAGAGGAAAAGATTAGCATTAAGAAGTAAACCTTTTACAATTATTGCAGGAGTTTTGTACAAAAAGAGGAATTGATCGGGTGATAAGGATATGTGTTCTTGAGTTTGCCAACAACGAGCAGTACTGGCGGAGGCTTAGGTAATTCAGTAGGACAGTTTTCAAGAGATTTTACTGCAAGAAAAATATTTCAAGCTGGACTTTGGTGGCCAAATGTTATAAAGGATGCTCATGAATTCAATAAGAAGTGTTTGTGATGCCAAAGGGAGGGCATACCATTGAATGTAGACAGGATACCCTTGCAACCTATATTACCTTCGGAACCATTTCAAAAGTGGGGACTAGATTTTGTTGGTCCCATCAAGCCACCTGCAAAACATGTACATCTTGGTTGTAACTGATTATTGCACAAAATGGGTGGAAGCTATGGCTTTGAGAGATAACAAAGCAAGGAGTGTGGCAAAATTTTCATATAAAAATATTATGACCAGGTTTGGATGTCCTATTGAGTTGGTTTCTGATCAAGGAGGAAATTTTATTAACAAAGTGATCAGTAAATTGTCTGAACTACATATGATACTAAACAAGAAATCAATTGGGTATTATCCTTAGGCAAATGGACAAGCAGAGAGTACCAATAAGATCTTGATTAAGATAATCAGGAAGTTGGTGAATTAGAACAGGAAAAATTGGGATGAGAAGTTGAACTCAGCACTTTGGGCTTTTAGGATAGCATTTAAGGTGACTACATGCATGACACCATTCAAGCTAGTGTATGGATTGGAAGCAGTAGTTCCAATGGAGTTTCTAGAACCAAGTCTCATGGTTGCAGTTCAGTAAAAACTATCTCATGAAGAATCAGTCAATCGCCGAAAGGAAGAAGTACTGAAATTGGAAGAGGATAGAATTCAAAGCATGCATAGTGTAGAGGTTATTCAACAAAGAAGGAAATCTTGGATCAACATGAATATAAGGTTTAAGATTTTTTCTACAAGAGATTGGGTGATGGTTTACAACAGTAAGCTGGGACCAAGACCTGGCCAACACTTTGTTGGTGGCACCAAAGGTACCATCATAGGTGAGAAAAGAGATACTCTTTCCTCCCTCTTTGAACTTCTTGAGCTTTTGGGACCTTCGCCATGCAGGATAAGATATGAGATGTCCTCCCCTCTTGTATTCTTTAGGAGAATATCCATAGCTTTTTTCGAAAGAGGAGGAAGGTGAAGAAGAAGGAGAAGAGGGTGACCTCTTTCTTGCCCTTTTCTTCCTTTGTTTCCTCTCTTCTCTTTGGAGTAACCAGGAGAAGGATTGTGGGTTGATCGTTTCCTCTAAGGAGGAGTTGGAGATCGTCTAGACCGTCGTCTTCATGGAGCCACATCTTCAAGGAACTTAGAGATTCATTACTTTCTCGTTATTTGGATTCCTCCTCTCGTATGGGAGAGAGTCTTCTTTTGGGGGTCTCATCAAGAGGCCTCCTAAGATCTCTCTCCTCTTGTAGAGGAAAGGAAATCCCATAAGCATGAAGCTGTTAAGTAACTTTGGCTTGCAAAGCAGGGTTACCCAAAGCTTGCTTCAACCTAGTAACAAGATAATTGATAAACATGGGGCCATCATCATTAGCACCTTCATGTGAAAAATCAAAGTTATCAATGTTTATTCTAATCTCTTGGTTATTGTCAGCCATGTTAACAGAATTTGTGTGTTTACTTAGTGTATTCTTTGGCAATTCAAAACCTTAGTTGCTACTCCTCTTAGCCTTTGAAACCCAGCACTTAAGCATCTACACCCACGGCTCAAATTGGTTAAATAGTGGAGTGGGTCTACTATTGCAGAATAGCCAAGGAATAGCTCCTTTCAGACTTCTTAGGGCTCAATAATGGTAAAGCCATAGGCAAGTCTAAAATGACTCCATTATTAAGACCAAAGCTCCCAAGGTGTGCACCATATCCCACATAGTGGGCTCAACAAAATCGATAATAGATCCCAGTCCCACTTACCCTAATATAATTAACAAAATCAACCATAAATAGGCTACTTAAGTACCTCTCTTCTTAAGCAAGAAAAGAGAAACCAAACTATCTGATACCAATGTAATGGAAATGGCCTATGAGCTTCGAGAATAGAGGAATTAAGAGAATTATAGAGGACATTTTTGTGAGACTACTTTGAGAGCATAGATGGTGAACTTAATTGACGGTAGTAACATAATCATAGTATTTAATTAACTTGGCATGAACAATACTTTTCCGAGAGAGAGAGAGAGAGAGTTTAGAGAACTTGACAACAATTGAGGACTAGATTTATGTGGAGCGAGTCCCCCCTCCAATAGGCATTTGTATTATAGATTCTCCCATCAAGAGAGACTTGGTACAATACAATCTTTGTGTTCCTTCTTGTGACCTAGGTGATGCAATGAAGATGGAAATCTTCATGCATCACGAGTATAAAATAGAATTTGTAAAAAAAAACATTTAATTATCCCAATCCTCAGTCCCAAGGCCTCAAACACCTTTGAAGGTGGAGAGAGCTAGCGGGGAATGAGGGTAGGGACGATCAAGAAGAAACATTCATAAGATAAAGAAAGAGTTCCTCACTTATCATCACTCTTCTTGCTAGCATACATACTAGCATAGTAATGAAGATGGATAAGATGTCAAGCTTAAGCATTGAAGCATGGCTCTTGGTTGGATTTGCGTTCCATAGCCAAGAGTGTTGGTGTAGGCTCTCAGCTTCTCTACTAACTTGGAGAAGGAGATGGAGCTCTTTCACTTTGCACTTCACACAATGAGAGTGTGTGTGAGTGTGTGTGGGAGAACTAGCCCCCTTGGTTGATTTGGTTGACCCCCCCTTGTAGCTCATTCTTTAAGCTCATTGGACCCCTGCAAGCCTACTGACCAATCATATGCAGAATGCATATCAAGCAACAAGGGTAGTCTTGGAACGATTGTCCCCCTTTCCCCTTTCAGAGAGAGGACTTGATAAATGCAAAACCAATTAATCACATTAGTTAATTTATTATTGGACCCCTTGTAAGGCCAACCAATAGGCTTTAGGCACACCATGAGGGTAACATGGGTAGGGGCTTGACATGTGTCCTTGCTGCCTCTTGAGTCTTGGGCTTACCTTGTGTGTGTGTGGGTTCTCTCTCATCCCCCTAGCTTTAGGGCTCACCCCCTCATAAGTAGAGAGTATGTTGACTTTTGGAACACAAGCACCTTAGTCAACAAGCACGAGAAAGAACCTCAAGCTTGGGTAGTGTTCCCACAAGCACTTCCAACTCCCTAGTCAGCAAGCACGACAAGCACCTCAAGCATCTTAGTCAGCAAGCACGACAAGCTCCTTAGTCATCAAGCAGGACAAGCACCTCAAGCACCTTACTCATCAAGCACAACAAGCACCTCAATTTTGGGCAGGGTTCCCACCTCAAGCTTGGTCCTAGCTTACCTAAGGTCAAAAGACTTTTAACCCTAACCTTTGGAGGTCTTAAATGAAGTTAACCCTAAGGTCTTTAATCTCCATTGTCTAGCCTTTCTCTTTGAGAGATCATCTCTCATTTGGACCCCTTTACCATTGGCCCCGTGTTGAAATAGACCCGTAAGCGCATGTCTATATTCTAACCCTTATTCTCATCTATTGTCCCACATTAAATGACCAGTTTAATATAAGAAAATCATTTGGGTTGGTTAGAAGTGGAGAGCCTACACCAACACTCTTGGCTATGGAATGCAAATCCAACCAAGAGCCATGCTTCAATGCTAAAGTTTTCCATCTGTTTCATCTCCACTAATATACTATTATGCTATGCTAAGCAAGAAGAGTGATGATAAGTGAGGAACTATTTCTTTCTCCTATGAATGATTCTTCTTCCTCTTCCCTACCCTCATTCCCCGCTAGCTCTCTCCACCTTCAAAGGTGTTTGAGGCCTTGGGACTGACGCTTGGGATAGTTAATGCTTTTTGCAAAGTTTATGTTAAGCTCGTGATGCATGAAGCTTTCCATCTTCATAGCATCACCAAGGTCACAAGGAACACAAAGATTATATTGTAACAAGTCTCTCTTGAGGGGAGAATCTATAATACAAACGCTTTTGGAGGGGGGATCGGCTCCAAGAGAATCCGGTCCTCAACTATTGTCATGTTCTCTAATACTCTTTCTCTTGCAAAAGTATTGTTCTTGCCAAGTTAATTATGTCATAAAATCTAATATCTAACCAGCCCAAATGATTTTCTCATATTAAATTGATCACTTAATGTGGGAGAATAAATGGGAACAAGTGTTAAGATATAGATATGTGCTTATAGATCTATCTCAACACGGGGCCAATAGTAAAGGGGCCCAAATGGGAGATGGTCTATCAAGAGCAAGGCTAACCAATGGAGCATAAGACCTTAGGGTTAGCTTCATTGAAGACCTCCAATAATGTGTGTAAAAGTCCTTTGACCTTAGGTAAGCTAGGGCTGAGCTTGAGGTGGGAACCCGGCCCAAGCTCAAGGTGCTTGTCATGCTTGAGGTGCTTGATTAAGATGCTTGAGGTGCTTGACTGGCTCCATGCTTGAGGTGCTTGACTTGGTGCATGATTAAGGTGCTTGAGGTGCCTTGAGAAGCTTGCCTGAGATGCTTGTGGGAACACCCCCTACTTCAAGTGCTTAGTCATGCTTGATGACTAAGGGGCTTGCTCATCCAAAGTCAAAAATATCACTACAAGGAGGGGGGCGAGCGTACAAGGGGGGGGGGGGGGGGGGATGAGAGAGAATACACACACACACACACACACACAAGGGAAGCCCCAGCTTGAAGAGGCAGCAAGGACACTTGTCAAGTTCCTCCCCATGTTGCCCTCATGGTGTGCCTGAAGCCTATTGGTTGGCCACCCAAGGTGTCCAATGATAATTTAGGATATTTAATTAATTGATTTTACATTTATCAAGTCCTCTCTCTCAAAGGGGAAAGGGGAACACTTGTCCCAAGGCTACCCATGTTGCTTGTAATGGCTCCTGCTTGTGATTGGCTAGGCCTGGAGGGGTCCAATAAGCTTCAAGCATGAGCTACAAGGGGGGGTCGACCCAAGCAAGCTAGGGGGGTGCTTAGGGGGTATACTCACCCACACACACTCACAAACACTCTCATTGTGTACTATGCCAAGTTAACTAATTGCTATAATTATGTTGCTATCTTCAATTATGTCTACCCACTATGCTCACAAAATCATTTCTTGAAAGTACTCTCATTAAATTCCACTACTCTCAAATTGAATAGGCAAATTCCATTACATTGGTATCAGAGCATTTGGTTTCTCTTTTCTTGCTTAAGAAGAGAGGTCCTTAAGTAGCCTATAAATGGTTGATGTTGTTAATTATAATAGAGTAAGTGGAACTGGGATCTAATATCGGATTTGTTAAGCCCACTATGTGGGGGATGGTGCACACCTTGGGAGATTTGGACTTAATAATGGAGTCTTTTTAGACTTGCCTACGGCTTTACCATTATTGATCCATAAGAAGTCTGAAAGGAGCTAGCCCTTGGCAACTCTGCTATGTTAGACCTACTCCTCTACTCTCTATAATTAACCACTTTGAGCCATGGGTGTAGATACTTAAGAGCCGATTTTCAAAGGCTAAGAGGAGTGGCAACTAAGGTTTTGAACTACCAAAGCATACACTAAGTATAAACATAAATTTTGTTAACATGGCTGACAATAATCAAGAGAGTAGAATGAAGATTGATAGCTTTGATTTTGCACATGAAGGTGCTAATGATGATGCTCCCATGTTTGTGAATTATCTCGTCGCTAGGTTGCAGCAAGCTATGGGCAACCCTGCTTTGCAAGCCGAAGTTACTCAACAACTTCGTGCTTATGGAATTTCCCTTCCTCTCCTAGAGGAGAGAGAGCTTAGGAGGCCTCCTGAAGAGACCCCCAAAAGAAGACTCTCTCCCATTCGAGAGGAGGAATCCAAAGAGAAAGAAAGCAATGAAAGTCTAAGTTCTTCTGAAGAGGTGGCTCCACGAAGACGGCTGTCTAGACGATCACCTACTCCTCCCAAGAGGAAAAGAGCAACCTATAGTCCTTCTCCTCATCACTCTGAAAGGCAAGAGAGGAAACAAAGGAAGAAAAGGGCTAGGAAGAGGTCACCCTCTTCTCCTCCTTCTTCACCTTCCTCCTCTTCCGATGAAAGTTATGGCTATTCTCCTAGAGAATACAAGAGGGGAGGACATCGCAAATCATTTCCTGCATGGCGAAGGTCACAAAAGCTAAAGAAGTTCAAGGAGGGAGGAAAGAGTATCTCTTTTCTCACCTACGATGGCACCTTTGGTGCTACCGACAAAGTGTTGGCCTTCATCCAGCAATTTGATGCGGCCTTTGGGGACGAGGGCTTCACAGAGTCCTCCAAGCTACGCCATGTAGCTATGCACTTCCAAAAATCAGCTCGTCAATGGTGGGCTAGCCTTCGTGGCAATGGAGAAGCCCCAAAGACATGGAAAACTCTACGAGTTTGCATTATGAAGCAATTTTTTTCAAGCGATACTAAAGATAAAGTTCTTACCGAATGGCGCGGCTTGAAGATTCTCTCTCATGAGTCTATCAACAAGTATGTAGACAAGTTTTGGGATTTACATCTCAAAGCTACTGTCTTTCAAAAGATAGACTTTGTCGAGCAAAGATAGCAATTCTGTGCGGGATTACCTGAAGAGATGGCCCAATACATCAACTCTCAACAGCTTGGTACTATTACCGAAGTAATCCATCACACCATGGTTGCTTCACGCATCAATTTCCATCAAGGGGCTAGACGTAATGTCAAGCCCATGGAAAACAAAGATAAAAATGATGCAAAGGGGAAATCCAATGCTTAAAATAATTCCAAGGCACTTCCAACAACAACAATAGCAACAACAACAATCGGTCCAAGGAGAAGGGAGTTTACAAAGGTAAAAACAAACTCTCTCCTGAAGAGCTTGAAGCTTTTCGAAAGGACCAAAAGTGTTTCAAGTGTGGGGAGCAAGGACATGGCTATCGTTCTTGCCCCAAGAAGAATACTCGCAATGAGACTCCTAGGGCTTCCACCATCGAAGCTCCAAAAGAGGATGCTCATTGCAAAGGATCATCACTCTCCTATGCTTGGGGAAAGGTAAGAGAGCATGATGCCTTCATCTTGTTTGACCCTGGCTCTACTCTCAACTTCATATCAATAGAGTTGGCCACCAAGTTGGGCATTCAAGCTTTTGAGATGGGAGATATAGTAACAGCTGATGCAGCTTTCAAGGGACAACAAGCCTCCGTTACTCCCTTGATTGGGAAGTTGAGGCTTCATGTCCAAAGCTATGTCGACAAAGAAGACTTCTTCATCTCTCCTCTCCAACATCAGGATGTTATCCTAGGGGCACCATGGTTTGATCGCATGGCTGCCAACATGAAGTTCCCTGAAAGGAGAATTTACTTCACCTACAGGGAAAGGAACATGTATATAGATGCTAGTGAGCATGGTCGCACTATTCCACTTGTAAATCCTCTTTCTTTTGATAAATCAATGAAGAGCTCAGTTTTTGCGTACATGATTTATGTCAAAGAGTCTCTAAAAGCTAATAATGTTTCATCAAATGAAAATGATAGGAATCAAGAAGAGTTAGACTTGTCTACTTTTCTAAAAGGATTCCAAGATGTGTTCATCGATGATATCCCTATGGACCTACCTCCAAAACGAGGGGATGATGACCATCGTATTGAGCTCCTTCCAGGAAGCTCACCGCCTAACAAACCTCCTTATCGAGTCTCACAAGCTCAACAAGAGGAGATTATGAGGCAAGTACAGGAATTGGTAGACAAAGGGATGGTGAGGCCTAGTTCCTCTCCCTTTTTTTCTCCAGTCCTTTTAGTGCAAAAGAAAGATGGTACATACCGTATGTGTGTGGACTATCGAGCACTAAACCATATCACTATCAAAAACAGATTTCCCGTGCCTCGGGTAGAAGATCTGTTTGATAAGCTACAAGGCTCTACCTACTTCAGTAGGATTGACCTTAAGAGTGGCTATCATCAAATAAGGATAGTGGATGAAGATATCCTAAAGACCGCGTTTCGCACAACATTTGGTCTTTATGAATATCTAGTCATGCCTTTTGGCTTGACTAATGCACCAACTACTTTCAATCGTCTCATGGAGAAAATTTTTAGACCATATCGTAAATTCACTGGAGTGTTCTTTGATGATATCATCATCTACTCCAAATCCTTGGAGGAACATAAGCAACATCTCCAAGTGATTTTTCAAGCCTTGAGGGAAAACAAACTTTTTCTCAACCAACAGAAAAGTGAATTCTTCCTTCAAGAGATTCAATATCTAGGTCATATTATCTCTCACAATGGTATTCGTATGGTTCCATCAAAGTTAGAGGTAATAAAATCATGGCCTAACCCAAGGAATCTACATGAGCTAAGAAGCTTTATTGGTATGTGTGCATACTATAGACGCTTCATAGCAAAATTCTCTCAAGTAGCAGGACCACTACACGACTTAACAAAGAAGAATGATAAGTTTGTATGGACTGCTAAGGAGCAAAATGCTTTTGAAAAACTCAAAGAGAAGCTTACTTCCCAACCAGTCCTCGTGCTTCGGGATCTCTCAAAACCATTTGAGGTCCAATGTGATGCTTGTGGTGATTGCCTTGGAGCGGTTTTGCTTCAAGAATGGCATGCCATAGCATATGAGAGCCGAAGGCTCAATAGTGATGAACGAGTCTTGGGCATTTATGAGAAAGAGCTTTTAGCTGTTCTACATACCCTAGATACATGGAAGCACTACCTATTGGGGACTCCATTTATCCTACGAACCGACCACCAAAGTCTCAAGTATTTCATGACGCAAACCAAACTTTCCGACAAACAAATGAGGTGGGCAAATTTTCTTTCGCAATTTAATTTCCATATTGCTCACATAGCTGGTAAGCACAATCAAGTTGCCAATGCACTTTCACGACGACCAAAAGTTAATGCGGTGTCTATAGCTACTCACAATGATCTATCCTCTATGATAGATGAGTATGCTACTGACCCTGACTTTAGAGACATAATGTCAGCCCTTGCTTTGGGGAAGAAAGAGGAACCATTCACCTTGCAGGATGGTTATTTTCTCTACGGCAATAGGCTATGTGTTACCAATTCCCTTCGTGAGAAGGTTATGTATGAATCCCATGCTCCTCCATATGCAGGGCATAGAGGTATTCAACCTACTCTCCGAGGAGTAGAGACTTATTTCTATTGGCTTACCATGAAAGTGGACATACAAGAGTATGTTTCAAAATGTGTAGTATGCCAAAAGACCAAGTATGATAGAGGGAAGCAACCTGGATTACTCCAGCCATTGCCTATTCCAAATTCACCATGGGAGAGTATATCCATGGATTTCATCTTTGGATTACCCAAGTCTATCCATGGGAATACAGGAATATGGACAATAGTCGACAGGTTTAGCAAGCAAGCACATTTTATTCCTTTCAAAAAGACTATTAAGGCACATCAAATGGCAACTCTCTTCATATCTCAGATTTTCAAGCACCATGGATTACCCACATCCATCGTGTCAGATAGAGATCCTAGAATGACCAGTAACTTCTGGAAAGGTCTCTTTGAAAATCTAGGAACAAGATTGAATTTCTCTTCGGCCTATCACCCACAAACGGATGGCCAAAGTGAGATAGCCAATCTTACGATACTCGATCTACTCAAGACTTATGTTACCGAAGTAGATCAACGCTCACAATGGGAAAAGTATTTACCTCTAGTAGAGTATGCCTACAATAATACTGTACATACTTCTACGGGGAAAGCACCTTTCGAGATCATAGAGGGAAGACCTAAAAGTCCCTTGCTACTCAAAGTACATGGGAAGATCTTCGCCGCCGATGAGTATAGCCGTGACCTACAAGAATCTTTTCAAAAGATTAGGGAGGCTATAGCCATCTCTCAACAAAGGCAAAAAGCTACCGTTGATAAGCACAGAAGAGCATTAATGTTCAAAGAAAATGATTGGGTCTTACTCAAGTTTTCTAAGGCTCGATTAAGGCAAACGACGGGCAAAAATCCTACGGGCCATCAAAAGTATTATGCTAAACTAGCAAAAAGATACTATGGTCCTTTCCAAATCTTGAAGCCCATCAATGAGACGGCTTATCAACTCAAGTTGCCCAACCATTGGCTTATACACAATTCCTTTCATGTAAGCCTACTTAAGCCCTACAAAGGAGAGCCACCAACTGAACCAATTATTGAAGATCCTCCCGAAATTGAAGACCAAGAAGAGGTGCTACAACCCGAAGCTGTCCTTCGGCATGAAGACAAGGTACTACGACATGGTAAGATAATCCGACGGTATCTTATTAAGTTCAAAAATTATCCTTTTGAAGATGCTAAATGGATGCAAGGAGTACAACTTAAGGATAGTATGAACCTTGTCAATGCTTACAATGCTACATTAGAGTAAGCAAATGTACAACTCTCTTTTAAATGACTCATGTTTTTGTCTTATAAGACTAATCCGCTTTTTAATTGTGCACAAATTTAACTAGTATGCATGCTTAGAATCATGTTTGTGATGACGACGTCTCTCAAACACCAAGTAGAATTTGTCACTCCACTTTGGGAGAATGAAATGGACTAAAGAGCAGACATGCTTGCGGCAGCTATGTCTCCCAAGCACCAAATGGATTACTCATCCATCTTGGAAAGATGTCGTAGGGTAAAAAAGGGATCCTCTACCCGCTAAGTACGATTGACTAATGACTAAGGCTTTATCTCTTCTACCTCATAGTCGAGGACGACTATGATTTCAAGAGAGAGGTAATGTCATAAAATCTAATATCTAACCAACCCAAATGATTTTCTCATATTAAATTGATCACTTAATGTGGGAGAATAAATGGGAACAAGTGTTAAGATATAGATATGTGCTTATAGATCTATCTCAACACGGGGCCAATAGTAAAGGGGGCCAAATGGGAGATGGTCTATCAAGAGCAAGGCTAACCAATGGAGCATAAGACCTTAGGGTTAGCTTCATTGAAGACCTCCAATAATGTGTGTAAAAGTCCTTTGACCTTAGGTACGTTAGGGTTGAGCTTGAGGTGGGAACCCGGCCCAAGCTCAAGGTGCTTGTCATGCTTGAGGTGCTTGATTAAGATGCTTGAGGTGCTTGACTGGCTCCATGCTTGAGGTGCTTGACTTGGTGCATGATTAAGGTGCTTAAGGTGCCTTGAGAAGCTTGCCTGAGATGCTTGTGGGAACACCCCCTACTTCAAGTGCTTAGTCATGCTTGATGACTAAGGGGCTTGCTCATCCAAAGTCAAAAATATCACTACAAGTAGGGGGGCGAGCGTACAAGGGGGGGGGGGGGGGGGTATGAGAGAGAATACACACACACACACACACAAGGGAAGCCCCAGCTTGAAGAGGCAGCAAGGACACTTGTCAAGTTCCTCCCCATGTTGCCCTCATGGTGTGTCTGAAGCCTATTGGTTGGCCACCCAAGGGGTCCAATGATAATTTAGGATATTTAATTAATTGATTTTGCATTTATCAAGTCCTCTCTCTCAAAGGGGAAAGGGAGACACTTGTCCCAAGGCTACCCATGTTGCTTGTAATGGCTCCTGCTTGTGATTGGCTAGGCCTGGAGGGGTCCAATGAGCTTCAAGCATGAGCTACAAGGGGGGGTCGACCCAAGCAAGCTAGGGGGGTGCTTAGGGGGTACACTCACCCACACACACTCACAAACACTCTCATTGTGTACTATGCCAAGTTAACTAATTGCTATAATTATGTTGCTATCTTCAATTATGTCTACCCGCTATGCTCACAAAATCATTTCTTGAAAGTACTCTCATTAAATTCCGCTACTCTCAAATTGAATAGGCAAATTCTATTACAAATCAAGTACTATGTTCATGTTGCTACCATCAATTAAGTTCACCCTCTATGTTCTCAAAGTAATTTCACAAAAGGCTCACTCTAATTCTCTTAATTCCGCTATTCTCAAAGTTCATAGGCCATTTCCATTACGTTGGTCTTTTAAGCTCCATCAGATGCACATTGCACCTTAGGGTTGGCTTCATTAAAGACCTCCAAAGTCGGTGTTAAAAAGTCCTTTGAATCTAACATTTAATTATTTAAGCATAAAAATCACCTCAAGATTTGGGCAAGGTTCCCACAACCACTTTAAGCATCTTAGCACCTCATGCTTGGGTAGGATTCCCACCTCGAGGTTAGCCCTAGCTTGCGTAAGGGCAAAGGACCTTTTAACACTAAATTTTGGAGGTCTTTAATAAAGCCAACCCTAAGGTCTTTTAAGCTCCATAAGATGCACGTTGCTCTTTGATAGATACCTCCTTTTGGATCCCTATTGAGATGTAATCATCTCTCCTCTTGGTCCCTCACTGAGGTAAATCTAGAAGCACTTATTGCACCTTGCTCTTTGATAGACCGTCTCCTTTTGGACCCCTATTGAGACGCAACCATTTCTCCTTTTGGTCCCCTGTTGAGATAGGTCTAGAAGCACATATCTATATCCTAACTATTGTTTCCCTTTTATCTTCCCATATTAAATTTAATACAAGAAAATCATTTGGTAAAGTTAGATATTATATTTTATGACATTACCTCTCTCTTGAAATCATAGTCGTCCTCCACTATGAGGTAGAGAAGATGAAGCCTAGTCATTAGTACACGTTTCTTAGCGGGTAGAGGATCCCTTTTTACCCTACGACATCATTCTAGAATGGATGACTAATCCATTTGGTGCTTGGGAGACTTAGCTGCCGCAAACATGTCTCCTCTTTAATCCATATCATACTTCCAAAGTAGAGTGACAAGTTCTACTTGGTGTTTGGGAAACTTCTTCACCACAAACATGATCATAAGCATGCATACTTCTTAAATTTTGTGCACAATAAAAGAAAGAGAATGAGTCTTATAAGACAAAAACATTGTTCATTTAAAATGCATTTTCATTTTCTTACTCTAGTGTAGCATTGTAAGCATTGACAAGGTTCATATTATCCTTAAGCTAGGTTCCTTGCATCCATCTAGCATCTTTAAAAGGATAATTATTAAAATTAACAAGATATCATTGGATAATGTTATTGTTTCTTAGTACCTTTTCTTCATGCCGAAGAACTGATTAGGGCTGCAACACCTCTTCTTGATCTTCGACCTCTGGTGGGTCCTCCATTATTGGTTCTTTTGGTGGCTCTCCTTTGTAAGGCTTGAGTAGGCTCACATGGTTAGCATTGTGAATGAGCCAATGGTTGGGAAACTTCAACTAATAAGCCATCTCATTGATTGGCTTAAGAATTTTAAAAGAAAGAACCATAGTATCTTTTTGCTAGTTTAGCATAATACTCCTGGTGGCTCGTAGGATTCTTGACCGTAGTATGCTTTAGATGACCCTTGAGAAACTTTAGCAAGACCCAATCATTTTTCTTAAAGGCTAAGGCTCTTCTGTGCTTATTAGTAGCAACCCTTTTTGCCTTTTCTATGAGATGGATATAACATTTTTAATCTTTGGAAAAGATTCTTGTAAGTCTCGGCTATATTCATCAACAACGAAGATCTTCCCATATACCTTAAGTCATAAGGGACTTTTGGATCTTCCCTCTTTAACCTCGAAAGGTGCTTTCCCCATAGAAGTATATACAATGTCATTGTACACATACTCTATAAGAGTTAGATACTTCTCTCATTGAGAACGTTGATCTATTTCCATGACATAGGCTTTTAGTTTATTCAAGAATCTTTAAATTAGTTATTCCACTTTGGTCATCCGTTTGTGGATGATAAGCCGAAAGAGAAATTTAATCTACTTCCTAGATTCTCAAAGAGACCCTTCTATAAATTCTTGGTCATTATAGGATCTTTGTGGATGTTGGCAAGCCATGATACTTGAAAATTTGAGATCTAAAGAGGGTTGTCATTTGATGTGCCTTAATAGTATTTTTGAAGAGCATAGAGTGTGTTTTCTTGCTAAGCTTGTCGACTGAAAAAATTCAAATTTCAATTTTTGGTATACCACGCATTTTGAAACATACTCTTGTATGTTTAATTTCATGGTAGACCAACATAAATATATTTCTACTCCTCAAAGAGTAGATTATGGAATCCCTCTTTGCCCCGCATAAGAGAAGCATAGGATTCATACATGAATTTCTTATTGTACGGGTGAGTAACACATAGCCTATTGCCGTTTGGAAGGTAACTATCCTTCAAGGTGAATGGTTCTTTATTTTCTTCCCTAATGCAAAGGTTGTAATTACCTACTTAAAATCTTGGTCAGTAGCATACTCATCTATCATAAAAGATAGATCATTGTGAGTTGCTACAGACACTGCATTTACCCTTGGCCGTTAAGAAAGTGCATCAACCACTTGATTGTTCTTGCCAGCAACGTGAGCAATATGAAATTTAAATTGCAAAAACAAAAAATCCCACCTCATTTGTTTTTCGGAGAGCTTGGTTTGCATCATGAAGTTCTTGAGGCTTTGTGATCCATTCGTAGGATGAATGAAGCCCCAAGAGATAGTGCTTCCATGTGCCTAGGGCATGTAGAATAGCTAAAAGCTCTTTTTCGTATATGCCCAAGACCCGTTCATCAGCATTGAGCATTCGGCTCTCATATGCTATGGCAACCCTTCTTGAAGCAAAACTGCTCCAAGGAAATCACCACAAGCATCACATCGGACCTCAAATGGCTTTGAGATATTTGAAAGCATAAGGATTGGTTGGGAGGTAAGCTTGTCAAAAACATTTTTTTCTTTAGTAGTCCATGAGTACTTAACGTTCTTCCTTGTTAAGTCATGCAATGGTCCTGCTATTTGAGAAAATTTAGCTATGAAGCATCTATAGTATGCACACATACCAATAAAGCTTCTTAGCTCATGTAGATTGCTTGGATTAGGTCATGATTTTATTACCTCCAACTTTGATGGATTCATACATATACCATCTTGAGAGATAGCGTGACCTAAATATTGAATCTCTTGTATGAAAAATTCACTTTGCTTTTGATTAATGAAAAGCTTATTCTCTCTCACAACTTGAGGGCGGCTGGAGCATTTGTCAAGCCAAAACTTGCAACATATCAAATATATCTTCTACCCACGGCAGGGAAAATCTTTTTTTAAAAAAGTGATCATATTTAGTGCTCTATAGTCGACACACAAGTGATATGTGCCATTTTTCTTTTGCACTAAAAGTACTGGTGAATAGAATGGAGGTCTCACCATTCCTTTTTCCACCAATTCATGCACTTATCTCATGATCTCCTCTTGTTGAGCTTGTGAAACTCAATAAGGAGGTTTATTAGGCGGTGAGCTTCCTAGTAGAAGCTCTATTGCATGGTCATCATCCCCTTGTTTTGGAGGTAGCTCACTAGGGATGTCATCAATGAAAACATCTTGGAATCCATTTAGGAAATTAGAAAACTCTAATTCCTCTTGATTCCTTTATTGCTACTTGTGAAAACATTAGAATCATTTGCAGTTTCTCTAACAAAAATCATATACACAAAAATAGAGCTTTTCATTGACTTATCAAAAGCAAGCTATTTACCAGGGATATGGTGTTCCTCGACTCATTAGCATCTATGTACATGTTATTTTTCGTGTAGGTGAAATATATTCTCCCTTCAGGGAACTTCATGCTGGCAGCCATGCGATTGAACCATGGTGCCCCTAGGATAACGTCCTCATGTTGGAGAGGAGAGATAAAAAAAATCTTCTTTGTCAACGTAGCTTTGGACATGAAGACTCAACTTCCCAATCAAGGGAGTAATGGAGGATTGCTATCCCTTGAAATCTTCATCGACAGTTACAATATCTCCCATCTCAAAATCTTGAATGCCCAACTTAGTGGCCAACTCTGTTGATATGAAGTTGTGAGTAGAGGGTCAAACAAGATGAAGGAATCATGCTCCCTTACTTTTCCCCAAGCATAGGAGAGGAATGAGCCTTTGCAATGAGTATCCTCTTTTGGAGCTTCAACCATGGAAGCTCTAAAAGTGTCATTGAGTACATTTTTTTGGGGCAAGAATGATAACCATGTCCTTGCTCCCCACACTGAAAGCATTTATGGTCTTTATGAAAGGCCTCTAATTTTTACCTTTATAAGATCCTTTCTCCTTGGCCTTGTTGTTGTTGGTGTTGGTGTTGCCTTGGGAAGACTTTTGAGCATTGCTCTTCCCTTTAGCTTCATTCTGATCCTTGTTTTTCATGGGCTTTAAATTTCTTCTCACCCCTTGTTGGAAATTGATCCTTGAAGCAACCATAGTGTGGTGGATGGCTTCAGTGATAGGGCTAGGCCATTGTGAGTTGACATACTCGGCCATTTCTTCAGGTAATACCGCACAAAATTGTTTCTTTTGTTTGGAGAAGTCTATTCTTTGAAAGGCTGTAGCTTTGAGATGTAAATCTCAAAACCTGTCTACATATTTGTGGATAGACTCTTTGAAGAGTAGCTTCAAACTTCGCCATTTGATGAGCACTTTGTCCTTGGCATCACTTGCAAGGAATTGCTTCATCATGGAAACTCGTAAAGTTTTCCATGTCTTTGGGGCCTTTCCATTGCCACAAAGGCTAGCCCACCACAGATTCCTGGAAGTGCATATCTACATTGTGTGGCTTGGAGGACTCCGTGAAGCCCTCGTCTCGAAAGGCTGCAACAAATTGTTGGATGAAGGCCAATACATTTTTGGTGGCACCATTGCCATCATAGGTGAGAAAAGAGAGACTCTTTCCTCCCTCTTTGAATTTCTTGAGCTTTTGGGACCTTCGCCATATATGCAGGGTAAGTTTTGCGATGTCCTCCCCTCTTGTATTCTCTAGGAGAATAACTATTGCTTTCGTCGGAAGAGGAGGAAGGTGCAGAAGAAGGAGAAGAAGGTGACCTTCTTCTTGCCTTTTTCTTCCTTTGTTTCCTCTCTTCCCTTTTGGAATGACAAGGAGAAGGACTATGGGTTAACCGTTTCCTCTTAGGAGGAGTTGGCGATCATCTAGACCGCCGTCTTCGTGGAGCCACATCTTCAGAGGAACTTAGGGATTCATTACTTTCTCGTTCTTTGGATTCCTCCTCTCGTATGGGAGAGAGTCTTCTTCTGGGGGTCTCATCAAGAGGCCTCCTAAGCTCTCTCTCCTCTTGGCGAGGAAGGGAAATCCCATAAGCACGAAGTTGTTGAGTAATTTCAGCTTGCAAAGTAGGGTTGCCCATAGCTTGATACAACCTAGTAACAAGATAATTGATAAACATGCGGGCATCATCATTAGCACCTTCATGTGCAAAATCAAAGTTATCAATGTTCATTCTAATCTCTTGGTTATTGTCAGCCATGCTAATTATACTTATGTGTTTACTTAGTGTATTTGCTTTCAAAACCTTAGTTGCTACTCCTCTTAGCCTTTGGGAATAAGCACTTAAGTATCTACACCCACGCTCGAATTGGTTAATTATAGAGAGTAGTGGGTTGGGTCCAACATAGCAGAATTGCTGAGGGATAGCTCCTTTCGGACTTCTTATGGCTCAATAATGGTAAAGTCATAGGCAAGTCTAAAAAGACCCCATTATTAAAACCAAAGCTCCCACGGTGTGCTCTATATCCCACATACTGGGCTCAACAAAACCGATAATAGATCCAGTCCCACTTATCCTAATATAATTAAAAAAATCAACCATTGATATGCTACTTAAGGACCTCTCTTCTTAAGCAAGAAAATAGAAACCAAATGCTCTAATACCAACGTAATGGAAATGGTTTATGAACTTTGAGAATAGTGGAATTAAGAGAATTAGAGTGAGCATTTTTGTGAAATTACTTTTAGAACATAGAGGGTGAACTTAATTGATGGTAGCAACATAAACATAGTACTTAATTAACTTGGCATGAACAATAGTTTTGCAAGAGAGAGAGTATTCGAGAACATGACAATAGTTGTGGACCGGATTTACTTGGAATCGGTCCCCCCTCCAAAAGGCGTTTGTATTGTAGATTCTCCCATCAAGAGAGACTTGTTACAATAGAATCTTTGTGTTCCTTGTGACCTTGGTGATGCTATGAAGATGGAAAGCTTCACGTATCACGAGCTTAACATAAACTTTGCAAAAAGCATTAACTATCCCAAGCCTCAGTCCCAAGGCTTCAAACACCTTTGAAGGTGGAGAGTTAGCGTGGAATGAGGGTAAGGAAGAGGAAGAATCATTCATAGGAAAAAGAAATAGTTCCTCACTTATAATCACTCTTCTTGATTAGCATAGCATAATAGCATAGTAATGAAGATGAAGCAGATGGCAAGCTTAAGCATTGAAGCATGGCTCTTGGTTGGATTTGCATTCCATAGCCAAGAGTGTTGGTGTAGGCTCTCCACTTCTCAACAAGCTTGGAGAAGGAGATGGAGCTCTTGCACTTTGCACTCCAGAGAATGAGAAAAATGTGTGTGTGTGTGTGTGTGTGTGTGTGTGTGTGGGAGAGTATACCCCCCTCTCATGCTTGGTCCACCTCTCTCTCTCTCTCTCTCTCTAGTAATATTTAATTATATCATTTGGAACATGTGTCCTCTTTTCCCTCTTTGAGAGAAAGAACTTAATTATTTATTTTGATGCATCTAAATTCTCATTGGACCCTTTAAAGCCTATCCAACAGGATTCAAGCACATCATGAGGGCCACATGTGGATAATTTTTTGAACACGTGTGTGTTTTATGCTTCTTAAGTCATTTGGTTTGATTTGAATACTTTAAGCACTTAGTCAATCAAGCATATGTCTTTTATGCTTCTTAAGTCGTTTGGTTTCAATTGAATACTTCAAGCCTTAGTCAATCAAGCGTGGAAACATTTATGCCTCTTGAGAATATATCTTTGAATTTAACATTTCAAAAACCTTAATCATTTAACTATAAAAATAACCTCAAGCTTTGGGCAAGGTTCCCACAACCACTTTAATCATCTTAGCACCTCATACTTGGGTAGGATTTCCACCTTGAGGTTAGCCCTAGCTTGCGTAAGGTCAAATGACTTTTTAACACTAACTTTTCAACACGGAGGCCACTGGAGTGCATTATAGGTCTCATCTCTGTGACCCATGCTCATATTGGAGTCTTGCAATATGCTGGAAGAACTAGCAAAAGCCTGGCAAATGAGGGTATTTTCTTCTATGACCATTTCTACCAACTCAATCATAGGAATCTGAGAGAAGTGTTGGTGAAGATTCCACTACCAACCAACTGGAACTCCGTGGATTGGCCTATTCCCAACATAACAATGAGTGAGGCATTGAGGAGCAGGCTCATAGGGATGTTCAGAGGTCTCTTCGAAACACTATACCCACTAAATTGGTGAAACTTGTAAATTTTTGTCCTGTTGGTCTCTTTGTTGAGTTATTTCATATCTACAAAGTACATGTTGCTAAAACTATGCTGCTCGCAAATCATTTGATTCCCTCTTGTGTGATAAGCTTTTGATCGAGGGTGGTATGTGAAAGAAACAGATGGCATATGTTGCGAGATTTCTCTTGACACTTTCATTGTCAAGTATATGCTTGCGACACAGACATTAATAATCTCCTTTTGGTACAAGCGTTCTCACATTGTTGAAGGTTGCTATGTGCCTATGGATCAAGAGGCAGCAAGTTTGGCAAACAATGTTGTCATAGACGTGGAAGTGGTGGACAAAGACCTAAATCTTATGACAGTAATCATAATAAGGCAGCAATGCAATCTTTTGCAACTTTGACATGACATAGTTGAGGAGACTGCCGACATTGACTCCGTAAACTTTTATTTCTTGATGGGCGGACGAAGAGTAATGCAACAAAGGGAGAAGCATTTTTGGCCGTATTCAAATTGTGGACATGTAATCAGGCCTGAATGGCTTCAACAAAATGTAACTTTTTTGACTAGTTTAATCTTAATATCAAGTGTTTGCCCAAGGGTCTCTCTCTCTCTCTCTCTCTCTCTCTCTCTCTCTCTCTCTCTCTCTCTCTCTCTCTCTCTCTGTGTGTGTGTGTGTGTGTGTGTGTGTGTGTGTGTGTATTAGAAACACATAGACAGGTAGATAATATCAATTTACGGTATAAACAATGAATTGCTAAGTACATTTGTAAGTACAAATTCTGATGTGCTCAATGGGCTTAAGTACATTGCTTGCAGGTATGGAACCCAAGTGTCCTCTAGGTAAAAATCGTGAAGATGTCCTTCAAATGAAGGTGGGGAAATAGTAGTGCCGGGTGGATTAAGTAAACCCTTATGTGGTGTGTCATCAATCGACAACATTGAGAACATCATAAGGCATATTGATATGTTCAAAGGGCTTGTATAAAAGTGGTACATTAGCTTTAGTTGGGTGAAAATGTCCCGCGATGGTATTAAAATTTCTTTGACTATACACAAAATAAAAATCCGATCTTTGAATTTCAGCCAAATTGCAACTATGGTAACAAGGGGATTCAGGTTTGGGGCCTCCATTGAAGACCAGATAGCAACCCTAAACCATGGAATCAAAAATTCAAAAATTCTTTTGTGCCTGGTCGAATCAAAATTCTGACATCTCCCAAGCAAAAACTACAAAAATCGGAGAACTCTGTATGTACACTGTACGGCTGTCGTAGCAGCAACAATCCATTGAAATCCAAGATAATCAATCTCTGCAATCATTGTGTGCATACATATAAGTAGTTATAAACAAAAAAGAGTATATTATTTAAGTACAATGGATATTACCGGAACAACCATATTTACCTGAAGCAAGAGTCCATACTGGTCATTTCTAATGTTGACATTCTGTTGTTGAGTGTCGATGTTCCCTTCTGTATTGCCAAGGGTATCCACCTCTTGTGGTTGTGCAGTACATGACTCGTGTTTCCATGGCCGAATGGTTAACCTGTTCTGTTGTCTGTTCCTAACCTTGATTTGCAATGTTGGCCTCCTCCTCTACATGGTCAACACACTCTGTATCTTCTCTCAGCTCTGAAAAGCTCTTCAAATCAGCAATTACAGGAGATTTGACTCCCTGATTTTGATCATGTGCCACATCCTATGCCACAATAATAGGAACTCTCTTATCCTCCTCTGCTTGGCCTAGAACCTCTGTTGCATTCCTCGCCTCTGAGGAGCATAGGCTATCTCTACATTTTCAAGGGCTTGGTCTACTTCACATTGATCAACCCCAACTTTGGATTCAACCACTCCAACTGCAAAGCATACCAGTGTCTGTTCCTCTAATATGGGTCAGTTTTAGGGATTTGGTTTCCAGCGGTGTAAACTGGCATGATTTTCTCTTCACCGGTCATTGTTGAAGTTATTATATGGTCATAGAGAAAACTGTCTTATGCATCTAAAACTCTTGGGGTTGAAAGAGATAGTAGATGTTGAATCATTGAAGCACGGTACCTTTGTAAATATTTCAAGGTATAATTTTCCACAGCATTTTGCAAAATTAAGTTAACTTGTGGTCAGTACTTTAATTAAAAATAGCACGAAGTTGGTCCAAACCATAGCAAGGAAATACCTTTGACATAAAATGGATTTAAAGCAAAAAAAATATGTAGTATGTACTCTGCATGGAGAAGACATTTCCAACCACAAAATTTGGATCTGTCTGACTAGGCACTTTGACAGCTTTAAAGGTTGACTTGTAGAGTTCATGATTTCCACAAATCCTTCCATAGACATGAAGTAATCTTTTTACACATCTATGAACAGTGAAGGTTATTTGTTATTAACAATATTTAGGTCATCAACCATACCCTAAATAAACACTCAAGGTCTTATCAACACTCACACTCTTATCTCTGAATGTGTTCCTTTTATGAAGTTGATAGTCCATACCACTTGTTTGTCCAGTTCAATGCATACAAGGCTCCAATGATTATTTGATTCGTATGGCAACACCAATGTTGTGACCTGAAGCATTGGACAGTGGACAAACCATCTCTCCAATGTGCTATGAGGGGTGTTTTTATTCGGAGTGGCACAAACAACTGTGGATCTAAAACATATATTTCAGTATGGGTTTCTTGAGGGAGCTAGCTCTTTATTAAGCTACAAGAAAAAACAAGGATTTAATTAGAGACCACGTACAAAAGAAAAAGGATCTTACATGTAGAGAAGAGCACTTACTTTAGGCATAAATAAACAATAGAGTCTGTAATTTGTGCATTGGGATCTTTCAAAATCCCAATATCAACAGAATCCAGTGCTAATTGCCTAGCACCATCAGCAAGGGGAATGGTTTCTAACAGTCCTTCTTTCATGGAATGTAAAATATCATTGTTTCTTTCATTCAAGTCTGTGGTAACTTGCTCGTAATTTCTCCTCTGGGTCTCTTCATCAGCAGCAACAGACTGTATCCTCTTTAATTTCTCTGCTTCCAGGTGACATCTTTCTTCTTGCTCAGCTCTGGCTCTGGTGTTCACATCATGAGTAACCTCATGAATCTTAACCCATGATCCCGGCACCTAGTGGTATTAGCAATATATCTTTCATTTTGGGGTCAATAAACTCATTAGGGATAAGGAGCTTATCGTATCTCCAACGTGCTCTCTTGAGAGTCTCACTGTTCTTGTCCATTATTGTCACCTGGTGAGCATGAGCAGCAACAATGGTGATGTCATTAAAATACTCCATTAAAAAATCTTATTCTGCTTCTTGAAGACAAAGTAGGGCAACAACCTTCCATCTCATTGTACCAGCACATGCTTCCTCACAAATTTGCCTTACTGCTCTTTGGAAAGGAAGTTTAGGGACACAAAGCTCAATACATTTCTGAGCTTTTCTGATCTCCTTAAATAAACCCATGTTTCTTTGAATATTCTTCATTCTTGGTCCCTTCAATATCTTCATTGGTTTACCTGAAGTTTTCTTCTTACTAGCAGACCTTCCATACGCTTTCTTTCCAAGCCCTGGTCCTTTCCCTGCCTTCCTTGCTGTTGCCTTGGTTCTTGCCATTCCACTGGAAGAGAAAAATGCAAAGAATCTCTCTCTCTCTCTCTCTCTCTCTCTCTCTCTCTCTCTCTCTCTCTCTCTCTCTCTCTCTCTCTCTCTCTCTCTCTCTCTCTCTCTCTCTCTGTGGATCACGGTGCGCGGGCTCAGCTTTGAGATGGGATAATAGCCTATTGCACGTCGTGATCCACAAGTGGATGGAGAAAGATTTGAAATCTAGTTCATGCCTTTTAGGCAACAAGCCTCAATTTTATTGATGATGAAATAGTGTGTAAAATAGTAATCTTGAGATGTAGTACTCTCTCTCTCTCTCTCTCTCTCTCTCTCTCTCTCTCTCTCTCTCTCTCTCTCTCTCTCTCTCTCTCTCTCTCTCTCTCTCTCTTTTTCTGTGGATCACGATGCGCGGGCTCAGCTTTAAGCCGGGCTAAAAGCCTATTGCACGTCTTATAAGAATGCATCATGCAGCTTGAAGCATGAATGCAGATTTTATCAACTGTGTGTGCATGCTTATACGAATGCATCATGCAGGTTCAAGCATAAATGCATTTAACTATTGATCTTGTATCTATGTGGCATTTGTGATTTTTTCAGGATGAAGAACCAGGCTACAAAAGGACCTTCAGGCTCTGACAAGGGTACACCTAGGAAGGGAAAGAGCTCTACGCAGGAGTCGCCTATCAAAACAGGTTAGATGCATCATGCATGCATTTCTAAAATTGGTTTTATGTCTTGTAAAATTTCTGAATTTTTTGCACATGCATGCTACAAAAAGAACTTCTAAGTCCCCCAAGGGTACACCTAAGAAGCAAAATGTTCAGCAGGTTAGATGCAGGTATTTACCCCATGGATTCAATTAAAGTGTTGCTTTATTAGGAAAAAGTAGTGTGCACACCACTAGTAAATATCAAGTGGGTGAACCCCACATTTTATGGGTACAACACCACTGATAGGCTGTGTTGAAGTGGTGCACCTGCAACACCCTTTAAAGTTGGGCAGAAACCATGGTTGCATCACTACATAGTTATGCTGATATGGTGCACCATCTCTTAAAAGTGATACTGGACCACTTTAAAGTGCTGGGCAGCACTAAAAAGAGGTAAGGTTCTAGTAAAAACGGGCGATACAATGGGTGCATCACTTTCCAATGGAAAACCCTAACTATTTTGTGGTGAAGCATCACTTTTAAGCGAAGCATCACAATGGTGCACCACTTTTCAATGGTTTTACACACTTTTAAGGTACCGAATAACGTTCTAGTTAAGAAGCACCACTGTTCTACAGCACTGAAAGTGGTTGACCATCACGCACCACCACTTAAATGTGATTTGAACACAAAAAGTGGTGACCACCACTTTATTGGTGTTTACCACTTTATACCAAATCAAGTTTAGGTTAAGAAGCACCACTTTTCAATGGTCCTACACACTTTTAAGGTACCGAATAACGTTCTAGTTAAAGAGTACCACTTTATAGTGATTTTCACCACTTTATAGTGGTCTTCACCACTATAAACACCACTTAAATGTGATTTGAACCACAAAAAGTGGTGAGCACCACTTTATTGGTGTTTACCACTTTATAACAAATAACGTTCAGGTTAAGAAACACCACTTTTCAGTGGTCCTACACACTTTTAAGGTACCGAATAACGTTCTAGTTAAGGAGCACCACTTTATAGTGATGTTCACCACTTTATAGTGGTCTTCACCACTATAAACACCACTTAAATGTGATTTGAACCACAAAAAGTGGTGAGCACCACTTTATTGGTTTTTACCACTTAAAACCAAATAACGTTCAGGTTAAAAAGCACCACTTTTCAGTGGTTTTACACACTTTTAAGGTACCGAATAACGTTCTAGTTAAGAAGCACCACTTTCTAGTAATGCTTTACAAAAGTGCAATAATCGTTAGTTCTGCATCTTTGCTAAAAGTGGTGGTTAAGCGCTTTTAAGTGATGAATCTTTACAAGGAGATACCACATTCTATTGGTGTAGCACCACTTTTTAGGAGTGTAGCACCAGTTTTAAGTTGTGTACAACAATTCACATCAGTGTAGCACAACTGAACAGTGGTTCAGCCCACTTTTATGTACTGGAGCACCACTTTAAAATGGTGAAGAAACTGGTGCAGAACTTTTTAGTGTTACCTAACCAGTTTTAAGTGGTTGAGAACCATTTAGTGGTACACCACCACTTAAAAATTTTGCAGTACCACTGAGAATGGTGCAGAAATCATTTCAACCACTTCTTATTGTTGATAAAAAAAGTTTAATTATGGCTCATTACATACTAACATGCATTCTTATATGTTTTTACAGGGAGGTGGACAGTACCACGAGTGGCCTTACCCACTCAAACAAAATTTTGCTTCACCAAGGAAGATTTTCATACCGAATATGGGCTATGCTTGGTTGGCCAGGATCCGAAGCTCCTATGTGATGATGATTTCTCAGATGAGGAGTGGCTTAGTGTATGGCTTTACAAGCGCCACCAAAAGGAGAAGATGCATTTAAAGGGGCTGAGGCCCGAAATGTATGAAGAATGTCTCCTGCTATACCACAAAGTATATCAGGGAGCTTCCCCAAACAACGAGGTAGGCGTGCATTTTGCACATGGATTTACTTGGCAGAAGTGCAAGGCCGCTGAAGATACTGAAGGTTTAGTTGCATGGGTTGTGTATGTTGAAGGTGTTATCAAAATGTTACGCCAACAAAAAACTTTAAATAGGAAATTGGAGAAATGGAGGTCCACAAACGGCCCATGTCTTGGAAGCGAGTGGAAATTTAATGCAAAAAATATGCCTAATTACACTGACAATACTGGCACAGGCTTTGACTGGCAGACATACTCAGGTGGACATCAATTTTCAGGGCAGGCTAAGAAGGAATTTCTAAAGAAGCGGGCCTTTGGCTCGATGGGAACATTTGGAATGTCAAATGTTTCCTCGACTACATTTTCTGCGTCAACGGCTGATGTAGCAGCTATTTCTAACATGACGGCTAATGCTGCTGAAAAGTTAAAAGAGAAGCAGCAATGTCTCGAAGCAATAAAAATTGCTTTAGATCAATCAAAGACAAAGAGAGATGAGCAGGTTTCTTTGATGCGAGGCGCCGCCAAGATCGTAGAGAGAATGAACAAGGATATGGAGGAACTCAAGTTGCATAAGGCTGGGCTTGTACCAAACGAGGAAGCAATTGCAAAGCTTGAGACCTTGATTCAAATCAGAAAGGAGGCTCTCAAAGACATGGGACTTGATATTGAAGTGCACAACCTCGATAACCTAGGTGAAGAGGCAGCACAGTTACAAGTATGTAAGCTTGATTGATTCACCTAGTAGTAGTTGATATTACTTAAAAGTGGTTAAACTCTAATTAGGGAAAAATGGTTAGAGACCATTTTATATGGTAAAAGACCACTTAAATGTGTTTATATAACACTCTTAAGTGGTACCACATAAAGTGATGAAGACTCTTGAAAGTAATGCGCAAACACTTATACTGTTTTATAAAGTACGTAGTGTTATTTTTTTACAGGGTCAGCATGACACTTTGTTATGGGAAGTAGAAGTGGCGACAGGGTTTGTGGAAACAATTATTAATTTGTTCAAGTCAAGAATGCCTATCCTTCCTGTCAGGCCGCCTGTTCATTTGGGATCGAACAATAGCTGTGTGCAGTTAGGTGATTGTGTTGCTTGTGGGATGTCTATCATGCAGACTGTTGTTACCGGTGTCTACATGCTCCGGTGTCAACATCCGTATCACCCACTTTGTTTTGTAACTGTCTGTAAGTCTACCGGCCAGTGTCTATTTCATGGATGTGAGGAACCTTTAAAAGATGCTTTGAAGCTGCTGGCACCTGGAGAGGCAAACATGGATGAGCATGTTGGTACAGGTAATCGATGTTTTTATACCTTATGATATGAAGCTGATTGTAGATTCATTTCTTGACCATTTTGTTTCTTTTCTCCATGTAATTGCAGAGAAAGATCCAATGGAAGGAATCTTTGGATCTCCTGTTGATGGAATATTCTGTGGAACATTCTTCTCTTTGAATGTTCACATAACTTAATATTGAGTATTATTACATTGTCTTTTATGTAGCACACTCCCAAGCTGGGTCATCACGCAAGCCCAATATTGATAGCATGTGTGGTGGGTGCGGGGATAAGAATGCATCCCAGAAACAAGCAGGTGAAGACACTCCGTACCAACAAAAGGCTGAAAAAAGGGCTGAAAAAAGAGCAGATGTAGTGGGAGCTCAAGGTGACGCATCCAAGGAGTCAGCCGAGGTGCCTCTGAAGCCAGAACTTGCAATGAACAAGGACCTAGAGGACGCTGAAAAATCATATGAGAAGCCAATTGAAAAGGATACAACAGTGAACTTGTCTGATGAGGACTCAGAACTTCTTATTTCACAGGTTTGTGCAGAGATTTTGGGGCGTAGGAAAAAGAGGAGCAACACTGAAGAGCGCGCCACACCAAAGAAAAAAGCTAAGGTTGCATCCGAGCCTCCAGAGCCTACTCTAAGAGGTAAAAAATCCAAGGAGCCTTCATCTTCACGGAAAAAGACTATCCTCCAAGCACCCAACCTTAAACCTCCCAAACCAAAGTCCCGCAAGAAACTTTTGTAGCCCCTATTAACCTTTTGTGCTTTGTAGCCTCTTTGTAATTTTGTCTTTGTACCCTCATTTTGATGATAATTAAACGACGGCTTTATTTTTCGTTCACTAGTTGTTTATTGCTCATTGATTGTCTATTTATTGTACTCATATTGTTCATTGACTGTCTATTTATTGTACTCGTATTGTTCTTTCCGACATCATCATGAGCATCTTCAAGTAGAGCTTATTTTTTCTCTCCAGTATCTCCTGCCAAGTGGATTGTTTCCATAGAATTTCAGGAAATTAATGAAATGGAAATCAATAGCCTGGAAGGTATACTTTTCAAGTGTATTTTGGATAGGTTAATATGTCAGTCTGATTGAGGTTTTTAAGACATGCTACTTGTCTATGGTAGAACTTAGCTGGATTGTAGATGTTCAAGAACCAGATGAGAAGGCTGAAGACATAGCAGCTAAGCAGGATGCAGATGTAACACCAGATAAAGTAGAGGAAGACCACGAACCAGCAGTTTGCCCCGAAATTGAGGAGATTTCGCCAAACTGCCCTAGATGGGGATATCTTGTTTCGAATTTCTGCAAGATCAAAAAGCTCATCATCCTTGATCTCGATGGACTATTCGTGAAACGAGATGTAACCAAACGTGATCGAAAGACTGGACAACTTAAACACCCTCCACGTCCAGCTTCCGACAGAGTTAAACTAAAAAGAGTGGATGAGAAGTTGTGGATCTACTACCGTAGAGATGTTGAGCAATTTGTTTGGGATTTGAGGCAAATAGCAGATGCAATGATTTGGAGCACATGTAATGCTGCTAACATTCAGCATATCCTCAGTACATGTTGGCCAGACATATGGGAACATAGGACTTATTACTTTAGGGATCTCTTCTCAAACTGGCAATGTGAAAAGTGGTCGTATTTTGAAGAGATTTCTGGAGCTCCAAGAGACCTTGCAGGTGAACCTGTGTCTTTGAAGCCCCTTTACCATGTTTGGAACAAGTTTCCAGAATAAGACTCCTCTCGGACATTGCTGGTAGATGACTCCAGATATAAAAATCTGCGCAATGTCTGGGAAAACTGTATATGTCCACCCACCTTTGATCCTCTTGATGAAGAACAAGACCCTGATTACCTCATGCGCACACTGTTGCCATGGCTGTGCAGATGGGCACTAACCCCCAATACCCTGGAGTATGCAAAGGCAAACCCCATCAGCAATCCCAAAGATGAACTTTCGAGTCTAGTCTTTGAGCACTTTGTTATAAATGGAGATGAATGAGATTGTACATCCGGAAGTGCCAGAAACGTTATATATTGTACATTCTTGGTGGATATGTAGACGTTTCTGGATAATTGTTGTAATATACTTTTTGTAATATACAGAAGTTCTGGCACTTTACTGTCTCTGCACTATACATGTCTCTACACTTCTGAATGTCTCAGAACCACTTTTTAGTGGTGTTAAACCCCTAAAACGTGGTTAAATTTTTATTATGTTATTGCAACAGTTTTTGTGGAACTGCAACACCATTTAATGGTGATTTTTGGGGGGAGTGGTGAAGCATTATTAACCACTTTTTAGTGGGGCTAAACCACTTTTTAGTGGGGTCAAAACCAATTTTTAGTGGGGCTAAACCACTTTTTAGTGGTGCTAAACCACTTTAGTACCACTAAAAAGTGGTAAATTTTTATTGAGTTTTTCTGAAACTGCAACACTTTTTAGTGGTGATGTTTGGGGGGGGAGGGGGGAGTGGTGAAGCATTCTCAAAAACTAACATGTCAATTCCATCGTACGTTTACACCAATTCCATCTTGTTCAATCTTTCACTAGATTATATAAAATCAGATTTGATTTACAATTCAAAGGGCATGCTATTGTATATTGCCTCATGGTTTTCATTGGAAAGTTCGAACACTTCTCCTATGCCATCGAGAGCTACAGGCTCCATAGGGAACTTTATTGCCCTTATCAAGTGGGAATATATGAAAACTACTGGCTTGTTATCCCACAGCTCATACAAGTTTGCTTGTAGGGATTTATACCAATGGCACGTGACCATCTAAGTATGCTTCTCTACCTTGTTGCCCCATGCATCAATTTGCTCGTTAGTTGTTAGGCCCTTAGCTACTACACACTTAAAAATGTAGAAGTCAACAGCCTCCTCATTATTCTCTTCAGAAGTGACAGCAAAATTGTCTCCAGGTGTGAGAACATCGCGTAAGGAGTCATAATGACCTGCATAAGTGGCACCATGGAACTCCTCATCGTCTAAGTCTCCGTATGACTGGGAATCATTAGCAAGTGGCTCCAAAGTGTGATATTGCCACGTCTCCACATGTGATCTGTTCATACAGTTTCTCCAATGGCCAAGCCTGCAAGGAAAACAAAAGCATGACAACCGTTTTGATCGCAATGCACAAGTGTTGTTCTCAGAATACCCATTCACACAGTGCATTGCTCTTGAGCCCTTCAATGGTTTGCAGTCCCATTGATGGGATCGCTGAACATCGCCTAGCTTGACCTCCCAGAGCACCCTACTGACCTCCCTCTTTTGCTTGTCATACATAGTAGTTGCTCTAGTACTGAGATGCATTCTCAAAAAAGAGACAACTTCAATTGCACAAGTCAACCGCACGCTATTTTGCTTCAATTTCTCATGAGTTAGAGCCCTTTTAATGACAGCCCCAACCCCATCATGTTCCCCCTTTCCATGTCCTGAGCAAAAAAAATTCCAATTCATTTCC
Source organism: Adiantum capillus-veneris (assembly GCF_014529385.1). Classification (NCBI taxonomy): domain Eukaryota; kingdom Viridiplantae; phylum Streptophyta; class Polypodiopsida; order Polypodiales; family Pteridaceae; genus Adiantum; species Adiantum capillus-veneris. Next base: position 156,599,432 of record NC_140935.1, read on the forward strand.
ATGCCAGTAAGGCTCCAATATCTAGCAACAAAGTAAAATGGTCGCTTTGCTTTAAATTGTGAAGCTGCGCCATCTGACCAAACCCAATGTTTTTTAAAGCTTAGCCCTTGATCTCTCAACCATTGAGCATGTAAGAGAAAAGCATGTTGCACAAATAAGGTGTCATGTTGTTTATCATCTGAGACAAAAAAGTGCATGGTCTTCTTTATTGCACCTGATGCGATGCAGAAATAAGTAATCAGGACAAAGATAGTGACCTGCTTAGTGTACCAATGCATTGACTGGGTCTCATTTTTCTCCTTGAAGGAGTAGTTCTCTGCAAAGTCAACGACGGAGACAACCACATCATCTGGAAACAAAGAAATGCAGTCCTTGAACTGTTGTGCTTGCCACCTAAATATAAAATTGTGAGTGACATACTTCTTCAAGTGGTCTTGGTACACTCGCAAAAGTTCTCTAGGCAGCATTTTCTTGTGGACAATGTCTTTCACAGTGCTCTTTCTAGCTTCATTGTTTAATCCAATGGCACCCACTATATTTTCAAAAAATTTCACAAATACTTGCTTACTCTGCTCAGCTTCTTCTCTTGGACAGATCTGAATATTACCTACACCGCATGCATTGCATGTTCCGATTAAGCATTGGTAGCTATGGAAACTATGTTCTGCAAGTATAGGGCAGAGTATAGACTCCAACAGTGAAGTGGTGCTCATACTTGCATTTTTGTATGCAAGACATCCATGGTTGACAACTTCATCATGATGAAGGCATATAGGGCAGCTGCACATGCAGCAAGAACCATGAAGATCAAAACTTCGAGTCCGCATGTGATTTACTGCCTCTTTAAGGAAAATCATTTGTACATGCACAATACAACAGCAGGTGTAGCGATCCCTCAATTTTCGGACAAAGAACGGTTTCATAGACTCGAAGCAACGTTGCGAAATCTGAATATCTACATACTTTGTCTTGAATCTTAAATAAAGCTCCACCTGCAATATACATGTATACAAATGTTAAAAATAAACTTAGCATTCAAAACTGGTTAAATTGTTTCAAAACATTAAAAAGTGATTCTATATCACTAAAAACTGGTGTGCACCACTAAAAACTAGTAATGATACATTCAGTAGTATTGTTTTACCTGTGAAAATAATGCACCACAAATACAAATTAGTGTAGAAACTAGTAACCATACAAAAAGGTAGAATATTAAGAGGTTGTGTGAGGACAACTTAATAGTGGTGAGAAACCGCATTCAGCGTAACTAAAAAGTGGTTTGGCACGACTTAAAAGTGAATTCAAACCACATGACGGTGATGAACCGTCAATAAAAAATGGTGTGCATTGCTTGAATATGGTGGGCAACGATTAAAAAGTGGTGAGTAAGGACATGAAAGTTCTGGGGAAGTTCAGAACTAGCACTTAAAAAGTAGCTGGGAGGGACAAAATACTAGGCGACAGACCAACATTAGCACTAGATAGTAGTCCAACACAACTTGAAAGTGGAGGAGCTCTTGTGAAAAGTGTTTGGTGACCACTTTAGAATGGTGAGCGACTAGTTCAAAGTGGCCAGTCACCAATTAAAATCTAGCACTTAAAAAGTAGTTGGGAGGGACAAAATACTAGGCGACATACCAGCATCAAAACTAGATAGTGGTCCAACACAACTTGGAACTGGAGGAGCTCTTGTGAAAAGTGCTTCATGACCACTTGAGAGTGGTGAGCAACTACTTCAAAGTGGGCAGTCACCACTTGAACGCGGATTCTGGTCACTTGAATGCGGTTTCTGGCCACCTGAAAGCGGGAACTTGCCGCTTGATTGCAGTGACAAGGTTTTAGATACCACTTGAAAGTGGTGTCTTGCCACTTGGGAGTGGTGCCTCATCACTTGCATGGAGTGATGACTGACGTAGTGACTTAGCACATGAAAGTGGTGTCTCACCACTTGATGACCACTTGAAATTAGTGAGCAACTACTTCAAAGTGGGCAGTCACCACTTGAACGATGATTCTAGTCACTTGAATGCTGTGTCTGGCCACTTGAAAGCGGGAGCTTGCCGCTTGATTGCAGTGACCAGGTTTAAGCTATCACTTGAAAGTGGTATCTCACCACTTGACGACCACTTGAGAATGGTGAGAAACTAGTTCAAAGTGGGCAGTCACCACTTGAACGCGGATTCAAGTCATTGGAATGCAGTGTTCGGTCACTTGAAAGCGGTGTCTCACCACTTGCATGGAGTGATGACTAACGTAGTACTCTGCACATGAAAGTGGTGTCTCACCACTTTATGACCACTCGAGAGTGGTGAGAAACTAGTTCAAAGTGGGCAGTCACCACTTTAACACGTTTTCTTGTCACTTGAATGCGGTGTCTAACCACTTTAAAGTGGGAACTTTCCGCTTGATTGCAGTGATAAGGTTTTAGTTACTACTTGAAAGTGGTGTCAGACCACTTGGGAGACCACTTGCATGGAGTGATGGACTGACGTAGTGACTTAGCACATGAAAGTGGCTTCGCACCACTTGAATGCGGTCAAACACCACGTAAAAGTGGTTTTTATACGTGTAAGTGTTGTGTCCACCGCTTCATTGTGGTGTGACAGCACTTGTAAGTGTTTACTAACAAAATGTGTTCAAACTCCACTAATATGGTTTTGGTTACCATCATAAGGTGGTGGGCACCATTCGTGCAGCAGCAGTAAAAAGTCCATGGCATTACTATAACTGTTGCACCATGACTAAAAGCTGCTACATCACTTGGAAAAAGTGAGTTGCACCACCAAAAACGTTTGCACTTGTAACACCCCTACGAGTTTGTAAAACACGTCTATTAGCATTGGGTAAACAAGACTTTTTAGTGGGTGAACACCACTTTGTAGGGTTTACGGTGAAGCGTTGGTGCATTTCTAGTAAAAACTGTTTCTTGAACATTCAAACCTGCTGCAAAACATTAAAAAGTGGTTCAAAGACACAAAAAAGTGGTGTGGAAACACAAGTAAAAGTGCTTCAAAAACATTTAGAACTATTGATCAAATTTTAGAAGTGGTTCAGATACAATTAGAGACCAGTATAGTAATGTTTCACCACTTTTTAATGTTGCAGCACCACTAGAAAGTGGTGCAAAACACCAAAACAAGTTGTAGCACTAATAAAAAGAAGTATAGAAACATAATGTTATGGCAGTAATGAGTTGTAGCACCAATAAAAAGTGGTATAGAAACATAATGTTGTAGCAGGAATATGAGTTGTAGCACCAATAAAAAGTGCTAAAAAAATATATCAATTACCTGAGGCTCCTCAAGAAGGTGGATTGGATGCTTTACATATGAACATCTAGCTAGTCTCTTACTGCAAACATCTTTCTTGTTGGGAGACACCCTCGTCTCATCCGTCCAAAATTGAAAGACTATGTCTTTAACAGTTTGAGTGATGTGAGTTCTCCGTGCATCATCTCTATGACACGCAGATGCAGGGAACGAACCGTCGGATTCACTTGACACTATTAAGTGATGTTTGGTTGAATATAAGTTTCTTTTGTGGATCCCCATAAGCTTGGCAGCTTGCGGTATGCTCATGTCAGTGTTTTGCTCCTTGCTTCCACCATTCACCAACATCATCATTGCTGATTTCTTCACAAAAAACTCGTCTGAAGATCTTGGGACCTTCACATGATTCAAAGTGTTGCGGATGTTTCTCAGCATAATTGCTTCCAACTCTTTGGATTTACTCTGCATAGTAAGGAAGCAAGGATGTTGAAGAAGTTCATCAAACATTTCCTTCCTACCACTTGCATCCATTCCCACGGTTAATGTATCAAAGTGTTGTACCATAGATTGACATATCCTTCGTTTCTTTCTTTCATCCATCTCCCCTGTATTGCTTTCCGTCACAAAGTTGACCGTTGCCTGACGCTGCTTTCGTTTCTGAGCAGCCCAATATTCCCTCATTAATTTTCTGCGCTGAAGTTGAGCTTCTCTACTCAATGACGATGAGCTGATAGACAGTTCTTCACTGTGCTCCATTGTTGTGGTACTTTCAAAGGATTGCTCTACAAGAAATACAATACAAATCATAACTACACTCTATACTTTTAATTAATACATGGCACTTCTTGCACTAATTAGCAAGATACTAACAAAGAATAATAAGTGTGTACATACCTCAAGAATCATCAAGTAGATGAGGAACCTATAGAGATAGAGTTCGTGAGAGAGAGAGAGAGAGAAAGAGTGCTAAGAGAGAGAGAGAGATGAGCGCGAGCTCAAACACAAGAGGAGCCATGCTTAGAGAGAGAAAGAGAGAGAGAGAGAGAGAGAGAGAGAGAGAGAGAGAGAGAGAGAGAGGGGGGGGGGGGGGGGGGGTTGAGCGATACACAAAGCTCAGCAAGAGCTCTTTGAGAGAGAGACAGAGAGGAGCTAGATAGAGCTCCAAGAGAGATCTCAGAGACAAAGAAAGCTCAGACAGGTTGAAGCGGGAAAGAAGCAGCCCAGCGTTCAGCAATAAATTACATTTACTCTCATTAATTGTGGTACGTTATGTTAGGAGACTTAATTGACGTACCTTAGGAGAGTGATATTCTTTTTGAGATTTGAAGCACTTTTAAAACACCCACTTTTAAGCGCAAAAAAGCAATGTCCTTGACATTACTTTCCAGGCCACCTATACATGCTTTCACCCGAATAAGGTGAGACTGCAGCAGGTGAAATAGTTTATTGAGAGGATATTTTTGTTGGTCAAGTCAGAGTATATAAGCAGGGAAAATTATGGTATATTGTTAGTAGCTTAGACTGGCAGGCAGATTGGATGGGCAAATATCCTATTTGATAGGATTGAGTTTGAAATCTATACCAAGCAAAAAAGAAAGGATAAAACAACAAAAGTGGGACCATATTTGGTAGTAGTTTTTCAGTATGTGAACAACAAGAGTATCTTGCAGAGAAAGAGTTTTCTAGTGCCATGATAGTTAATTGAAGATTTAGGACCTTCACCAAGGAAATAAAAAAAACAAAAACTACATCAAGAACAGAAGACCCTGTAGATGACAAGGGATATGGAAAATCTAGTGTCGTAAGATAAATTTGGACAAGGAATTTGGGGACTTGTTTCCTGAATATGGAGTGGAGCCAAGTGAAAGACTTGCAGTACACGTGTCAGTCAAAACATGTTTTAAAATAAGAAAGCTAAAAGGAAAACTTGCAGGGGAGGTACATGTCATCACAATTGGGGAATCTGCAGTTGAAAAGCCTAGCATAACTAAGGCTAGCTTTCCAAATGTATCTTTCAATGAGGTGCAAAATGCAATTGTAGTCAAAGAATATGTGGAGCAGTAGACAATGGATTTTACTTTATTGAAGAGGGAGAATAAGAGACTACACAGTGAATTGGAGCAGATTAAGGAGGAAGTTGAAGGAAAAGAAAGTTCAGATTGAAGAGAAAGTTTTATAGAGGAAAGTTAAAGAGTTGACTAAAAGCCAAGAACTAATGCAATAAGAGTTAGCCTGCTATAAGCAATTGGTAGTATACATAGAGAAAAGTTCAGCTAGAATTTCTCAGTGAAGAGATGAGTGGCTCAATGTCTTGCAGAGTCAGTTGGCTAAAATTGACTACTTTGAATGCTACTTTGGAAAGCACTAATAGGGTTTTGTTGAGCAGAGTTACAACATGTAGAAAGGTGGAAGAGAAGATTAGACAAACGTCAAAGGAAGGTCTAGATGTGGAGGGAAGGTATCTGGCTTCAGGTGATGTGGATAAGATGAAGACTGAAATGAGGGACTATATGAAAGGTGTTTGGGGGCAAATTAAAACCAGAATGTATGATGTGGTCAGTAGCCATATCAAATCTTTGCAGGAGAAGAAGCAAAGGAGGAGAACTTGTTAGTGAAAAGGCAGTATGGTGAACTGAAGTAGCAGTAGCAGCAACTGCGAAAGTAGTTGGACCAGCAAAAACATCATCAATCTGAATAACTGCATACTCAAAGTGATACTACAATGTTGGAAAAAATTGAAACTGAAGTTTCGGTACAGTCAACTGAAGATGCAATTACATTTAAAGTTGCAAATGAAGAGTCAAATGATGCAGTGGACAATGCCAACTTAAAGATCCGGTACTAATTATTTTTAGGATATACTCAATAAGGAGAATACCGAGGTTACAAAGGAAGAAACTGAAGCTGAAATGGATGCAAGACTTGGTGGAGATGGAAATGCAACTTTACGTGAAGGAGAAAGTACAAAGCGCAGTAGATTGAAGTTAAAGATCAGGTTGATGTTGATATTTATGATCAAGGGATGGGTTCTCACAATGTTTGATAAACATTACCCATCATGTGTCCCAAGTGTTAGTCCCTGATCTGTCAAGGTAGTTATCTTTTTGGACTATAACTAAGGTCTTAGTTTTAAACCTTAGGGGCACGTTTACACAAGTGCCTAATGCTTAGGTAGTTTGAAATACCCGAATTGTCTTATGGCTCACTATGTCTGGGAGAGAATCTCAAATGGAGAGATGAACTTGGCTTATGTGCTAACACATGACAACCTTGTGAATTTTTCCAAGGCATTGCCCCGTGAGAAGTTCGAATCTTTTTGCAAAGCTTTGGGCTTGCTTCCCTTTGTAGGATGATCATGTCCATAGGCATGGCACTTCCCTGTACTCTATGTTCTGCTAGCTCTCATTTGTTGCATCACTCAGAAAGGGGATTTGTTTCTGTGTATAACGGTAGTGATGTGTGCTTGATGTGTGTGAACACACTAAGGAGGTCTTTTTCCCACGTGCTTTGTATGTATGTCCATCACTCTAGGGCTATTTTATCTTGTATTAAGACACTTAGTAAGACACTAAGTTGTGTGCCTTAAGCTTCTCCACCTCCAAGTTGTACGTGCATTCTTGCAACCCTAACTCCAGTTATCTTGTACTAGCACACTTAGTAAGACACTCTAAATTGTGTGCTTTGATCTTCTTCTCCATCTCCGAGCTGTGTGTGCATTCTTGCAACCCTAACTCCAACAACAATGGATATGTTGACAATGACGACGATGATGAAGGTAAAGACCGGAGTAGGAGAATGATAGAAACCCTAGCTCTTAAAAGGGGCATCAACAACATGAACTTGGGTAGTTCAATGCTTATCAAAGTAGGGTTGCACATGTCATGCATCATGTCTACTTTGTGCAACTTGTGGGATTTGTGCCCGAAAGGAAAGGTTTGTGTGCATGTGTTGCAAATTGTCATATGATTGATAATGCAAAAGATATTTCGACAAGAGATCATGGGGTATGGACTAAGGTTGTTTACATGACAATTGAAGAAGTATGAGAGTGCATGAAGACATATGCTCTCTCTTTGGATGGGAACAAAGGCTGCTCCTGCTTTTTTTACGGTATAATTTTGACGTGGGGCTTTTGCATATGATTGTTTGAAGCCTTTCCCCTAAGCTTTGGAATTTTAGAGTGACTACTTCTCAAGCCCAAGATTTACACCTAGTAGAGAAATGGGTAAGAAGTTTTTGTATCTCGAGGAAATCATGCATGTGTTAGGCATGATCCAACTAATTACTTATTGAAGGATACCAATCCCTCCCTTGGACACATTCATGGTTAGAAATTATGCACCAAATGGTGGAAAGAATTTAGTAGTGTGCAAGGGTGGTGGAGGCAACATGACTAGTAGTGAAGGATGTGACATGAAGCTCTCATCCTTATCCCAAGCTCGTCATTGGAAGCAAAAGAATTTAATCACCCACTGTATTGGGTATTAACCTAGAATAGTGAAGACAAGGGGACTAGCAGTGATGTGAAAGGAAGCTTTCATCTTCATGCAAAGCTCATAGTTGGAAGCAAACGCATTTAAATACCCATTGTTCCAAAGAGTTTCAAGACAACAACACAATTGTCGAGATATTCTGAAATGAAGAAGAGAGGATGCACCCCTAACACCTTCAATTATAGCATCCTAGTGTATGCCTTGCTAAATGTGAAGAAAGTTAATGAGGCTCTTATCATACATCACTTACAACATCCTAATAGTTGCCTTGTTGAAGGCAAAGAAAGTCAATGATGCCATTGTCATATTCACTCGTTTAGAGATGAGGGGACGCATCTCAAATGTGATTACATACAACTTGGTAGATAGCCTATCCAAGGCCAATGAAGTTAGCAAGGCTCTTGAGATATACTTACAAATGGAGAAAAGGGGATGCATCCCCAATGTGGCTGCATACATCAACATGATAGATGGCCAATCAAAGGCCGATGAAGCGAGCAAGGCTTTTGAGATATACTCCCAAATGAGAAGAGGGGATGAGTGCCAAATGTAGTGGCATACAATGCCTAATACATGGCCCATCAAAGGCAAATGAGTTTAGTAAGGCTGTTGAAATATATCTCGCATGGAGAATGGGATGCATCACAAACATGGTCACATATAAAAACTTGATTGCAACACCAATAGGGTTGTGGTATACTTTGACTGGGAATGTTGAATCCTTTAGAGAAGTGGATGATGTACTAATTATTGAGTAATTATTGCAAGGTGAGGGTTGGGCTAGGGAACATTTATGTTGACTAACGTATGCATGTAAAAAGGGCATCTTCTAAAGTTGTTCAATAACATGGAATCAAGTGTGTGGGTTGTGAGCATACAAGTAACATTTCCTAAGGATTCAATGTGGCGTTGGTGCATGTAATAGTGCGGAGTGATGTAAGCAGTACAATGATATGAGTGTGGGTTGAAAGCATGTTGTATGCAAATGGTTGAGACATTTTGTTTGGGGCCATGAAAACTTGGTATGGGGGCATCAAATGTCAAATGAGCAGGCGGTTGTTCAAAACGAGAAATGGTCTGTACAATAAAGGAAAGGAAGCAATTGGGACATGGCATCCATAACAACAAGAAGATCATCTGACATCACAAGTTTAGATGTAATGACTTACTCTACAAGTACTTGTAGTATTTATTAAGAACAAATTCCTCGGAAGCAAACTAGTTGAAGAGCAGAGGTTTTGTGTTCAAAACTAAGACAATACAATTCATAAGGTGCGAAACACGACGATGATGATGGGGGGCAGACATGATGAATACGACGACAATGACCGTGTGCCTCGTGGGAACCGTACCAAATGTACAGTATTAATTTTGGAGACAGGTTTATGGTTTTGACTGTACGGCGTTTGAGCTTGTGGTTGAGGCTTTTCGCTCTTAGCTGCTTTCGCGCCATCTGCGCGTGGGCAGCTTATCTCTCTCTCTCTCTCTAACTATAAATCTCTCTGTCTTTCTCGCTCCGCAGAGTTATGGGAGGATCCCGTGTCGTTCATGCGATCCCAAGCCCCACATGATTCCCTCTCTGTTTTGCGAGCTTCTTCCTCACTCAAGCTCGCCATTGCCTTCTTCTCACACATTCCACCTCTATGGATTCGTTCTCTGCTTCGCCGCACCGCAACCCATTTCGACGTCAGCTCGCCCATTAATTCAGATCGCTCGCTTTGATCCGGCGGCCCTCATCACATCAGGAACATGCAAAGCCAGACTCGACTCCATAGCCGAGGAGCTTCAAACCCTGCGTCCATTGACCCAGGTACATACTTTCATAGCCCTGCCCACTATGCTGTTGCCCGCAAGGATCATGCAGGTCTTCGCAAAATCATACTTGGATTGCCCAAGCTCGCGCCAGTAGCAAGCGTGAATACAGAAAACGATTCCATTATGGAGGAGGCAAAGGCTGAGGCCTTGTCTGCAGTCATCGACAACAGAGATGTACCTGGCAGTGAAACTCCGCTGCATTTAGCGGTGAGACTTGGGGACGCTACGGCAACGGAGATTTTGATGTCTGCAGGGGCTGATTGCAGCTTGCAAAATGAAAATGGATGGAGTTCTCTTCAAGAAGCCATTGGCACCCGCCAAGACGCCATAGCTAGGATCATTGTAAAGCACTACCAGCCATTGGGGTGGGCAAAATGGTGTCGAAGACTACCCCGCATTGTTGCTACCATGAATCGAATGCGGGATTTTTACATGGAGGTGTCCTTCAACTTTGAGAGTTCTGTGATTCCTCTCATTGCAAGGGCAGCACCCTCCGACACCTATCGCATATGGAAGCGCGGTCCCAATTTCAGGACAGACATGACGCTTTCAGGATTCGATGGTTTCAAAATACAGCGGTCTGGGCAGTCCTTTCTCTTCTTGGGGGAAGGAAGCCAAGACGAGAGGCTACCTGCAGGGTCTCTGTGTGTATTTGATCATAAAACCAAAGAGATTTCCAATGCGTTAGATGGGGCTGACAGGGAACTTACGGACAGGGAGGTAGCGCAAGAGGTGTCTCTCATGGCTCAAACTAACTTGTACAGGCCAGGTATAGATGTTACGCAGGCGATCCTTGTTCCGCAGTTGTCATGGATATGGCAAGAAAAGGTAGAGATTGTTAATGGATGGAAAGCAAAAGTATATGAGATGCAGAATGTGATGCTTAGTGTGAAATCGAGACAAGTACCGGGGGCAATGTCCGATGAGGAGTTTTTTCAATCTCTGCCGAATTTGGACGGAGGTGAGGATGGCACAGGAGAGGACCTTGTGGATCTGATTTCCGGGAAAGAGAAGAAGCAACATGCAGACAAAGCTTCAACGTCGAAAATCAGGCATCAAGATGCAGGCAAGCAAAAAGCAAAGATGCAGGACACGAAAGCAGGAGAAGTTGTTGTTTCACCTAGTGCGCCTGCTTCGGTTACTGTCGATGATAGAAAAGGGTGGTTTGGGCGAAATCGGCGGTCTGTTCACCAGGAGCCTACTACAAAGCCTGCTCCTCCGAGAAAGTCATTTTCCGGTGAGATGAAAAGAAGCGATTATCTGGACGATGAAGAGGAAGAGCAAGCACAAAACAAGCAGTCAAGGTTTCAGAGGGGAAGACGATCCATTGATACTCAACGACCCACTGAGCGGGAACTGGAAGAGGCTTCCATGCATGTGAATGAAAAGAAGAACCGAATTAAAAGTCGGGCCCGGCCCACCAGTGATGGCAGCAAGGAAACCGAGTTCAAGAAAGGCTTAAGGCCTGTTCTTTGGCTTACTCCCGACTTTCCTCTCAAGATCGAAGAGTTACTACCTCTGCTAGACATCCTTGCAAACAAGGTCAAGGCCATTCGTCGACTCCGGGAGCTACTAACAACCAAGCTGCCACAAGGCACATTCCCTGTTAAGGTAGTCTTCATGATTAACTTTTCTCTCTCGTTTTTACATATTATCTCATTAACTTTTCTCTCTGTGTTTTTTTTGGGGGCATGTTAACTCTTAGTTTTAGTTTGTCTGGCTAAAGGCTGCTATTTTTCTCCTTGGTTCTCATCTGTGTATAGATTATTGGTTTTGAGAAGGGTACTCTTCATTCAGTGCCCTTCATTCAAAAGATATACACATATATACAAATTTACCTACATACATATACGCATACATACATACATACACACACACATATGCCAAATTACAAAAACTAATGGAGTTTCTCTGAACCAGATTGCCTTCCCTGTGATTCCGACCATTCGCGTTGTCATAACTTTCTCCAAATTTGAAGAAGTGCAATCCAACGAGGACTTTCGGACCCTGTCAAGTGGTCCTCGAAGCCCCAACCCTGATGATCTCTTTGGGAGCGCATGGCTCTCATGGATCAAAGGGCCTGTGGCAAAGCCTACAGAACCACATCCAGAAGACGAGGGCGATCCCTTTGTCATTCCAAGGGATTACAAGTGGAAGAAGCCGGCTGCCCAAAAGGGGAAAAAGGTGGCTGCCAAGAAATGAAGATACAGGCATTGTCATCCAAATGCAAGCCTTTTGTACATATACATTAGTTCTTCCAGATCAAATTGGGCCCTTAACATTTTTATGGGGCATGTCAGAATATTGAAAAAGGTACATGTTTGTGAGGAGCATTCAGAAAAAGTTCTGGTTCTTTTCAAACATGTGTTGTCATGTAGGGTAGTCATTTTCATGTGGATGCAATCAGTAGTAAGGGCTGATGCAAAAGTGGTTGGTAATGACTTCCCCTTGAAGGAAATTGGGTGCTCAGATTTGCATTGATGTAGTCTCATTAGGGCTTGCCGGCGGCTGGAGGCTCGTTTCCCCCTTGTCCGCTTGCCGGCTCTAGCCCAAAAAATTAAAAAAAGTAAATGTAGTCTCCTCAACAAGTAGGAAAACTCTCTTGTTCAGCAGTTAATTAGCAAAGATATTTTTATACATACTCAGCACCAATGCACTAGTTTTTTTTTTTTTGCAAGTTCATACTTTGCACTTCTATGTGTGTGCTCAAGGACAAAAATACACCACATACATCTATCCACGAGCACACGCGTGTTTATTGTGATGGTATGGGCCTGAGATTACTCTTTTACCAAATGTGACCAAAAGTAATCTCGGGTATGCCGACAAGATCTACGGCGCTCGATGCTCTCACCATAGATCCCATGCCTCCATGACTCCTGAGGTAGAGTCAGTGAAGGAAGCTTGCAAGTTATTGCGGAGTGACCTTCATCTAATTGAGCTATAATTAATTTAATTTATGTAATTGAATTGAACATAATCACCTCTATTGTTTGCAGTTGCATGCCAATTTGATGCGCCTCTCCTTGAGTATGGTTATTTTGCCTTTGAAGTAATCAAGTCAACTATAACGTTGGATAATTAAAACCCAAATGGTAAATCAACTTGAACAAGTGAAGTAATCAAGTCAACTATAATGTTGGATAATTAAAACCCAAATGGTAAATCGACTTGAACAAGTGAAGTTGTTAACCATGGTGAATAAAACCCTTCTGGGCTTTATGCTTTTTGCCTTGGCAAATCATGTCCCTAGTGGATATGTTTAAACAAAAGACCCCTGCATTAGTCTAAGCCATTCACGACTCATTCAATCACATGCAATACTCTTAGGTGCAAGCATCCTCCATCGAGAGCTCCTACTATCCTAGTGGTCATCCAACTCGAGGGGTGCACTTCAAAAAATCCTATGTATCACATGCAACCGAAGGTTTATAAAAAACCCTTCTAAACATTTTATAGATTTGAATAAAATAACCCCTCTTCCTTCATAAACTTGTTCTTTTAAAAATTGAATTAATAATCCCTCTTGTTGATGTAATTCTATAATTGCTATGATCTAAAATATAACCTCTTATAGAGCGCACAGGATACACCAACTCAAGAAGGTGCACCTGATGAGCAATTTGAACACATATGGGTCGATGTAAATGGCTCACTCTAATTCTCTTAATTCCGCTATTCTCAAAGTTCATAGGCCATTTCCATTACGTTGGTCTTTTAAGCTCCATCAGATGCACATTGCACCTTAGGGTTGGCTTCATTAAAGACTTCCAAAGTCGGTGTTAAAAAGTCCTTTGAATCTAACATTTAATTATTTAAGCATAAAAATCACCTCAAGATTTGGGCAAGGTTCCCACAACCACTTTAAGCATCTTAGCACCTCATGCTTGGGTAGGATTTCCACCTCGAGGTTAGCCCTAGCTTGCGTAAGGGCAAAGGACCTTTTAACACTAAATTTTGGAGGTCTTTAATGAAGCCAACCCTAAGGTCTTTTAAGCTCCATAAGATGCACGTTGCTCTTTGATAGATACCTCCTTTTGGATCCCTATTGAGATGTAATCATCTCTTCTCTTGGTCCCTCACTGAGGTAAATCTAAAAGCACTTATTGCACCTTGCTCTTTGATAGACCGTCTCCTTTTGGACCCCTATTGAGACGCAACCATTTCTCCTTTTGGTCCCCTGTTGAGATAGGTCTAGAAGCACATATCTATATCCTAATTATTGTTTCCCTTTTATCTTCCCATATTAAATTTAATACAAGAAAATCATTTGGTAAAGTTAGATATTATATTTTATGACCTTACCTCTCTCTTGAAATCATAGTCGTCCTCCACTATGAGGTAGAGAAGATGAAGCCTAGTCATTAGTACACGTTTCTTAGCGGGTAGAGGATCCCTTTTTACCCTACGACATCATTCTAGAATGGATGACTAATCCATTTGGTGCTTGGGAGACTTAGCTGCCGCAAACATGTCTCCTCTTTAATCCATATCATACTTCCAAAGTAGAGTGACAAGTTCTACTTGGTGTTTGGGAAACTTCTTCACCACAAACATGATCATAAGCATGCATACTTCTTAAATTTTGTGCACAATAAAAGAAAGAGAATGAGTCTTATAAGACAAAAACATTGTTCATTTAAAATGCATTTTCATTTTCTTACTCTAGTGTAGCATTGTAAGCATTGACAAGGTTCATATTATTCTTAAGCTAGGTTCCTTGCATCCATCTAGCATCTTTAAAAGGATAATTATTAAAATTAACAAGATATCATTGGATAATGTTATCGTTTCTTAGTACCTTTTCTTCATGCCGAAGAACTGATTAGGGCTGCAACACCTCTTCTTGATCTTCGACCTCTGGTGGGTCCTCCATTATTGGTTCTTTTGGTGGCTCTCCTTTGTAAGGCTTGAGTAGGCTCACATGGTTAGCATTGTGAATGAGCCAATGGTTAGGAAACTTCAACTAATAAGCCATCTCATTGATTGGCTTAAGAATTTTAAAAGAAAGAACCATAGTATCTTTTTGCTAGTTTAGCATAATACTCCTGGTGGCTCGTAGGATTCTTGACCGTAGTATGCTTTAGATGACCCTTGAGAAACTTTAGCAAGACCCAATCATTTTTCTTAAAGGCTAAGGCTCTTCTGTGCTTATTAGTAGCAACCCTTTTTGCCTTTTCTATGAGATGGATATAACATTTTTAATCTTTGGAAAAGATTCTTGTAAGTCTCGGCTATATTCATCAACAACGAAGATCTTCCCATATACCTTAAGTCATAAGGGACTTTTGGATCTTCCCTCTTTAACCTCGAAAGGTGCTTTCCCCATAGAAGTATATACAATGTCATTGTACACATACTCTATAAGAGTTAGATACTTCTCTCATTGAGAACGTTGATCTATTTCCATGACATAGGCTTTTAGTTTATTCAAGAATCTTTAAATTAGTTATTCCACTTTGGTCATCCGTTTGTGGATGATAAGCCGAAAGAGAAATTTAATCTACTTCCTAGATTCTCAAAGAGACCCTTCTATAAATTCTTGGTCATTCTAGGATCTTTGTGGATGTTGGCAAGCCATGATACTTGAAAATTTGAGATCTAAAGAGGGTTGTCATTTGATGTGCCTTAATAGTATTTTTGACAAGCATAGAGTGTGTTTTCTTGCTAAGCTTGTCGACTGAAAAAATTCAAGTTGCTCCCTCGATCAAATTTCAATTTTTGGTATACCACGCATTTTGAAACATACTCTTGTATGTAATTTCATGGTAGACCAACATAAATATATTTCTACTCCTCAAAGAGTAGATTATGGAATCCCTCTTTGCCCCGCATAAGAGAAGCATAGGATTCATACATGAATTTCTTATTGTACGGGTGAGTAACACATAGCCTATTGCCGTTTGGAAGGTAACTATCCTTCAAGGTGAATGGTTCTTTATTTTCTTCCCTAATGCAAAGGTTGTAATTACCTACTTAAAATCTTGGTCAGTAGCATACTCATCTATCATAAAAGATAGATCATTGTGAGTTGCTACAGACACTACATTTACCCTTGGCCGTTAAGAAAGTGCATCAACCACTTGATTGTGCTTGCCAGCAACGTGAGCAATATGAAATTTAAATTGCAAAAACAAAAAATCCCACCTCATTTGTTTTTCGGAGAGCTTGGTTTGCATCATGAAGTTCTTGAGGCTTTGTGATCCATTCGTAGGATGAATGAAGCCCCAAGAGATAGTGCTTCCATGTGCCTAGGGCATGTAGAATAGCTAAAAGCTCTTTTTCGTATATGCCCAAGACCCGTTCATCAGCATTGAGCATTCGGCTCTCATATGCTATGGCAACCCTTCTTGAAGCAAAACTGCTCCAAGGAAATCACCACAAGCATCACATCGGACCTCAAATGGCTTTGAGATATTTGAAAGCATAAGGATTGGTTGGGAGGTAAGCTTGTCAAAAACATTTTGTTCTTTAGTAGTCCATGAGTACTTAACGTTCTTCCTTGTTAAGTCATGCAATGGTCCTGCTATTTGAGAAAATTTAGCTATGAAGCATCTATAGTATGCACACATACCAATAAAGCTTCTTAGCTCATGTAGATTTCTTGGATTAGGTCATGATTTTATTACCTCCAACTTTGATGGATTCATACATATACCATCTTGAGAGATAGCGTGACCTAAATATTGAATCTCTTGTATGATAAATTCACTTTGCTTTTGATTAATGAAAAGCTTATTCTCTCTCACAACTTGAGGGCGGCTGGAGCATTTGTCAAGCCAAAACCTGCAACTTATCAAATATATCTTCTACCCACGGCAGGGAAAATCTTTTTTTTAAAAAGTGATCATATTTAGTGCTCTATAGTCGACACACAAGTGATATGTGCCATTTTTCTTTTGCACTAAAAGTACTGGTGAATAGAATGGAGGTCTCACCATTCCTTTTTCCACCAATTCATGCACTTATCTCATGATCTCCTCTTGTTGAGCTTGTGAAACTCAATAAGGAGGTTTATTAGGCGGTGAGCTTCCTAGTAGAAGCTCTATTGCATGGTCATCATCCCCTTGTTTTGGAGGTAGCTCACTAGGGATGTCATCAATGAAAACATCTTGGAATCCATTTAGGAAATTAGAAAACTCTAATTCCTCTTGATTCCTTTATTGCTACTTGTGAAAACATTAGAATCATTTGCAGTTTCTCTAACAAAAATCATATACGCAAAAATAGAGCTTTTCATTGACTTATCAAAAGCAAGCTATTTACCAGGGATATGGTGTTCCTCGACTCATTAGCATCTATGTACATGTTATTTTTCGTGTAGGTGAAATATATTCTCCCTTCAGGGAACTTCATGCTGGCAGCCATGCGATTGAACCATGGTGCCCCTAGGATAGCGTCCTCATGTTGGAGAGGAGAGATTAAAAAAAATCTTCTTTGTCAATGTAGCTTTGGACATGAAGACTCAACTTCCCAATCAAGGGAGTAATGGAGGATTGCTATCCCTTGAAATCTTCATCGACAGTTACAATATCTCCCATCTCAAAATCTTGAATGCCCAACTTAGTGGCCAACTCTGTTGATATGAAGTTGTGAGTAGAGGGTCAAACAAGATGAAGGAATCATGCTCCCTTACTTTTCCCCAAGCATAGGAGAGGAATGAGCCTTTGCAATGAGTATCCTCTTTTGGAGCTTCAACCATGGAAGCTCTAAGAGTGTCATTGAGTACATTTTTTTTGGGGCAAGAATGATAACCATGTCCTTGCTCCCCACACTGAAAGCATTTATGGTCTTTATGAAAGGCCTCTAATTTTTACCTTTATAAGATCCTTTCTCCTTGGCCTTGTTGTTGTTGGTGTTGGTGTTGCCTTGGGAAGACTTTTGAGCATTGCTCTTCCCTTTAGCTTCATTCTGATCCTTGTTTTTCATGGGCTTTAAATTTCTTCTCACCCCTTGTTGGAAATTGATCCTTGAAGCAACCATAGTGTGGTGGATGGCTTCAGTGATAGGGCTAGGCCATTGTGAGTTGACATACTCGGCCATTTCTTCAGGTAATACCGCACAAAATTGTTTCTTTTGTTTGGAGAAGTCTATTCTTTGAAAGGCTGTAGCTTTGAGATGTAAATCTCAAAACCTGTCTACATATTTGTGGATAGACTCTTTGAAGAGTAGCTTCAAACTTCGCCATTTGATGAGCACTTTGTCCTTGGCATCACTTGCAAGGAATTGCTTCATCATGGAAACTCGTAAAGTTTTCCATGTCTTTGGGGCCTTTCCATTGCCACAAAGGCTAGCCCACCACAGATTCCTGGAAGTGCATATCTACATTGTGTGGCTTGGAGGACTCCGTGAAGCCCTCGTCTCGAAAGGCTGCAACAAATTGTTGGATGAAGGCCAATACATTTTTGGTGGCACCATTGCCATCATAGGTGAGAAAAGAGAGACTCTTTCCTCCCTCTTTGAATTTCTTGAGCTTTTGGGACCTTCGCCATATATGCAGGGTAAGTTTTGCGATGTCCTCCCCTCTTGTATTCTCTAGGAGAATAACTATTGCTTTCGTCGGAAGAGGAGGAAGGTGCAGAAGAAGGAGAAGAAGGTGACCTTCTTCTTGCCTTTTTCTTCCTTTGTTTCCTCTCTTCCCTTTTGGAATGACAAGGAGAAGGACTATGGGTTAACCGTTTCCTCTTAGGAGGAGTTGGCGATCATCTAGACCGCCGTCTTCGTGGAGCCACATCTTCAGAGGAACTTAGGGATTCATTACTTTCTCGTTCTTTGGATTCCTCCTCTCGTATGGGAGAGAGTCTTCTTCTGGGGGTCTCATCAAGAGGCCTCCTAAGCTCTCTCTCCTCTTGGCGAGGAAGGGAAATCCCATAAGCACGAAGTTGTTGAGTAATTTCAGCTTGCAAAGTAGGGTTGCCCATAGCTTGATACAACCTAGTAACAAGATAATTGATAAACATGCGGGCATCATCATTAGCACCTTCATGTGCAAAATCAAAGTTATCAATGTTCATTCTAATCTCTTGGTTATTGTCAGCCATGCTAATTATACTTATGTGTTTACTTAGTGTATTTGCTTTCAAAACCTTAGTTGCTACTCCTCTTAGCCTTTGGGAATAAGCACTTAAGTATCTACACCCACAAAGAATCTCTCTCTCTCTCTCTCTCTCTCTCTCTCTCTCTCTCTCTCTCTCTCTCTCTTTGTGGATCACGGTGCGCGGGCTCAGCTTTGAGATGGGATAATAGCCTATTGCACGTCGTGATCCACAAGTGGATGGAGAAAGATTTGAAATCTAGTTCATGCCTTTTATGCAAGAAGCCTCAATTTTATTGATGATGAAATAGTGTGTAAAATAGTAATCTTGAGATATAGTACTCTCTCTCTCTCTCTCTCTCTCTCTCTCTCTCTCTCTCTCTCTTTCTGTGGATCACGATGCGCGGGCTCAGCTTTAAGCCGGGCTAAAAGCCTATTGCACGTCTTATAAGAATGCATCATGCAGCTTGAAGCATGAATGCAGATTTTATCAACTGTGTGTGCATGCTTATACGAATGCATCATGCAGGTTCAAGCATAAATGCATTTAACTATTGATCTTGTATCTATGTGGCATTTGTGATTTTTTCAGGATGAAGAACCAGGCTACAAAAGGACCTTCAGGCTCTGACAAGGGTACACCTAGGAAGGGAAAGAGCTCTACGCAGGAGTCGCCTATCAAAACAGGTTAGATGCATCATGCATGCATTTCTAAAATTGGTTTTATGTCTTGTAAAATTTCTGAATTTTTTGCACATGCATGCTACAAAAAGAACTTCTAAGTCCCCCAAGGGTACACCTAAGAAGCAAAATGTTCAGCAGGTTAGATGCAGGTATTTACCCCATGGATTCAATTAAAGTGTTGCTTTATTAGGAAAAAGTAGTGTGCACACCACTAGTAAATATCAAGTGGGTGAACCCCACATTTTATGGGTACAACACCACTAATAGGCTGTGTTGAAGTGGTGCACCTGCAACACCCTTTAAAGTTGGGCAGAAACCATGGTTGCATCACTACATAGTTATGCTGATATGGTGCACCATCTCTTAAAAGTGATACTGGACCACTTTAAAGTGCTGGGCAGCACTAAAAAGAGGTAAGGTTCTAGTAAAAACGGGCGATACAATGGGTGCATCACTTTCCAATGGAAAACCCTAACTATTTTGTGGTGAAGCATCACTTTTAAGCGAAGCATCACAATGGTGCACCACTTTTCAGTGGTTTTACACACTTTTAAGGTACCGAATAACGTTCTAGTTAAGAAGCACCACTGTTCTACAGCACTGAAAGTGGTTGACCATCACGCACCACCACTTAAATGTGATTTGAACACAAAAAGTGGTGACCACCACTTTATTGGTGTTTACCACTTTATACCAAATCAAGTTTAGGTTAAGAAGCACCACTTTTCAATGGTCCTACACACTTTTAAGGTACCGAATAACGTTCTAGTTAAGGAGTACCACTTTATAGTGATTTTCACCACTTTATAGTGGTCTTCACCACTACAAACACCACTTAAATGTGATTTGAACCACAAAAAGTGGTGAGCACCACTTTATTGGTGTTTACCACTTTATAACAAATAACGTTCAGGTTAAGAAGCACCACTTTTCAGTGGTCCTACACACTTTTAAGGTACCGAATAACGTTCTAGTTAAGGAGCACCACTTTATAGTGATGTTCACCACTTTATAGTGGTCTTCACCACTATAAACACCACTTAAATGTGATTTGAACCACAAAAAGTGGTGAGCACCACTTTATTGGTTTTTACCACTTTAAACCAAATAACGTTCAGGTTAAAAAGCACCACTTTTCAGTGGTTTTACACACTTTTAAGGTACCGAATAACGTTCTAGTTAAGAAGCACCACTTTCTAGTAATGCTTTACAAAAGTGCAATAATCGTTAGTTCTGCATCTTTGCTAAAAGTGGTGGTTAAGCGCTTTTAAGTGATGAATCTTTACAAGGAGATACCACATTCTATTGGTGTAGCACCACTTTTTAGGAGTGTAGCACCAGTTTTAAGTTGTGTACAACAATTCACATCAGTGTAGCACAACTGAACAGTGGTTCAGCCCACTTTTATGTACTGGAGCACCACTTTAAAATGGTGAAGAAACTGGTGCAGAACTTTTTAGTGTTACCTAACCAGTTTTAAGTGGTTGAGAACCATTTAGTGGTACACCACCACTTAAAAATTTTGCAGTACCACTGAGAATGGTGCAGAAATCATTTCAACCACTTCTTATTGTTGATAAAAAAAGTTTAATTATGGCTCATTACATACTAACATGCATTCTTATATGTTTTTACAGGGAGGTGGACAGTACCACGAGTGGCCTTACCCACTCAAACAAAATTTTGCTTCACCAAGGAAGATTTTCATACCGAATATGGGCTATGCTTGGTTGGCCAGGATCCGAAGCTCCTATGTGATGATGATTTCTCAGATGAGGAGTGGCTTAGTGTATGGCTTTACAAGCGCCACCAAAAGGAGAAGATGCATTTAAAGGGGCTGAGGCCCGAAATGTATGAAGAATGTCTCCTGCTATACCACAAAGTATATCAGGGAGCTTCCCCAAACAACGAGGTAGGCGTGCATTTTGCACATGGATTTACTTGGCAGAAGTGCAAGGCCGCTGAAGATACTGAAGGTTTAGTTGCATGGGTTGTGTATGTTGAAGGTGTTATCAAAATGTTACGCCAACAAAAAACTTTAAATAGGAAATTGGAGAAATGGAGGTCCACAAACGGCCCATGTCTTGGAAGCGAGTGGAAATTTAATGCAAAAAATATGCCTAATTACACTGACAATACTGGCACAGGCTTTGACTGGCAGACATACTCAGGTGGACATCAATTTTCAGGGCAGGCTAAGAAGGAATTTCTAAAGAAGCGGGCCTTTGGCTCAATGGGAACATTTGGAATGTCAAATGTTTCCTCGACTACATTTTCTGCGTCAACGGCTGATGTAGCAGCTATTTCTAACATGACGGCTAATGCTGCTGAAAAGTTAAAAGAGAAGCAGCAATGTCTCGAAGCAATAAAAATTGCTTTAGATCAATCAAAGACAAAGAGAGATGAGCAGGTTTCTTTGATGCGAGGCGCCGCCAAGATCGTAGAGAGAATGAACAAGGATATGGAGGAACTCAAGTTGCATAAGGCTGGGCTTGTACCAAACGAGGAAGCAATTGCAAAGCTTGAGACCTTGATTCAAATCAGAAAGGAGGCTCTCAAAGACATGGGACTTGATATTGAAGTGCACAACCTCGATAACCTAGGTGAAGAGGCAGCACAGTTACAAGTATGTAAGCTTGATTGATTCACCTAGTAGTAGTTGATATTACTTAAAAGTGGTTAAACTCTAATTAGGGAAAAATGGTTAGAGACCATTTTATATGGTAAAAGACCACTTAAATGTGTTTATATAACACTCTTAAGTGGTACCACATAAAGTGATGAAGACTCTTGAAAGTAATGCGCAAACACTTATACTGTTTTATAAAGTACGTAGTGTTATTTTTTTACAGGGTCAGCATGACACTTTGTTATGGGAAGTAGAAGTGGCGACAGGGTTTGTGGAAACAATTATTAATTTGTTCAAGTCAAGAATGCCTATCCTTCCTGTCAGGCCGCCTGTTCATTTGGGATCGAACAATAGCTGTGTGCAGTTAGGTGATTGTGTTGCTTGTGGGATGTCTATCATGCAGACTGTTGTTACCGGTGTCTACATGCTCCGGTGTCAACATCCGTATCACCCACTTTGTTTTGTAACTGTCTGTAAGTCTACCGGCCAGTGTCTATTTCATGGATGTGAGGAACCTTTAAAAGATGCTTTGAAGCTGCTGGCACCTGGAGAGGCAAACATGGATGAGCATGTTGGTACAGGTAATCGATGTTTTTATACCTTATGATATGAAGCTGATTGTAGATTCATTTCTTGACCATTTTGTTTCTTTTCTCCATGTAATTGCAGAGAAAGATCCAATGGAAGGAATCTTTGGATCTCCTGTTGATGGAATATTCTGTGGAACATTCTTCTCTTTGAATGTTCACATAACTTAATATTGAGTATTATTACATTGTCTTTTATGTAGCACACTCCCAAGCTGGGTCATCACGCAAGCCCAATATTGATAGCATGTGTGGTGGGTGCGGGGATAAGAATGCATCCCAGAAACAAGCAGGTGAAGACACTCCGTACCAACAAAAGGCTGAAAAAAGGGCTGAAAAAAGAGCAGATGTAGTGGGAGCTCAAGGTGACGCATCCAAGGAGTCAGCCGAGGTGCCTCTGAAGCCAGAACTTGCAATGAACAAGGACCTAGAGGACGCTGAAAAATCATATGAGAAGCCAATTGAAAAGGATACAACAGTGAACTTGTCTGATGAGGACTCAGAACTTCTTATTTCACAGGTTTGTGCAGAGATTTTGGGGCGTAGGAAAAAGAGGAGCAACACTGAAGAGCGCGCCACACCAAAGAAAAAAGCTAAGGTTGCATCCGAGCCTCCAGAGCCTACTCTAAGAGGTAAAAAATCCAAGGAGCCTTCATCTTCACGGAAAAAGACTATCCTCCAAGCACCCAACCTTAAACCTCCCAAACCAAAGTCCCGCAAGAAACTTTTGTAGCCCCTATTAACCTTTTGTGCTTTGTAGCCTCTTTGTAATTTTGTCTTTGTACCCTCATTTTGATGATAATTAAACGACGGCTTTATTTTTCGTTCACTAGTTGTTTATTGCTCATTGATTGTCTATTTATTGTACTCATATTGTTCATTGACTGTCTATTTATTGTACTCGTATTGTTCTTTCCGACATCATCATGAGCATCTTCAAGTAGAGCTTATTTTTTCTCTCCAGTATCTCCTGCCAAGTGGATTGTTTCCATAGAATTTCAGGAAATTAATGAAATGGAAATCAATAGCCTGGAAGGTATACTTTTCAAGTGTATTTTGGATAGGTTAATATGTCAGTCTGATTGAGGTTTTTAAGACATGCTACTTGTCTATGGTAGAACTTAGCTGGATTGTAGATGTTCAAGAACCAGATGAGAAGGCTGAAGACATAGCAGCTAAGCAGGATGCAGATGTAACACCAGATAAAGTAGAGGAAGACCACGAACCAGCAGTTTGCCCCGAAATTGAGGAGATTTCGCCAAACTGCCCTAGATGGGGATATCTTGTTTCGAATTTCTGCAAGATCAAAAAGCTCATCATCCTTGATCTCGATGGACTATTCGTGAAACGAGATGTAACCAAACGTGATCGAAAGACTGGACAACTTAAACACCCTCCACGTCCAGCTTCCGACAGAGTTAAACTAAAAAGAGTGGATGAGAAGTTGTGGATCTACTACCGTAGAGATGTTGAGCAATTTGTTTGGGATTTGAGGCAAATAGCAGATGCAATGATTTGGAGCACATGTAATGCTGCTAACATTCAGCATATCCTCAGTACATGTTGGCCAGACATATGGGAACATAGGACTTATTACTTTAGGGATCTCTTCTCAAACTGGCAATGTGAAAAGTGGTCGTATTTTGAAGAGATTTCTGGAGCTCCAAGAGACCTTGCAGGTGAACCTGTGTCTTTGAAGCCCCTTTACCATGTTTGGAACAAGTTTCCAGAATAAGACTCCTCTCGGACATTGCTGGTAGATGACTCCAGATATAAAAATCTGCGCAATGTCTGGGAAAACTGTATATGTCCACCCACCTTTGATCCTCTTGATGAAGAACAAGACCCTGATTACCTCATGCGCACACTGTTGCCATGGCTGTGCAGATGGGCACTAACCCCCAATACCCTGGAGTATGCAAAGGCAAACCCCATCAGCAATCCCAAAGATGAACTTTCGAGTCTAGTCTTTGAGCACTTTGTTATAAATGGAGATGAATGAGATTGTACATCCGGAAGTGCCAGAAACGTTATATATTGTACATTCTTGGTGGATATGTAGACGTTTCTGGATAATTGTTGTAATATACTTTTTGTAATATACAGAAGTTCTGGCACTTTACTGTCTCTGCACTATACATGTCTCTACACTTCTGAATGTCTCAGAACCACTTTTTAGTGGTGTTAAACCCCTAAAACGTGGTTAAATTTTTATTATGTTATTGCAACAGTTTTTGTGGAACTGCAACACCATTTAATGGTGATTTTTGGGGGGAGTGGTGAAGCATTATTAACCACTTTTTAGTGGGGCTAAACCACTTTTTAGTGGGGTCAAAACCAATTTTTAGTGGGGCTAAACCACTTTTTAGTGGTGCTAAACCACTTTAGTACCACTAAAAAGTGGTAAATTTTTATTGAGTTTTTCTGAAACTGCAACACTTTTTAGTGGTGATGTTTGGGGGGGGAGGGGGGAGTGGTGAAGCATTCTCAAAAAACTAACATGTCAATTCCATCGTACGTTTACACCAATTCCATCTTGTTCAATCTTTCACTAGATTATATAAAATCAGATTTGATTTACAATTCAAAGGGCATGCTATTGTATATTGCCTCATGGTTTTCATTGGAAAGTTCGAACACTTCTCCTATGCCATCGAGAGCTACAGGCTCCATAGGGAACTTTATTGCCCTTATCAAGCTGGAATATATGAAAACTACTGGCTTGTTATCCCACAGCTCATACAAGTTTGCTTGTAGGGATTTATACCAATGGCACGTGACCATCTAAGTATGCTTCTCTACCTTGTTGCCCCATGCATCAATTTGCTCGTTAGTTGTTAGGCCCTTAGCTACTACACACTTAAAAATGTAGAAGTCAACAGCCTCCTCATTATTCTCTTCAGAAGTGACAGCAAAATTGTCTCCAGGTGTGAGAACATCGCGTAAGGAGTCATAATGACCTGCATAAGTGGCACCATGGAACTCCTCATCGTCTGAGTCTCCGTATGACTGGGAATCATTAGCAAGTGGCTCCAAAGTGTGATATTGCCACGTCTCCACATGTGATCTGTTCATACAGTTTCTCCAATGGCCAAGCCTGCAAGGAAAACAAAAGCATGACAACCGTTTTGATCGCAATGCACAAGTGTTGTTCTCAGAATACCCATTCACACAGTGCATTGCTCTTGAGCCCTTCAATGGTTTGCAGTCCCATTGATGGGATCGCTGAACATCGCCTAGCTTGACCTCCCAGAGCACCCTACTGACCTCCCTCTTTTGCTTGTCATACATAGTAGTTGCTCTAGTACTGAGATGCATTCTCAAAAAAGAGACAACTTCAATTGCACAAGTCAACCGCACGCTATTTTGCTTCAATTTCTCATGAGTTAGAGCCCTTTTAATGACAGCCCCAACCCCATCATGTTCCCCCTTTCCATGTCCTGAGCAAAAAAAATTCCAATTCATTTCCATGCCAGTAAGGCTCCAATATCTAGCAACAAAGTAAAATGGTCGCTTTGCTTTAAATTGTGAAGCTGCGCCATCTGACCAAACCCAATGTTTTTTAAAGCTTAGCCCTTGATCTCTCAACCATTGAGCATGTAAGAGAAAAGCATGTTGCACAAATAAGGTGTCATGTTGTTTATCATCTGAGACAAAAAAGTGCATGGTCTTCTTTATTGCACATGATGCGATGCAGAAATAAGTAATCAGGACAAAGATAGTGACCTGCTTAGTGTACCAATGCATTGACTGGGTCTCATTTTTCTCCTTGAAGGAGTAGTTCTCTGCAAAGTCAACGACGGAGACAACCACATCATCTGGAAACAAAGAAATGCAGTCCTTGAACTGTTGTGCTTGCCACCTAAATATAAAATTGTGAGTGACATACTTCTTCAAGTGGTCTTGGTACACTCGCAAAAGTTCTCTAGGCAGCATTTTCTTGTGGACAATGTCTTTCACAGTGCTCTTTCTAGCTTCATTGTTTAATCCAATGGCACCCACTATATTTTCAAAAAATTTCACAAATACTTGCTTACTCTGCTCAGCTTCTTCTCTTGGACAGATCTGAATATTACCTACACCGCATGCATTGCATGTTCCGATTAAGCATTGGTAGCTATGGAAACTATGTTCTGCAAGTATAGGGCAGAGTATAGACTCCAACAGTGAAGTGGTGCTCATACTTGCATTTTTGTATGCAAGACATCCATGGTTGACAACTTCATCATGATGAAGGCATATAGGGCAGCTGCACATGCAGCAAGAACCATGAAGATCAAAACTTCGAGTCCGCATGTGATTTACTGCCTCTTTAAGGAAAATCATTTGTACATGCACAATACAACAGCAGGTGTAGCGATCCCTCAATTTTCGGACAAAGAACGGTTTCATAGACTCGAAGCAACGTTGCGAAATCTGAATATCTACATACTTTGTCTTGAATCTTAAATAAAGCTCCACCTGCAATATACATGTATACAAATGTTAAAAATAAACTTAGCATTCAAAACTGGTTAAATTGTTTCAAAACATTAAAAAGTGATTCTATATCACTAAAAACTGGTGTGCACCACTAAAAACTAGTAATGATACATTCAGTAGTATTGTTTTACCTGTGAAAATAATGCACCACAAATACAAATTAGTGTAGAAACTAGTAACCATACAAAAAGGTAGAATATTAAGAGGTTGTGTGAGGACAACTTAATAGTGGTGAGAAACCGCATTCAGCGTAACTAAAAAGTGGTTTGGCACGACTTAAAAGTGAATTCAAACCACATGACGGTGATGAACCGTCAATAAAAAATGGTGTGCATTGCTTGAATATGGTGGGCAACGATTAAAAAGTGGTGAGTAAGGACATGAAAGTTCTGGGGAAGTTCAGAACTAGCACTTAAAAAGTAGCTGGGAGGGACAAAATACTAGGCGACAGACCAACATTAGCACTAGATAGTAGTCCAACACAACTTGAAAGTGGAGGAGCTCTTGTGAAAAGTGTTTGGTGACCACTTTAGAATGGTGAGCGACTAGTTCAAAGTGGCCAGTCACCAATTAAAATCTAGCACTTAAAAAGTAGTTGGGAGGGACAAAATACTAGGCGACATACCAGCATCAAAACTAGATAGTGGTCCAACACAACTTGGAACTGGAGGAGCTCTTGTGAAAAGTGCTTCATGACCACTTGAGAGTGGTGAGCAACTACTTCAAAGTGGGCAGTCACCACTTGAACGCGGATTCTGGTCACTTGAATGCGGTTTCTGGCCACCTGAAAGCGGGAACTTGCCGCTTGATTGCAGTGACAAGGTTTTAGATACCACTTGAAAGTGGTGTCTTGCCACTTGGGAGTGGTGCCTCATCACTTGCATGGAGTGATGACTGACGTAGTGACTTAGCACATGAAAGTGGTGTCTCACCACTTGATGACCACTTGAAATTAGTGAGCAACTACTTCAAAGTGGGCAGTCACCACTTGAACGATGATTCTAGTCACTTGAATGCTGTGTCTGGCCACTTGAAAGCGGGAGCTTGCCGCTTGATTGCAGTGACCAGGTTTAAGCTATCACTTGAAAGTGGTATCTCACCACTTGACGACCACTTGAGAATGGTGAGAAACTAGTTCAAAGTGGGCAGTCACCACTTGAACGCGGATTCAAGTCATTGGAATGCAGTGTTCGGTCACTTGAAAGCGGTGTCTCACCACTTGCATGGAGTGATGACTAACGTAGTACTCTGCACATGAAAGTGGTGTCTCACCACTTTATGACCACTCGAGAGTGGTGAGAAACTAGTTCAAAGTGGGCAGTCACCACTTTAACACGTTTTCTTGTCACTTGAATGCGGTGTCTAACCACTTTAAAGTGGGAACTTTCCGCTTGATTGCAGTGATAAGGTTTTAGTTACTACTTGAAAGTGGTGTCAGACCACTTGGGAGACCACTTGCATGGAGTGATGGACTGACGTAGTGACTTAGCACATGAAAGTGGCTTCGCACCACTTGAATGCGGTCAAACACCACGTAAAAGTGGTTTTTATACGTGTAAGTGTTGTGTCCACCGCTTCATTGTGGTGTGACAGCACTTGTAAGTGTTTACTAACAAAATGTGTTCAAACTCCACTAATATGGTTTTGGTTACCATCATAAGGTGGTGGGCACCATTCGTGCAGCAGCAGTAAAAAGTCCATGGCATTACTATAACTGTTGCACCATGACTAAAAGCTGCTACATCACTTGGAAAAAGTGAGTTGCACCACCAAAAACGTTTGCACTTGTAACACCCCTACGAGTTTGTAAAACACGTCTATTAGCATTGGGTAAACAAGACTTTTTAGTGGGTGAACACCACTTTGTAGGGTTTACGGTGAAGCGTTGGTGCATTTCTAGTAAAAACTGTTTCTTGAACATTCAAACCTGCTGCAAAACATTAAAAAGTGGTTCAAAGACACAAAAAAGTGGTGTGGAAACACAAGTAAAAGTGCTTCAAAAACATTTAGAACTATTGATCAAATTTTAGAAGTGGTTCAGATACAATTAGAGACCAGTATAGTAATGTTTCACCACTTTTTAATGTTGCAGCACCACTAGAAAGTGGTGCAAAACACCAAAACAAGTTGTAGCACTAATAAAAAGAAGTATAGAAACATAATGTTATGGCAGTAATGAGTTGTAGCACCAATAAAAAGTGGTATAGAAACATAATGTTGTAGCAGGAATATGAGTTGTAGCACCAATAAAAAGTGCTAAAAAAATATATCAATTACCTGAGGCTCCTCAAGAAGGTGGATTGGATGCTTTACATATGAACATCTAGCTAGTCTCTTACTGCAAACATCTTTCTTGTTGGGAGACACCCTCGTCTCATCCGTCCAAAATTGAAAGACTATGTCTTTAACAGTTTGAGTGATGTGAGTTCTCCGTGCATCATCTCTATGACACGCAGATGCAGGGAACGAACCGTCGGATTCACTTGACACTATTAAGTGATGTTTGGTTGAATATAAGTTTCTTTTGTGGATCCCCATAAGCTTGGCAGCTTGCGGTATGCTCATGTCAGTGTTTTGCTCCTTGCTTCCACCATTCACCAACATCATCATTGCTGATTTCTTCACAAAAAACTCGTCTGAAGATCTTGGGACCTTCACATGATTCAAAGTGTTGCGGATGTTTCTCAGCATAATTGCTTCCAACTCTTTGGATTTACTCTGCATAGTAAGGAAGCAAGGATGTTGAAGAAGTTCATCAAACATTTCCTTCCTACCACTTGCATCCATTCCCACGGTTAATGTATCAAAGTGTTGTACCATAGATTGACATATCCTTCGTTTCTTTCTTTCATCCATCTCCCCTGTATTGCTTTCCGTCACAAAGTTGACCGTTGCCTGACGCTGCTTTCGTTTCTGAGCAGCCCAATATTCCCTCATTAATTTTCTGCGCTGAAGTTGAGCTTCTCTACTCAATGACGATGAGCTGATAGACAGTTCTTCACTGTGCTCCATTGTTGTGGTACTTTCAAAGGATTGCTCTACAAGAAATACAATACAAATCATAACTACACTCTATACTTTTAATTAATACATGGCACTTCTTGCGCTAATTAGCAAGATACTAACAAAGAATAATAAGTGTGTACATACCTCAAGAATCATCAAGTAGATGAGGAACCTATAGAGATAGAGTTCGTGAGAGAGAGAGAGAGAGAAAGAGTGCTAAGAGAGAGAGAGAGATGAGCGCGAGCTCAAACACAAGAGGAGCCATGCTTAGAGAGAGAAAGAGAGAGAGAGAGAGAGAGAGAGAGAGAGAGAGAGGGGGGGGGGGGGGGGGGGGGGGGGGGGGGGGTTGAGCGATACACAAAGCTCAGCAAGAGCTCTTTGAGAGAGAGACAGAGAGGAGCTAGATAGAGCTCCAAGAGAGATCTCAGAGACAAAGAAAGCTCAGACAGGTTGAAGCGGGAAAGAAGCAGCCCAGCGTTCAGCAATAAATTACATTTACTCTCATTAATTGTGGTACGTTATGTTAGGAGACTTAATTGACGTACCTTAGGAGAGTGATATTCTTTTTGAGATTTGAAGCACTTTTAAAACACCCACTTTTAAGCGCAAAAAAGCAATGTCCTTGACATTACTTTCCAGGCCACCTATACATGCTTTCACCCGAATAAGGTGAGACTGCAGCAGGTGAAATAGTTTATTGAGAGGATATTTTTGTTGGTCAAGTCAGAGTATATAAGCAGGGAAAATTATGGTATATTGTTAGTAGCTTAGACTGGCAGGCAGATTGGATGGGCAAATATCCTATTTGATAGGATTGAGTTTGAAATCTATACCAAGCAAAAAAGAAAGGATAAAACAACAAAAGTGGGACCATATTTGGTAGTAGTTTTTCAGTATGTGAACAACAAGAGTATCTTGCAGAGAAAGAGTTTTCTAGTGCCATGATAGTTAATTGAAGATTTAGGACCTTCACCAAGGAAATAAAAAAAACAAAAACTACATCAAGAACAGAAGACCCTGTAGATGACAAGGGATATGGAAAATCTAGTGTCGTAAGATAAATTTGGACAAGGAATTTGGGGACTTGTTTCCTGAATATGGAGTGGAGCCAAGTGAAAGACTTGCAGTACACGTGTCAGTCAAAACATGTTTTAAAATAAGAAAGCTAAAAGGAAAACTTGCAGGGGAGGTACATGTCATCACAATTGGGGAATCTGCAGTTGAAAAGCCTAGCATAACTAAGGCTAGCTTTCCAAATGTATCTTTCAATGAGGTGCAAAATGCAATTGTAGTCAAAGAATATGTGGAGCAGTAGACAATGGATTTTACTTTATTGAAGAGGGAGAATAAGAGACTACACAGTGAATTGGAGCAGATTAAGGAGGAAGTTGAAGGAAAAGAAAGTTCAGATTGAAGAGAAAGTTTTATAGAGGAAAGTTAAAGAGTTGACTAAAAGCCAAGAACTAATGCAATAAGAGTTAGCCTGCTATAAGCAATTGGTAGTATACATAGAGAAAAGTTCAGCTAGAATTTCTCAGTGAAGAGATGAGTGGCTCAATGTCTTGCAGAGTCAGTTGGCTAAAATTGACTACTTTGAATGCTACTTTGGAAAGCACTAATAGGGTTTTGTTGAGCAGAGTTACAACATGTAGAAAGGTGGAAGAGAAGATTAGACAAACGTCAAAGGAAGGTCTAGATGTGGAGGGAAGGTATCTGGCTTCAGGTGATGTGGATAAGATGAAGACTGAAATGAGGGACTATATGAAAGGTGTTTGGGGGCAAATTAAAACCAGAATGTATGATGTGGTCAGTAGCCATATCAAATCTTTGCAGGAGAAGAAGCAAAGGAGGAGAACTTGTTAGTGAGAAGTCAGTATGGTGAACTGAAGTAGTAGTAGGAGCAACTGCGAAAGTAGTTGGACCAGCAAAAACATCATCAATCTGAATAACTGCATACTCAAAGTGATACTACAATGTTGGAAAAAATTGAAACTGAAGTTTCGGTACAGTCAACTGAAGATGCAATTACATTTAAAGTTGCAAATGAAGAGTCAAATGATGCAGTGGACAATGCCAACTTAAAGATCCGGTACTAATTATTTTTAGGATATACTCAATAAGGAGAATACCGACGTTACAAAGGAAGAAACTGAAGCTGAAATGGATGCAAGACTTGGTGGAGATGGAAATGCAACTTTACGTGAAGGAGAAAGTACAAAGCGCAGTAGATTGAAGTTAAAGATCAGGTTGATGTTGATATTTATGATCAAGGGATGGGTTCTCACAATGTTTGATAAACATTACCCATCATGTGTCCCAAGTGTTAGTCCCTGATCTGTCAAGGTAGTTATCTTTTTGGACTATAACTAAGGTCTTAGTTTTAAACCTTAGGGGCACGTTTACACAAGTGCCTAATGCTTAGGTAGTTTGAAATACCCGAATTGTCTTATGGCTCACTATGTCTGGGAGAGAATCTCAAATGGAGAGATGAACTTGGCTTATGTGCTAACACATGACAACCTTGTGAATTTTTCCAAGGCATTGCCCCGTGAGAAGTTCGAATCTTTTTGCAAAGCTTTGGGCTTGCTTCCCTTTGTAGGATGATCATGTCCATAGGCATGGCACTTCCCTGTACTCTATGTTCTGCTAGCTCTCATTTGTTGCATCACTCAGAAAGGGGATTTGTTTCTGTGTATAACGGTAGTGATGTGTGCTTGATGTGTGTGAACACACTAAGGAGGTCTTTTTCCCACGTGCTTTGTATGTATGTCCATCACTCTAGGGCTATTTTATCTTGTATTAAGACACTTAGTAAGACACTAAGTTGTGTGCCTTAAGCTTCTCCACCTCCAAGTTGTACGTGCATTCTTGCAACCCTAACTCCAGTTATCTTGTACTAGCACACTTAGTAAGACACTCTAAATTGTGTGCTTTGATCTTCTTCTCCATCTCCGAGCTGTGTGTGCATTCTTGCAACCCTAACTCCAACAACAATGGATATGTTGACAATGACGACGATGATGAAGGTAAAGACCGGAGTAGGAGAATGATAGAAAGCCTAGCTCTTAAAAGGGGCATCAACAACATGAACTTGGGTAGTTCAATGCTTATCAAAGTAGGGTTGCACATGTCATGCATCATGTCTACTTTGTGCAACTTGTGGGATTTGTGACCGAAAGGAAAGGTTTGTGTGCATGTGTTGCAAATTGTCATATGATTGATAATGCAAAAGATATTTCGACAAGAGATCATGGGGTATGGACTAAGGTTGTTTCCATGACAATTGAAGAAGTATGAGAGTGCATGAAGACATATGCTCTCTCTTTGGATGGGAACAAAGGCTGCTCCTACTTTTTTTACGGTATAATTTTGACGTGGGGCTTTTGCATATGATTGTTTGAAGCCTTTCCCCTAAGCTTTGGAATTTTAGAGTGACTACTTCTCAAGCCCAAGATTTACACCTAGTAGAGAAATGGGTAAGAAGTTTTTGTATCTCGAGGAAATCATGCATGTGTTAGGCATGATCCAACTAATTACTTATTGAAGGATACCAATCCCTCCCTTGGACACATTCATGGTTAGAAATTATGCACCAAATGGTGGAAAGAATTTAGTAGTGTGCAAGGGTGGTGGAGGCAACATGACTAGTAGTGAAGGATGTGACATGAAGCTCTCATCCTTATCCCAAGCTCGTCATTGGAAGCAAAAGAATTTAATCACCCACTGTATTGGGTATTAACCTAGAATAGTGAAGACAAGGGCACTAGCAGTGATGTGAAAGGAAGCTTTCATCTTCATGCAAAGCTCATAGTTGGAAGCAAACGCATTTAAATACCCATTGTTCCAAAGAGTTTCAAGACAACAACACAATTGTCGAGATATTCTGAAATGAAGAAGAGAGGATGCACCCCTAACACCTTCAATTATAGCATCCTAGTGTATGCCTTGCTAAATGTGAAGAAAGTTAATGAGGCTCTTATCATACATCACTTACAACATCCTAATAGTTGCCTTGTTGAAGGCAAAGAAAGTCAATGATGCCATTGTCATATTCACTCGTTTAGAGATGAGGGGACGCATCTCAAATGTGATTACATACAACTTGGTAGATAGCCTATCCAAGGCCAATGAAGTTAGCAAGGCTCTTGAGATATACTTACAAATGGAGAAAAGGGGATGCATCCCCAATGTGGCTGCATACATCAACATGATAGATGGCCAATCAAAGGCCGATGAAGCGAGCAAGGCTTTTGAGATATACTCCCAAATGAGAAGAGGGGATGAGTGCCAAATGTAGTGGCATACAATGCCTAATACATGGCCCATCAAAGGCAAATGAGTTTAGTAAGGCTGTTGAAATATATCTCGCATGGAGAATGGGATGCATCACAAACATGGTCACATATAAAAACTTGATTGCAACACCAATAGGGTTGTGGTATACTTTGACTGGGAATGTTGAATCCTTTAGAGAAGTGGATGATGTACTAATTATTGAGTAATTATTGCAAGGTGAGGGTTGGGCTAGGGAACATTTATGTTGACTAACGTATGCATGTAAAAAGGGCATCTTCTAAAGTTGTTCAATAACATGGAATCAAGTGTGTGGGTTGTGAGCATACAAGTAACATTTCCTAAGGATTCAATGTGGCGTTGGTGCATGTAATAGTGCGGAGTGATGTAAGCAGTACAATGATATGAGTGTGGGTTGAAAGCATGTTGTATGCAAATGGTTGAGACATTTTGTTTGGGGCCATGAAAACTTGGTATGGGGGCATCAAATGTCAAATGAGCAGGCGGTTGTTCAAAACGAGAAATGGTCTGTACAATAAAGGAAAGGAAGCAATTGGGACATGGCATCCATAACAACAAGAAGATCATCTGACAGCACAAGTTTAGATGTAATGACTTACTCTACAAGTACTTGTAGTATTTATTAAGAACAAATTCCTCGGAAGCAAACTAGTTGAAGAGCAGAGGTTTTGTGTTCAAAACTAAGACAATACAATTCATAAGGTGCGAAACACGACGATGATGATGGGGGGCAGACATGATGAATACGACGACAATGACCGTGTGCCTCGTGGGAACCGTACCAAATGTACAGTATTAATTTTGGAGACAGGTTTATGGTTTTGACTGTACGGCGTTTGAGCTTGTGGTTGAGGCTTTTCGCTCTTAGCTGCTTTCGCGCCATCTGCGCGTGGGCAGCTTATCTCTCTCTCTCTCTCTAACTATAAATCTCTCTGTCTTTCTCGCTCCGCAGAGTTATGGGAGGATCCCGTGTCGTTCATGCGATCCCAAGCCCCACATGATTCCCTCTCTGTTTTGCGAGCTTCTTCCTCACTCAAGCTCGCCATTGCCTTCTTCTCACACATTCCACCTCTATGGATTCGTTCTCTGCTTCGCCGCACCGCAACCCATTTCGACGTCAGCTCGCCCATTAATTCAGATCGCTCGCTTTGATCCGGCGGCCCTCATCACATCAGGAACATGCAAAGCCAGACTCGACTCCATAGCCGAGGAGCTTCAAACCCTGCGTCCATTGACCCAGGTACATACTTTCATAGCCCTGCCCACTATGCTGTTGCCCGCAAGGATCATGCAGGTCTTCGCAAAATCATACTTGGATTGCCCAAGCTCGCGCCAGTAGCAAGCGTGAATACAGAAAACGATTCCATTATGGAGGAGGCAAAGGCTGAGGCCTTGTCTGCAGTCATCGACAACAGAGATGTACCTGGCAGTGAAACTCCGCTGCATTTAGCGGTGAGACTTGGGGACGCTACGGCAACGGAGATTTTGATGTCTGCAGGGGCTGATTGCAGCTTGCAAAATGAAAATGGATGGAGTTCTCTTCAAGAA
Source organism: Adiantum capillus-veneris (assembly GCF_014529385.1). Classification (NCBI taxonomy): domain Eukaryota; kingdom Viridiplantae; phylum Streptophyta; class Polypodiopsida; order Polypodiales; family Pteridaceae; genus Adiantum; species Adiantum capillus-veneris. The sequence continues at coordinate 156,635,293 of NC_140935.1, forward strand.
GCCATTGGCACCCGCCAAGACGCCATAGCTAGGATCATTGTAAAGCACTACCAGCCATTGGGGTGGGCAAAATGGTGTCGAAGACTACCCCGCATTGTTGCTACCATGAATCGAATGCGGGATTTTTACATGGAGGTGTCCTTCAACTTTGAGAGTTCTGTGATTCCTCTCATTGCAAGGGCAGCACCCTCCGACACCTATCGCATATGGAAGCGCGGTCCCAATTTCAGGACAGACATGACGCTTTCAGGATTCGATGGTTTCAAAATACAGCGGTCTGGGCAGTCCTTTCTCTTCTTGGGGGAAGGAAGCCAAGACGAGAGGCTACCTGCAGGGTCTCTGTGTGTATTTGATCATAAAACCAAAGAGATTTCCAATGCGTTAGATGGGGCTGACAGGGAACTTACGGACAGGGAGGTAGCGCAAGAGGTGTCTCTCATGGCTCAAACTAACTTGTACAGGCCAGGTATAGATGTTACGCAGGCGATCCTTGTTCCGCAGTTGTCATGGATATGGCAAGAAAAGGTAGAGATTGTTAATGGATGGAAAGCAAAAGTATATGAGATGCAGAATGTGATGCTTAGTGTGAAATCGAGACAAGTACCGGGGGCAATGTCCGATGAGGAGTTTTTTCAATCTCTGCCGAATTTGGACGGAGGTGAGGATGGCACAGGAGAGGACCTTGTGGATCTGATTTCCGGGAAAGAGAAGAAGCAACATGCAGACAAAGCTTCAACGTCGAAAATCAGGCATCAAGATGCAGGCAAGCAAAAAGCAAAGATGCAGGACACGAAAGCAGGAGAAGTTGTTGTTTCACCTAGTGCGCCTGCTTCGGTTACTGTCGATGATAGAAAAGGGTGGTTTGGGCGAAATCGGCGGTCTGTTCACCAGGAGCCTACTACAAAGCCTGCTCCTCCGAGAAAGTCATTTTCCGGTGAGATGAAAAGAAGCGATTATCTGGACGATGAAGAGGAAGAGCAAGCACAAAACAAGCAGTCAAGGTTTCAGAGGGGAAGACGATCCATTGATACTCAACGACCCACTGAGCGGGAACTGGAAGAGGCTTCCATGCATGTGAATGAAAAGAAGAACCGAATTAAAAGTCGGGCCCGGCCCACCAGTGATGGCAGCAAGGAAACCGAGTTCAAGAAAGGCTTAAGGCCTGTTCTTTGGCTTACTCCCGACTTTCCTCTCAAGATCGAAGAGTTACTACCTCTGCTAGACATCCTTGCAAACAAGGTCAAGGCCATTCGTCGACTCCGGGAGCTACTAACAACCAAGCTGCCACAAGGCACATTCCCTGTTAAGGTAGTCTTCATGATTAACTTGTCTCTCTCGTTTTTACATATTATCTCATTAACTTTTCTCTCTGTGTTTTTTTTGGGGGCATGTTAACTCTTAGTTTTAGTTTGTCTGGCTAAAGGCTGCTATTTTTCTCCTTGGTTCTCATCTGTGTATAGATTATTGGTTTTGAGAAGGGTACTCTTCATTCAGTGCCCTTCATTCAAAAGATATACACATATATACAAATTTACCTACATACATATACGCATACATACATACATACACACACACATATGCCAAATTACAAAAACTAATGGAGTTTCTCTGAACCAGATTGCCTTCCCTGTGATTCCGACCATTCGCGTTGTCATAACTTTCTCCAAATTTGAAGAAGTGCAATCCAACGAGGACTTTCGGACCCTGTCAAGTGGTCCTCGAACCCCCAACCCTGATGATCTCTTTGGGAGCGCATGGCTCTCATGGATCAAAGGGCCTGTGGCAAAGCCTACAGAACCACATCCAGAAGACGAGGGCGATCCCTTTGTCATTCCAAGGGATTACAAGTGGAAGAAGCCGGCTGCCCAAAAGGGGAAAAAGGTGGCTGCCAAGAAATGAAGATACAGGCATTGTCATCCAAATGCAAGCCTTTTGTACATATACATTAGTTCTTCCAGATCAAATTGGGCCCTTAACATTTTTATGGGGCATGTCAGAATATTGAAAAAGGTACATGTTTGTGAGGAGCATTCAGAAAAAGTTCTGGTTCTTTTCAAACATGTGTTGTCATGTAGGGTAGTCATTTTCATGTGGATGCAATCAGTAGTAAGGGCTGATGCAAAAGTGGTTGGTAATGACTTCCCCTTGAAGGAAATTGGGTGCTCAGATTTGCATTGATGTAGTCTCATTAGGGCTTGCCGGCGGCTGGAGGCTCGTTTCCCCCTTGTCCGCTTGCCGGCTCTAGCCCAAAAAATTAAAAAAAGTAAATGTAGTCTCCTCAACAAGTAGGAAAACTCTCTTGTTCAGCAGTTAATTAGCAAAGATATTTTTATACATACTCAGCACCAATGCACTAGTTTTTTTTTTTTTGCAAGTTCATACTTTGCACTTCTATGTGAGTGCTCAAGGACAAAAATACACCACATACATCTATCCACGAGCACCCGCGCCAATTTGATGCGCCTCTCCTTGAGTATGGTTATTTTGCCTTTGAAGTAATCAAGTCAACTATAACGTTGGATAATTAAAACCCAAATGGTAAATCAACTTGAACAAGTGAAGTAATCAAGTCAACTATAATGTTGGATAATTAAAACCCAAATGGTAAATCGACTTGAACAAGTGAAGTTGTTAACCATGGTGAATAAAACCCTTCTGGGCTTTATGCTTTTTGCCTTGGCAAATCATGTCCCTAGTGGATATGTTTAAACAAAAGACCCCTGCATTAGTCTAAGCCATTCACGACTCATTCAATCACATGCAATACTCTTAGGTGCAAGCATCCTCCATCGAGAGCTCCTACTATCCTAGTGGTCATCCAACTCGAGGGGTGCACTTCAAAAAATCCTATGTATCACATGCAACCGAAGGTTAATAAAAAACCCTTCTAAACATTTTATAGATTTGAATAAAATAACCCCTCTTCCTTCATAAACTTGTTCTTTTAAAGATTGAATTAATAATCCCTCTTGTTGATGTAATTCTATAATTGCTATGATCTAAAATATAACCTCTTATAGAGCGCACAGGATACACCAACTCAAGAAGGTGCACCTGCTGAGCAATTTGAACACATATGGGTCGATGTAAATGGCTAGTGAGCGTCCATTGACCTCAAATGATCTTTAAAGGGGCTACGGTTTTGGGCAAGCATTTCTTGGCAAGTGTTTTTTTATGTGGGACATCATGATATATTTTCCCCTAACAATATTATCCATCACACTTTTAGAGCATTGTTTCTTCCCCACTTCTCTGGACTAATTTTTTTTCCTTGCACCCTAATTTCGTTTTATATGTTCACCCTCATCGTTTCTTCAACCATGGATTTATTCTCACAATCTCTATCTTCGAGCAATGCCTAATTTCTCCACTCGTCTTATTGTCACTATCCTCTCTTCACAACCATCACTCTCGTCCCTTCTCTTTTCTATTTTTCTATTGCACACCCTCTCCTCTCTTCTCAACCACATGTTTCACCTCACACATCTGCTCTCTTCAAAACTTCACACACTTGGCCCGTTTCTTTTTTCCCCTCTCCATATCGGATGCCACATGCTCTCTCTCCCATTATTGTCCTATTTTTCTATGTACATTCCTCTTTGCTTTTTGTAAAAAGTGGAAGCATACAAGATATACATAGATTAAAGAGAGAACATACTTACCAATTATTTTAGTTCAAAATATATACAAAACTCTTCTTATTGAGATAAATAAAATCCTCTACTTCAAGAAGGGTAGCTTCAATATTGTCTTAAGGCGCTTTGAAGTTCCTCTAACTTGAGTAGAAGGTAGTGACTGAAGATATGCTTGCTTTTACTCAGTCCGAGACCACGGAAAAAAACTAAATACAAATGTTTCCATGTGAGATAAAGCTTTACTTCGTTTCATCACTCTACAAAGTATGGACAAGTAGATGATTGCTCCTTCTTGATCTCCACATCATACATATGACTTCTTTCCTAAGGGGTTGGAAATATTTAAAAAATATCATGAACTTTCTCTATTTAAATAGCATTCTGTGTGATCTCTTATTTCAAGTCAAGTGCCTTTTTAATGCTCTTGGTTACCTTCTTATAAATAAAAGAGCAATATTTGAAAGAAAACACATAACCTATACATGTCTCTGCCTCCTTATAGATAGAAGAGTGATAACTGAAAAAATCACATAGCCAATACATGGCCATTCATCCACTCTAAAGGGTTCCATAAGTGTCAAGAGATGTGCTTGGTTTACTTCTCATCTCCTCGACTCATAAACACATTACTCCATCTTTTGTTAATTTAGTCCTTTTTTGTTGGCCATATGCTTGGTGGAAGCTGGGGTTCTGGATCTATGGTGTGATCCACCATAGATCCTTTGTTAGATTAGTCCTTTGTTGTTGGCCATATGCTTGGTGGAAGCTGGGGTTCTGGATCTATGGTGCGATCCACCATAAAACAATGGATACATGATCTTGACAACATCACATCACATACATGGTCATTCATCCACTCTAAAGGGTTTTGTAAGTGTCAAGAGATGTGCTTGGTGTACTTCTCATCTCCCCGACTCATGAACACATTACTCCATCTTTTGTTAAATTAGTCCTTTGTTGTTGGCAATATGCTTGGTGGAAGCTAAGGTTCTGGATCTATGGTGTGATCCACCATTAACAATGGATAAATGATCTTGACAACATCACATCATTTGCCATAGAGAACCATTGTGATGCCTACAGTACCTTCGAAATATGGTACAGGAATGATCTTAGTACTACACACCAAGACCTTGTTGCCTCTTCTCCTTCCATTTTCTATCTCAATAGACATTAATTTGCTGCCAATTGGGGTGTATTGTATGGCTTAAAATATTGAGTCACATTTTGTTTATATCCCTTATGTTTGACTTTGTCCTCCTAATTCATGTCCTTTGTGGAAAACTGTCTTCTTGGATTAACCTTTTGTTTTTGTTCTTGTGCACGTTGTACTCATGTGAATGATTGGCATCATTGTCATTGATGTCTTTTGTCAAGCTGATTTTGAATCATTTATTAAATAGACTAGACCCTAGGTCGTGGATGTTCTCTTTATAAATGTAATACTATTCTAAGCACTTTTGCTCGAGTATTTTTTTATCGAGTATTTTAACTTGGACCCAGGCCAACATGTTTACCTATAAGAAATACAAAACAATTTTTGTGCTTTGCAGAATTCCCTTTGTCATATATGTAGTTCATTCATCATTCAAGAAGATTTTTTTTCAAAACCTTCACCTGCCAATGAGTTGCCATCCTTGTTGTCGAACAAATTGGTCCACATGTTCTTGCCCCATCTATGCCTTCCTCTACCCTTGTCATTGCATTTCTCCCAAAAGTAAGGATACCCACCATCTGGTCATCAAATCTCTAGGAAAGGGATGTCTTGAACTTATATATGTCCATTGTGCCAACATTGTCATTTTTATTAGCCTCTACCCTTGTCATCCCCACCAATGTTAGATATGTTATTGTTGCTTTAGTGTGCATCGTTCTCTACTTCTTACATATTTTTTATGCTCTTGTTTAGCCAATGGGTGACATACTTTCAGCGGAGCTGGAGACATTTCTTGCATATGAATAACTCCAAGATAGTGTGTGAACAACTTTTAGATGAGATCTAGGAAAGCTTGCATTTCATGAACGGGTTGATTATGCCAATCAGGTTGGAATGTTTCAAGATGCTTGGCACATCAACACAATCAAGAAGATAAGTGCCCTGGTGCGGTGGAAGCAGTATGGTAGAGAAAAGTGCTCCGAGGGTGCACCTTTAAGAAACTATTCATATCACGTGCGCTCAAAGGGTATTGAAAAAACCCCTTTCAAAGGGACTTATATGCTCTAGGTAATAAAATGTCTCCTTTTTTGTCAAAGCTTACGGGCTTTTCTCTAAAATAAATTAAAAAACCCCTTTCATTAATATAATTTTGTTAAAATGTTAAAATTTTGGCAAATTAAAAAACCCATTCATTTGAACTCACGTGGTAACTTACATATCTAAGAGGTGAACCTGAGGAAAAGTGGAATTGCAACATATAGCAGTTCGAGTGTTGCAAGCAATGGAAGTTGTGAAAAATTGGTATGCCTTTGAATTCATGTGCCATGTGTAAAATGCGATCGATCATCCATCTACAAATATGGCCACAAGAGCACTAGAGCAATGCTTTAAAAATTACAAATACATAAGACTAGTAGAAAAAGCTAGAATTATGATTAGCCAAAGTGGGAGGTGGCATCTCAATGTTTGGATATAGAGGATGTTGATGATATGGTGCCAATATTTGACAATGGTGATCAATAATGACATCATGTAATACTCCATTTATGTAATGCAAGCCATCAGTATTGACATACACTATTGTAATTTATAGGCAATTCTTTAAAGTTTTACAAATCAAATCTTCTTACTCCTCCCTCTCTCTCTCTCTCTCTCTCTCTCTCTCTCTCTCTCTCTCTCTCTCTCTCTCTCTCTCTCTCTCTCTCTCTCTCTCTCTCTCTCTCTCAAATTTCTTTAAAGGAGCAAGAGACAAATTTGTATTAAAATAGCTGTGAGGTTTCAAAATTATATACAGCTCTAATAAAAATGACAAACCAATCAGGTTACGAAATGATATATACATTGTGGTCTACAATAGGATATACAATTTTTTGCTCTAAATTGTTGGAATCAGGGTTGCAGGAAAACACACTGCTTGGAAAAGGCGAAGGAAGCTCAAGGCACACAACACAGAGTGTTTTACTTAGTGTGCAATGAAAGATAGATAGCCCTAGAATGATGGGCATATATACAATGCACGGGGGGAAAAACCTCCTAGTGAGGGAAAAAACGCCTCAACGGTCCTAAGTGTGTCACACACATCACTAGCACATGTATATGGTAACAAATCCCCCCTAGAGTGATGCGGTGAACGAGAGCTGTCACATAGAGAAAAGGGAAGTGCCATGCCCTGAGTACATGAGCGAAAAGCTTCGAACTTCTCGCGAGACAATGCCTTTGTGAAAAAATCTACAAGGTTGTCCTGGTTGGCACATAAGCGAAGCTGATCTCTCTTGTTGAGAGCCTCTTCCTGACATAGTAGTAATGCACCTCAATGTGCTTTGTGCAAGCATGAAAAATTGGGTTCCTCGCAACTGCCAATGCGCTATGACTGCCAGTGTAGATAGTGTTGCAGTGTCCTATCCAACACACAAATTAGCCATAAGGTGTCTGAGCCATACGCACTCAACCGTACTTGTGAATATTGCCATGTACTCAGCCTCACAATAGAAGTGGCCACATTAGGTTTCTTCTTGCTCAACCATGATATACATGAACTGCCAAGCATGAAACAAAACCCACTAGTGGACACTTGCTGTCAAAAAAACCAGCCCAATCTGAGTCTGAAAAAGCATGTAAGTTTGGCGGCAATGATCCCCCCTTGGGATAAAAAAAGCCAAGATGTAAAGTGCCACTCAAGTAGTGAAACATCCTCTTGACATCCTGCCAATGCTTAGACCCTGGGCTGTGCATGAATTTGCCAACCTGTGAGACTCCAAATTGAATATACCTCGTGTTGCATACATAAATCAGGCAGCCAACAGCAGTTTGGTAAAGAGTGACATAATCAGCAGGATCACCAGCATCATGAAGACTCAACTTCAAACATGTTTCCATGGGAGTGGCAATAGGTTTGCAATCCTCAAGTCCAAACTTACATAATGTCTCTATGTAATTTTTCTGACACAAGGCAATACCACCATTACACTGCTTAAATTGTATACCCAAGTAATGATGCAACAATCCCAAATCTTTCATCTTGAAAGTAGCATTCAAATCAGCCTTAAATCAGCAATATGCTCTCATTTGGTCCAGTGATCACTCAACAAATCATTTACATAGAGAACCACAATGAGAAGTGCATCAACATCATGCTTTACATACAATGTGCTTCCTGTTGAACTCTTACAAAATCCTCGTTTGACCAAATGAGTATCAGCTTTCTCATATCAAGCACGAGGAGATTGCTTCAACCCATACAAAGCTTTCTTACATCTACACACTTTATCCTCTTTTTCTTTCTTGACAAAATCATGAGGCTGCATTACGTAAACTTCCTTAAATATGTCACCAGTCAAGAGAAAAGTAACAATGTCTGACTGATGTACATCCCAACCAAAATGAGCTGCCAATGCACATAGAAAACACACACTAGTCATACAACAAGTGAGAGAAAAAGTCTCTTCATAATCTATGTCTTTTTGCTGTACATAACCCTTTGCAACAAGTTGAGCCTTATAGCGATCAATCTCGCCATCCAGCTTGTGTTTTAACTTGTAAAACCAATTTGTACCAATGGCCTTTTTGCTAGGAGGCAAATCCCATAAAGTCCATGTGTCATTTTCTATAAGTGCATCATATTCAGATTGCATGGTAGCCATCCAATTTTTTGATATGTGTGCTTCATCAAAAGACAGAGGTTCCTCAACATCATGTAAGCTAGACACAACCAAAGCATAACAATCTGATGCATAAGATGCATGGCAAGAACCTGAATGGGTACGACTAGACAAAGGTGCATCCAATTTATTGTCACACAAAGTATGCACCAGCCATTTAGGCATACCTCTAGCATGCTCATTCTCAACCCTTTCCTCATCAAATACATCATGTAAATCTGCATCAATAATAGGCTGATCTGTAACATTTTCAAAAATCCCCATAGGCTGTACATTTGCCTCATTTGATTTACATTTGAACTCCCTGAAAAGAGGCAACAAAGTGTCATAAATGTCCTGTGAGCTGACATTAGTGTCTCTAGTACATGCCCATGAGACCAAGATACACTTTGTTTGCGAATGATACAGCATGTAATCTTTGCTTTCAGCACTGTAACCAGCAAAAATACATTTTACAACCTTATCATCCAATTTTTTGTGTTGTGTTTGTGGCACCAAAGCATATGCCAAACAGCCAAAAACACGCATGTGCTCAATAGAAGGCTTTCTATCATGCCATGTTTTTATGGAGCAATAGACTGCAAAGATTTTGTAGGACACCTATTAAGTACATAAGTGGCACACATAATGGAATCAAGCCAAAACAAATGTGGCTATATCCTAACTATATTAAGCACATATCTATATCCTAACTATTGTTTCCCTTTTATCTTCCCATATTAAATTTAATACAAGAAAATCATTTGGTAAAGTTAGATATTATATTTTATGACATTACCTCTCTCTTGAAATCATAGTCGTCCTCCACTATGAGGTAGAGAAGATGAAGCCTAGTCATTAGTACACGTTTCTTAGCGGGTAGAGGATCCCTTTTTACCCTACGACATCATTCTAGAATGGATGACTAATCCATTTGGTGCTTGGGAGACTTAGCTGCCGCAAACATGTCTCCTCTTTAATCCATATCATACTTCCAAAGTAGAGTGACAAGTTCTACTTGGTGTTTGGGAAACTTCTTCACCACAAACATGATCATAAACATGCATACTTCTTAAATTTTGTGCACAATAAAAGAAAGAGAATGAGTCTTATAAGACAAAAACATTGTTCATTTAAAATGCATTTTCATTTTCTTACTCTAGTGTAGCATTGTAAGCATTGACAAGGTTCATATTATCCTTAAGCTAGGTTCCTTGCATCCATCTAGCATCTTTAAAAGGATAATTATCAAAATTAACAAGATATCATTGGATAATGTTATCGTTTCTTAGTACCTTTTCTTCATGCCGAAGAACTGATTAGGGCTGCAACACCTCTTCTTGATCTTCGACCTCTGGTGGGTCCTCCATTATTGGTTCTTTTGGTGGCTCTCCTTTGTAAGGCTTGAGTAGGCTCACATGGTTAGCATTGTGAATGAGCCAATGGTTGGGAAACTTCAACTAATAAGCCATCTCATTGATTGGCTTAAGAATTTTAAAAGAAAGAACCATAGTATCTTTTTGCTAGTTTAGCATAATACTCCTGGTGGCTCGTAGGATTCTTGACCGTAGTATGCTTTAGATGACCCTTGAGAAACTTTAGCAAGACCCAATCATTTTTCTTAAAGGCTAAGGCTCTTCTGTGCTTATTAGTAGCAACCCTTTTTGCCTTTTCTATGAGATGGATATAACATTTTTAATCTTTGGAAAAGATTCTTGTAAGTCTCGGCTATATTCATCAACAACGAAGATCTTCCCATATACCTTAAGTCATAAGGGACTTTTGGATCTTCCCTCTTTAACCTCGAAAGGTGCTTTCCCCATAGAAGTATATACAATGTCATTGTACACATACTCTATAAGAGTTAGATACTTCTCTCATTGAGAACGTTGATCTATTTCCATGACATAGGCTTTTAGTTTATTCAAGAATCTTTAAATTAGTTATTCCACTTTGGTCATCCGTTTGTGGATGATAAGCCGAAAGAGAAATTTAATCTACTTCCTAGATTCTCAAAGAGACCCTTCTATAAATTCTTGGTCATTCTAGGATCTTTGTGGATGTTGGCAAGCCATGATACTTGAAAATTTGAGATCTAAAGAGGGTTGTCATTTGATGTGCCTTAATAGTATTTTTGACAAGCATAGAGTGTGTTTTCTTGCTAAGCTTGTCGATTGAAAAAATTCAAGTTGCTCCCTCGATCAAATTTCAATTTTTGGTATACCACGCATTTTGAAACATACTCTTGTATGTAATTTCATGGTAGACCAACATAAATATATTTCTACTCCTCAAAGAGTAGATTATGGAATCCCTCTTTGCCCCGCATAAGAGAAGCATAGGATTCATACATGAATTTCTTATTGTACGGGTGAGTAACACATAGCCTATTGCCGTTTGGAAGGTAACTATCCTTCAAGGTGAATGGTTCTTTATTTTCTTCCCTAATGCAAAGGTTGTAATTACCTACTTAAAATCTTGGTCAGTAGCATACTCATCTATCATAAAAGATAGATCATTGTGAGTTGCTACAGACACTACATTTACCCTTGGCCGTTAAGAAAGTGCATCAACCACTTGATTGTGCTTGCCAGCAACGTGAGCAATATGAAATTTAAATTGCAAAAACAAAAAATCCCACCTCATTTGTTTTTCGGAGAGCTTGGTTTGCATCATGAAGTTCTTGAGGCTTTGTGATCCATTCGTAGGATGAATGAAGCCCCAAGAGATAGTGCTTCCATGTGCCTAGGGCATGTAGAATAGCTAAAAGCTCTTTTTCGTATATGCCCAAGACCCGTTCATCAGCATTGAGCATTCGGCTCTCATATGCTATGGCAACCCTTCTTGAAGCAAAACTGCTCCAAGGAAATCACCACAAGCATCACATCGGACCTCAAATGGCTTTGAGATATTTGAAAGCATAAGGATTGGTTGGGAGGTAAGCTTGTCAAAAACATTTTGTTCTTTAGTAGTCCATGAGTACTTAACGTTCTTCCTTGTTAAGTCATGCAATGGTCCTGCTATTTGAGAAAATTTAGCTATGAAGCATCTATAGTATGCACACATACCAATAAAGCTTCTTAGCTCATGTAGATTTCTTGGATTAGGTCATGATTTTATTACCTCCAACTTTGATGGATTCATACATATACCATCTTGAGAGATAGCGTGACCTAAATATTGAATCTCTTGTATGAAAAATTCACTTTGCTTTTGATTAATGAAAAGCTTATTCTCTCTCACAACTTGAGGGCGGCTGGAGCATTTGTCAAGCCAAAACCTGCAACTTATCAAATATATCTTCTACCCACGGCAGGGAAAATCTTTTTTTTAAAAAGTGATCATATTTAGTGCTCTATAGTCGACACACAAGTGATATGTGCCATTTTTCTTTTGCACTAAAAGTACTGGTGAATAGAATGGAGGTCTCACCATTCCTTTTTCCACCAATTCATGCACTTATCTCATGATCTCCTCTTGTTGAGCTTGTGAAACTCAATAAGGAGGTTTATTAGGCGGTGAGCTTCCTAGTAGAAGCTCTATTGCATGGTCATCATCCCCTTGTTTTGGAGGTAGCTCACTAGGGATGTCATCAATGAAAACATCTTGGAATCCATTTAGGAAATTAGAAAACTCTAATTCCTCTTGATTCCTTTATTGCTACTTGTGAAAACATTAGAATCATTTGCAGTTTCTCTAACAAAAATCATATACGCAAAAATAGAGCTTTTCATTGACTTATCAAAAGCAAGCTATTTACCAGGGATATGGTGTTCCTCGACTCATTAGCATCTATGTACATGTTATTTTTCGTGTAGGTGAAATAGATTCTCCCTTCAGGGAACTTCATGCTGGCAGCCATGCGATTGAACCATGGTGCCCCTAGGATAGCGTCCTCATGTTGGAGAGGAGAGATAAAAAAAATCTTCTTTGTCAATGTAGCTTTGGACATGAAGACTCAACTTCCCAATCAAGGGAGTAATGGAGGATTGCTATCCCTTGAAATCTTCATCGACAGTTACAATATCTCCCATCTCAAAATCTTGAATGCCCAACTTAGTGGCCAACTCTGTTGATATGAAGTTGTGAGTAGAGGGTCAAACAAGATGAAGGAATCATGCTCCCTTACTTTTCCCCAAGCATAGGAGAGGAATGAGCCTTTGCAATGAGTATCCTCTTTTGGAGCTTCAACCATGGAAGCTCTAAGAGTGTCATCGAGTACATTTTTTTTGGGGCAAGAATGATAACCATGTCCTTGCTCCCCACACTGAAAGCATTTATGGTCTTTATGAAAGGCCTCTAATTTTTACCTTTATAAGATCCTTTCTCCTTGGCCTTGTTGTTGTTGGTGTTGGTGTTGCCTTGGGAAGACTTTTGAGCATTGCTCTTCCCTTTAGCTTCATTCTGATCCTTGTTTTTCATGGGCTTTAAATTTCTTCTCACCCCTTGTTGGAAATTGATCCTTGAAGCAACCATAGTGTGGTGGATGGCTTCAGTGATAGGGCTAGGCCATTGTGAGTTGACATACTCGGCCATTTCTTCAGGTAATACCGCACAAAATTGTTTCTTTTGTTTGGAGAAGTCTATTCTTTGAAAGGCTGTAGCTTTGAGATGTAAATCTCAAAACCTGTCTACATATTTGTGGATAGACTCTTTGAAGAGTAGCTTCAAACTTCGCCATTTGATGAGCACTTTGTCCTTGGCATCACTTGCAAGGAATTGCTTCATCATGGAAACTCGTAAAGTTTTCCATGTCTTTGGGGCCTTTCCATTGCCACAAAGGCTAGCCCACCACAGATTCCTGGAAGTGCATATCTACATTGTGTGGCTTGGAGGACTCCGTGAAGCCCTCGTCTCGAAAGGCTGCAACAAATTGTTGGATGAAGGCCAATACATTTTTGGTGGCACCATTGCCATCATAGGTGAGAAAAGAGAGACTCTTTCCTCCCTCTTTGAATTTCTTGAGCTTTTGGGACCTTCGCCATATATGCATGGTAAGTTTTGCGATGTCCTCCCCTCTTGTATTCTCTAGGAGAATAACTATTGCTTTCGTCGGAAGAGGAGGAAGGTGCAGAAGAAGGAGAAGAAGGTGACCTTCTTCTTGCCTTTTTCTTCCTTTGTTTCCTCTCTTCCCTTTTGGAATGACAAGGAGAAGGACTATGGGTTAACCGTTTCCTCTTAGGAGGAGTTGGCGATCATCTAGACCGCCGTCTTCGTGGAGCCACATCTTCAGAGGAACTTAGGGATTCATTACTTTCTCGTTCTTTGGATTCCTCCTCTCGTATGGGAGAGAGTCTTCTTCTGGGGGTCTCATCAAGAGGCCTCCTAAGCTCTCTCTACTCTTGGCGAGGAAGGGAAATCCCATAAGCACGAAGTTGTTGAGTAATTTCAGCTTGCAAAGTAGGGTTGCCCATAGCTTGATACAACCTAGTAACAAGATAATTGATAAACATGCGGGCATCATCATTAGCACCTTCATGTGCAAAATCAAAGTTATCAATGTTCATTCTAATCTCTTGGTTATTGTCAGCCATGCTAATTATACTTATGTGTTTACTTAGTGTATTTGCTTTCAAAACCTTAGTTGCTACTCCTCTTAGCCTTTGGGAATAAGCACTTAAGTATCTACACCCACGCTCGAATTGGTTAATTATAGAGAGTAGTGGGTTGGGTCCAACATAGCAGAATTGCTGAGGGATAGCTCCTTTCGGACTTCTTATGGCTCAATAATGGTAAAGTCATAGGCAAGTCTAAAAAGACCCCATTATTAAAACCAAAGCTCCCACGGTGTGCTCTATATCCCACATACTAGGCTCAACAAAACCGATAATAGATCCAGTCCCACTTATCCTAATATAATTAAAAAAATCAACCATTGATATGCTACTTAAGGACCTCTCTTCTTAAGCAAGAAAATAGAAACCAAATGCTCTAATACCAACGTAATGGAAATGGTTTATGAACTTTGAGAATAGTGGAATTAAGAGAATTAGAGTGAGCATTTTTGTGAAATTACTTTTAGAACATAGAGGGTGAACTTAATTGATGGTAGCAACATAAACATAGTACTTAATTAACTTGGCATGAACAATAGTTTTGCAAGAGAGAGAGTATTCGAGAACATGACAATAGTTGTGGACCGGATTTACTTGGAACCGGTCCCCCCTCCAAAAGGCGTTTGTATTGTAGATTCTCCAATCAAGAGAGACTTGTTACAATAGAATCTTTGTGTTCCTTGTGACCTTGGTGATGCTATGAAGATGGAAAGCTTCACATATCACGAGCTTAACATAAACTTTGCAAAAAGCATTAACTATCCCAAGCCTCAGTCCCAAGGCTTCAAACACCTTCGAAGGTGGAGAGTTAGCGTGGAATGAGGGTAAGGAAGAGGAAGAATCATTCATAGGAAAAAGAAATAGTTCCTCACTTATAATCACTCTTCTTGATTAGCATAGCATAATAGCATAGTAATGAAGATGAAGCAGATGGCAAGCTTAAGCATTGAAGCATGGCTCTTGGTTGGATTTGCATTCCATAGCCAAGAGTGTTGGTGTAGGCTCTCCACTTCTCAACAAGCTTGGAGAAGGAGATGGAGCTCTTGCACTTTGCACTCCAGAGAATGAGAAAAATGTGTGTGTGTGTGTGTGTGTGTGTGTGTGTGTGTGTGGGAGAGTATACCCCCCTCTCATGCTTGGTCCACCTCTCTCTCTCTCTCTCTCTCTCTAGTAATATTTAATTATATCATTTGGAACATGTGTCCTCTTTTCCCTCTTTGAGAGAAAGAACTTAATTATTTATTTTGATGCATCTAAATTCTCATTGGACCCTTTAAAGCCTATCCAACAGGATTCAAGCACATCATGAGGGCCACATGTGGATAATTTTTTGAACACGTGTGTGTTTTATGCTTCTTAAGTCATTTGGTTTGATTTGAATACTTTAAGCACTTAGTCAATCAAGCATATGTCTTTTATGCTTCTTAAGTCATTTGGTTTCAATTGAATACTTCAAGCCTTAGTCAATCAAGCGTGGAAACATTTATGCCTCTTGAGAATATATCTTTGAATTTAACATTTCAAAAACCTTAATCATTTAACTATAAAAATAACCTCAAGCTTTGGGCAAGGTTCCCACAACCACTTTAATCATCTTAGCACCTCATACTTGGGTAGGATTTCCACCTTGAGGTTAGCCCTAGCTTGCGTAAGGTCAAATGACTTTTTAACACTAACTTTTCAACACGGAGGCCACTGGAGTGCATTATAGGTCTCATCTCTGTGACCCATGCTCATATTGGAGTCTTGCAATATGCTGGAAGAACTAGCAAAAGCCTGGCAAATGAGGGTATTTTCTTCTATGACCATTTCTACCAACTCAATCATAGGAATCTGAGAGAAGTGTTGGTGAAGATTCCACTACCAACCAACTGGAACTCCGTGGATTGGCCCATTCCCGACATAACAATGAGTGAGGCATTGAGGAGCAGGCTCATAGGGATGTTCAGAGGTCTCTTCGAAACACTATACCCACTAAATTTGTGAAACTTGTAAATTTTTGTCTTGTTGGTCTCTTTGTTGAGTTATTTCATATCTACAAAGTACATGTTGCTAAAACTATGCTGCTCGCAAATCATTTGATTCCCTCTTGTGTGATAAGCTTTTGATCGAGGGTGGTATGTGAAAGAAACAGATGGCATATGTTGCGAGATTTCTCTTGACACTTTCATTGTCAAGTATATGCTTGCGACACAGACATTAATAATCTCCTTTTGGTACAAGCATTCTCACATTGTTGAAGGTTGCTATGTGCCTATGGATCAAGAGGCAGCAAGTTTGGCAAACAATGTTGTCATAGACGTGGAAGTGGTGGACAAAGACCTAAATCTTATGACAGTAATCATAATAAGGCAGCAATGCAATCTTTTGCAACTTTGACATGACATAGTTGAGGAGACTGCCGACATTGACTCCGTAAACTTTTATTTCTTGATGGGCGGACGAAGAGTAATGCAACAAAGGGAGAAGCATTTTTGGCCGTATTCAAATTGTGGACATGTAATCAGGCCTGAATGGCTTCAACAAAATGTAACTTTTTTGACTAGTTTAATCTTAATATCAAGTGTTTGCCCAAGGGTCTCTCTCTCTCTCTCTCTCTCTCTCTCTCTCTCTCTCTCTCTCTCTCTCTCTCTCTCTCTCTCTCTCTGTGTGTGTGTGTGTGTGTGTGTGTGTGTGTGTGTATTAGAAACACATAGACAGGTAGATAATATCAATTTACGGTATAAACAATGAATTGCTAAGTACATTTGTAAGTACAAATTCTGATGTGCTCAATGGGCTTAAGTACATTGCTTGCAGGTATGGAACCCAAGTGTCCTCTAGGTAAAAATCGTGAAGATGTCCTTCAAATGAAGGTGGGGAAATAGTAGTGCCGGGTGGATTAAGTAAACCCTTATGTGGTGTGTCATCAATCGACAACATTGAGAACATCATAAGGCATATTGATATGTTCAAAGGGCTTGTATAAAAGTGGTACATTAGCTTTAGTTGGGTGAAAATGTCCCGCGATGGTATTAAAATTTCTTTGACTATACACAAAATAAAAATCCGATCTTTGAATTTCAGCCAAATTGCAACTATGGTAACAAGGGGATTCAGGTTTGGGGCCTCCATTGAAGACCAGATAGCAACCCTAAACCATGGAATCAAAAATTCAAAAATTCTTTTGTGCCTGGTCGAATCAAAATTCTGACATCTCCCAAGCAAAAACTACAAAAATCGGAGAACTCTGTATGTACACTGTACGGCTGTCGTAGCAGCAACAATCCATTGAAATCCAAGATAATCAATCTCTGCAATCATTGTGTGCATACATATAAGTAGTTATAAACAAAAAAGAGTATATTATTTAAGTACAATGGATATTACCGGAACAACCATATTTACCTGAAGCAAGAGTCCATACTGGTCATTTCTAATGTTGACATTCTGTTGTTGAGTGTCGATGTTCCCTTCTGTATTGCCAAGGGTATCCACCTCTTGTGGTTGTGCAGTACATGACTCATGTTTCCATGGCCGAATGGTTAACCTGTTCTGTTGTCTGTTCCTAACCTTGATTTGCAATGTTGGCCTCCTCCTCTACATGGTCAACACACTCTGTATCTTCTCTCAGCTCTGAAAAGCTCTTCAAATCAGCAATTACAGGAGATTTGACTCCCTGATTTTGATCATGTGCCACATCCTATGCCACAATAATAGGAACTCTCTTATCCTCCTCTGCTTGGCCTAGAACCTCTGTTGCATTCCTCGCCTCTGAGGAGCATAGGCTATCTCTACATTTTCAAGGGCTTGGTCTACTTCACATTGATCAACCCCAACTTTGGATTCAACCACTCCAACTGCAAAGCATACCAGTGTCTGTTCCTCTAATATGGGTCAGTTTTAGGGATTTGGTTTCCAGCGGTGTAAACTGGCATGACTTTCTCTTCACCGGTCATTGTTGAAGTTATTATATGGTCATAGAGAAAACTGTCTTATGCATCTAAAACTCTTGGGGTTGAAAGAGATAGTAGATGTTGAATCATTGAAGCACGGTACCTTTGTAAATATTTCAAGGTATAATTTTCCACAGCATTCTGCAAAATTAAGTTAACTTGTGGTCAGTACTTTAATTAAAAATAGCACGAAGTTGGTCCAAACCATAGCAAGGAAATACCTTTGACATAAAATGGATTTAAAGCAAAAAAAATATGTAGTATGTACTCTGCATGGAGAAGACATTTCCAACCACAAAATTTGGATCTGTCTGACTAGGCACTTTGACAGCTTTAAAGGTTGACTTGTAGAGTTCATGATTTCCACAAATCCTTCCATAGACATGAAGTAATCTTTTTACACATCTATGAACAGTGAAGGTTATTTGTTATTAACAATATTTAGGTCATCAACCATACCCTAAATAAACACTCAAGGTCTTATCAACACTCACACTCTTATCTCTGAATGTGTTCCTTTTATGAAGTTGATAGTCCATACCACTTGTTTGTCCAGTTCAATGCATACAAGGCTCCAATGATTATTTGATTCGTATGGCAACACCAATGTTGTGACCTGAAGCATTGGACAGTGGACAAACCATCTCTCCAATGTGCTATGAGGGGTGTTTTTATTCGGAGTGGCACAAACAACTGTGGATCTAAAACATATATTTCAGTATGGGTTTCTTGAGGGAGCTAGCTCTTTATTAAGCTACAAGAAAAAACAAGGATTTAATTAGAGACCACGTACAAAAGAAAAAGGATCTTACATGTAGAGAAGAGCACTTACTTTAGGCATAAATAAACAATAGAGTCTGTAATTTGTGCATTGGGATCTTTCAAAATCCCAATATCAACAGAATCCAGTGCTAATTGCCTAGCACCATCAGCAAGGGGAATGGTTTCTAACAGTCCTTCTTTCATGGAATGTAAAATATCATTGTTTCTTTCATTCAAGTCTGTGGTAACTTGCCCGTAATTTCTCCTCTGGGTCTCTTCATCAGCAGCAACAGACTGTATCCTCTTTAATTTCTCTGCTTCCAGGTGACATCTTTCTTCTTGCTCAGCTCTGGCTCTGGTGTTCACATCATGAGTAACCTCATGAATCTTAACCCATGATCCCGGCGCCTAGTGGTATTAGCAATATATCTTTCATTTTGGGGTCAATAAACTCATTAGGGATAAGGAGCTTATCGTATCTCCAACGTGCTCTCTTGAGAGTCTCACTGTTCTTGTCCATTATTGTCACCTGGTGAGCATGAGCAGCAACAATGGTGATGTCATTAAAATACTCCATTAAAAAATCTTATTCTACTTCTTGAAGACAAAGTAGGGCAACAACCTTCCATCTCATTGTACCAGCACATGCTTCCTCACAAATTTGCCTTACTGCTCTTTGGAAAGGAAGTTTAGGGACACAAAGCTCAATACATTTCTGAGCTTTTCTGATCTCCTTAAATAAACCCATGTTTCTTTGAATATTCTTCATTCTTGGTCCCTTCAATATCTTCATTGGTTTACCTGAAGTTTTCTTCTTACTAGCAGACCTTCCATACGCTTTGCAAGCCCTGGTCCTTTCCCTGCCTTCCTTGCTGTTGCCTTGGTTCTTGCCATTCCACTGGAAGAGAAAAATGCAAAGAATCTCTCTCTCTCTCTCTCTCTCTCTCTCTCTCTCTCTCTCTCTCTCTCTCTCTCTCTCTCTCTCTCTCTCTCTCTCTCTTTGTGGATCACGGTGCGCGGGCTCAGCTTTGAGATGGGATAATAGCCTATTGCACGTCGTGATCCACAAGTGGATGGAGAAAGATTTGAAATCTAGTTCATGCCTTTTAGGCAACAAGCCTCAATTTTATTGATGATGAAATAGTGTGTAAAATAGTAATCTTGAGATGTAGTACTCTCTCTCTCTCTCTCTCTCTCTCTCTCTCTCTCTCTCTCTCTCTCTCTCTCTCTCTCTCTCTCTCTCTCTCTCTCTCTCTCTCTTTTTTCTGTGGATCACGATGCGCGGGCTCAGCTTTAAGCCGGGCTAAAAGCCTATTGCACGTCTTATAAGAATGCATCATGCAGCTTGAAGCATGAATGCAGATTTTATCAACTGTGTGTGCATGCTTATACGAATGCATCATGCAGGTTCAAGCATAAATGCATTTAACTATTGATCTTGTATCTATGTGGCATTTGTGATTTTTTCAGGATGAAGAACCAGGCTACAAAAGGACCTTCAGGCTCTGACAAGGGTACACCTAGGAAGGGAAAGAGCTCTACGCAGGAGTCGCCTATCAAAACAGGTTAGATGCATCATGCATGCATTTCTAAAATTGGTTTTATGTCTTGTAAAATTTCTGAATTTTTTGCACATGCATGCTACAAAAAGAACTTCTAAGTCCCCCAAGGGTACACCCAAGAAGCAAAATGTTCAGCAGGTTAGATGCAGGTATTTACCCCATGGATTCAATTAAAGTGTTGCTTTATTAGGAAAAAGTAGTGTGCACACCACTAGTAAATATCAAGTGGGTGAACCCCACATTTTATGGGTACAACACCACTGATAGGCTGTGTTGAAGTGGTGCACCTGCAACACCCTTTAAAGTTGGGCAGAAACCATGGTTGCATCACTACATAGTTATGCTGATATGGTGCACCATCTCTTAAAAGTGATACTGGACCACTTTAAAGTGCTGGGCAGCACTAAAAAGAGGTAAGGTTCTAGTAAAAACGGGCGATACAATGGGTGCATCACTTTCCAATGGAAAACCCTAACTATTTTGTGGTGAAGCATCACTTTTAAGCGAAGCATCACAATGGTGCACCACTTTTCAGTGGTTTTACACACTTTTAAGGTACCGAATAACGTTCTAGTTAAGAAGCACCACTGTTCTACAGCACTGAAAGTGGTTGACCATCACGCACCACCACTTAAATGTGATTTGAACACAAAAAGTGGTGACCACCACTTTATTGGTGTTTACCACTTTATACCAAATCAAGTTTAGGTTAAGAAGCACCACTTTTCAATGGTCCTACACACTTTTAAGGTACCGAATAACGTTCTAGTTAAGGAGTACCACTTTATAGTGATTTTCACCACTTTATAGTGGTCTTCACCACTATAAACACCACTTAAATGTGATTTGAACCACAAAAAGTGGTGAGCACCACTTTATTGGTGTTTACCACTTTATAACAAATAACGTTCAGGTTAAGAAGCACCACTTTTCAGTGGTCCTACACACTTTTAAGGTACCGAATAACGTTCTAGTTAAGGAGCACCACTTTATAGTGATGTTCACCACTTTATAGTGGTCTTCACCACTATAAACACCACTTAAATGTGATTTGAACCACAAAAAGTGGTGAGCACCACTTTATTGGTTTTTACCACTTTAAACCAAATAACGTTCAGGTTAAAAAGCACCACTTTTCAGTGGTTTTACACACTTTTAAGGTACCGAATAATGTTCTAGTTAAGAAGCACCACTTTCTAGTAATGCTTTACAAAAGTGCAATAATCGTTAGTTCTGCATCTTTGCTAAAAGTGGTGGTTAAGCGCTTTTAAGTGATGAATCTTTACAAGGAGATACCACATTCTATTGGTGTAGCACCAGTTTTAAGTTGTGTACAACAATTCACATCAGTGTAGCACAACTGAACAGTGGTTCAGCCCACTTTTATGTACTGGAGCACCACTTTAAAATGGTGAAGAAACTGGTGCAGAACTTTTTAGTGTTACCTAACCAGTTTTAAGTGGTTGAGAACCATTTAGTGGTACACCACCACTTAAAAATTTTGCAGTACCACTGAGAATGGTGCAGAAATCATTTCAACCACTTCTTATTGTTGATAAAAAAAGTTTAATTATGGCTCATTACATACTAACATGCATTCTTATATGTTTTTACAGGGAGGTGGATAGTACCACGAGTGGCCTTACCCACTCAAACAAAATTTTGCTTCACCAAGGAAGATTTTCATACCGAATATGGGCTATGCTTGGTTGGCCAGGATCCGAAGCTCCTATGTGATGATGATTTCTCAGATAAGGAGTTGCTTAGTGTATGGCTTTACAAGCGCCACCAAAAGGAGAAGATGCATTTAAAGGGGCTGAGGCCCGAAATGTATGAAGAATGTCTCCTGCTATACCACAAAGTATATCAGGGAGCTTCCCCAAACAACGAGGTAGGCGTGCATTTTGCACATGGATTTACTTGGCAGAAGTGCAAGGCCGCTGAAGATACTGAAGGTTTAGTTGCATGGGTTGTGTATGTTGAAGGTGTTATCAAAATGTTACGCCAACAAAAAACTTTAAATAGGAAATTGGAGAAATGGAGGTCCACAAACGGCCCATGTCTTGGAAGCGAGTGGAAATTTAAGGCAAAAAATATGCCTAATTACACTGACAATACTGGCACAGGCTTTGACTGGCAGACATACTCAGGTGGACATCAATTTTCAGGGCAGGCTAAGAAGGAATTTCTAAAGAAGCGGGCCTTTGGCTCGATGGGAACATTTGGAATGTCAAATGTTTCCTCGACTACATTTTCTGCGTCAACGGCTGATGTAGCAGCTATTTCTAACATGACGGCTAATGCTGCTGAAAAGTTAAAAGAGAAGCAGCAATGTCTCGAAGCAATAAAAATTGCTTTAGATCAATCAAAGACAAAGAGAGATGAGCAGGTTTCTTTGATGCGAGGCGCCGCCAAGATCGTAGAGAGAATGAACAAGGATATGGAGGAACTCAAGTTGCATAAGGCTGGGCTTGTACCAAACGAGGAAGCAATTGCAAAGCTTGAGACCTTGATTCAAATCAGAAAGGAGGCTCTCAAAGACATGGGACTTGATATTGAAGTGCACAACCTCGATAACCTAGGTGAAGAGGCAGCACAGTTACAAGTATGTAAGCTTGATTGATTCACCTAGTAGTAGTTGATATTACTTAAAAGTGGTTAAACTCTAATTAGGGAAAAATGGTTAGAGACCATTTTATATGGTAAAAGACCACTTAAATGTGTTTATATAACACTCTTAAGTGGTACCACATAAAGTGATGAAGACTCTTGAAAGTAATGCGCAAACACTTATACTGTTTTATAAAGTACGTAGTGTTATTTTTTTACAGGGTCAGCATGACACTTTGTTATGGGAAGTAGAAGTGGCGACAGGGTTTGTGGAAACAATTATTAATTTGTTCAAGTCAAGAATGCCTATCCTTCCTGTCAGGCCGCCTGTTCATTTGGGATCGAACAATAGCTGTGTGCAGTTAGGTGATTGTGTTGCTTGTGGGATGTCTATCATGCAGACTGTTGTTACCGGTGTCTACATGCTCCGGTGTCAACATCCGTATCACCCACTTTGTTTTGTAACTGTCTGTAAGTCTACCGGCCAGTGTCTATTTCATGGATGTGAGGAACCTTTAAAAGATGCTTTGAAGCTGCTGGCACCTGGAGAGGCAAACATGGATGAGCATGTTGGTACAGGTAATCGATGTTTTTATACCTTATGATATGAAGCTGATTGTAGATTCATTTCTTGACCATTTTGTTTCTTTTCTCCATGTAATTGCAGAGAAAGATCCAATGGAAGGAATCTTTGGATCTCCTGTTGATGGAATATTCTGTGGAACATTCTTCTCTTTGAATGTTCACATAACTTAATATTGAGTATTATTACATTGTCTTTTATGTAGCACACTCCCAAGCTGGGTCATCACGCAAGCCCAATATTGATAGCATGTGTGGTGGGTGCGGGGATAAGAATGCATCCCAGAAACAAGCAGGTGAAGACACTCCGTACCAACAAAAGGCTGAAAAAAGGGCTGAAAAAAGAGCAGATGTAGTGGGAGCTCAAGGTGACGCATCCAAGGAGTCAGCCGAGGTGCCTCTGAAGCCAGAACTTGCAATGAACAAGGACCTAGAGGACGCTGAAAAATCATATGAGAAGCCAATTGAAAAGGATACAACAGTGAACTTGTCTGATGAGGACTCAGAACTTCTTATTTCACAGGTTTGTGCAGAGATTTTGGGGCGTAGGAAAAAGAGGAGCAACACTGAAGAGCGCGCCACACCAAAGAAAAAAGCTAAGGTTGCATCCGAGCCTCCAGAGCCTACTCTAAGAGGTAAAAAATCCAAGGAGCCTTCATCTTCACGGAAAAAGACTATCCTCCAAGCACCCAACCTTAAACCTCCCAAACCAAAGTCCCGCAAGAAACTTTTGTAGCCCCTATTAACCTTTTGTGCTTTGTAGCCTCTTTGTAATTTTGTCTTTGTACCCTCATTTTGATGATAATTAAACGACGGCTTTATTTTTCGTTCACTAGTTGTTTATTGCTCATTGATTGTCTATTTATTGTACTCATATTGTTCATTGACTGTCTATTTATTGTACTCGTATTGTTCTTTCCGACATCATCATGAGCATCTTCAAGTAGAGCTTATTTTTTCTCTCCAGTATCTCCTGCCAAGTGGATTGTTTCCATAGAATTTCAGGAAATTAATGAAATGGAAATCAATAGCCTGGAAGGTATACTTTTCAAGTGTATTTTGGATAGGTTAATATGTCAGTCTGATTGAGGTTTTTAAGACATGCTACTTGTCTATGGTAGAACTTAGCTGGATTGTAGATGTTCAAGAACCAGATGAGAAGGCTGAAGACATAGCAGCTAAGCAGGATGCAGATGTAACACCAGATAAAGTAGAGGAAGACCACGAACCAGCAGTTTGCCCCGAAATTGAGGAGATTTCGCCAAACTGCCCTAGATGGGGATATCTTGTTTCGAATTTCTGCAAGATCAAAAAGCTCATCATCCTTGATCTCGATGGACTATTCGTGAAACGAGATGTAACCAAACGTGATCGAAAGACTGGACAACTTAAACACCCTCCACGTCCAGCTTCCGACAGAGTTAAACTAAAAAGAGTGGATGAGAAGTTGTGGATCTACTACCGTAGAGATGTTGAGCAATTTGTTTGGGATTTGAGGCAAATAGCAGATGCAATGATTTGGAGCACATGTAATGCTGCTAACATTCAGCATATCCTCAGTACATGTTGGCCAGACATATGGGAACATAGGACTTATTACTTTAGGGATCTCTTCTCAAACTGGCAATGTGAAAAGTGGTCGTATTTTGAAGAGATTTCTGGAGCTCCAAGAGACCTTGCAGGTGAACCTGTGTCTTTGAAGCCCCTTTACCATGTTTGGAACAAGTTTCCAGAATAAGACTCCTCTCGGACATTGCTGGTAGATGACTCCAGATATAAAAATCTGCGCAATGTCTGGGAAAACTGTATATGTCCACCCACCTTTGATCCTCTTGATGAAGAACAAGACCCTGATTACCTCATGCGCACACTGTTGCCATGGCTGTGCAGATGGGCACTAACCCCCAATACCCTGGAGTATGCAAAGGCAAACCCCATCAGCAATCCCAAAGATGAACTTTCGAGTCTAGTCTTTGAGCACTTTGTTATAAATGGAGATGAATGAGATTGTACATCCGGAAGTGCCAGAAACGTTATATATTGTACATTCTTGGTGGATATGTAGACGTTTCTGGATAATTGTTGTAATATACTTTTTGTAATATACAGAAGTTCTGGCACTTTACTGTCTCTGCACTATACATGTCTCTACACTTTTGAATGTCTCAGAACCACTTTTTAGTGGTGTTAAACCCCTAAAACGTGGTTAAATTTTTATTATGTTATTGCAACAGTTTTTGTGGAACTGCAACACCATTTAATGGTGATTTTTGGGGGGAGTGGTGAAGCATTATTAACCACTTTTTAGTGGGGCTAAACCACTTTTTAGTGGGGTCAAAACCAATTTTTAGTGGGGCTAAACCACTTTTTAGTGGTGCTAAACCACTTTAGTACCACTAAAAAGTGGTAAATTTTTATTGAGTTTTTCTGAAACTGCAACACTTTTTAGTGGTGATGTTTGGGGGGGGAGGGGGGAGTGGTGAAGCATTCTCAAAAACTAACATGTCAATTCCATCGTACGTTTACACCAATTCCATCTTGTTCAATCTTTCACTAGATTATATAAAATCAGATTTGATTTACAATTCAAAGGGCATGCTATTGTATATTGCCTCATGGTTTTCATTGGAAAGTTCGAACACTTCTCCTATGCCATCGAGAGCTACAGGCTCCATAGGGAACTTTATTGCCCTTATCAAGTGGGAATATATGAAAACTACTGGCTTGTTATCCCACAGCTCATACAAGTTTGCTTGTAGGGATTTATACCAATGGCCCGTGACCATCTAAGTATGCTTCTCTACCTTGTTGCCCCATGCATCAATTTGCTCGTTAGTTGTTAGGCCCTTAGCTACTACACACTTAAAAATGTAGAAGTCAACAGCCTCCTCATTATTCTCTTCAGAAGTGACAGCAAAATTGTCTCCAGGTGTGAGAACATCGCGTAAGGAGTCATAATGACCTGCATAAGTGGCACCATGGAACTCCTCATCGTCTGAGTCTCCGTATGACTGGGAATCATTAGCAAGTGGCTCCAAAGTGTGATATTGCCACGTCTCCACATGTGATCTGTTCATACAGTTTCTCCAATGGCCAAGCCTGCAAGGAAAACAAAAGCATGACAACCGTTTTGATCGCAATGCACAAGTGTTGTTCTCAGAATACCCATTCACACAGTGCATTGCTCTTGAGCCCTTCAATGGTTTGCAGTCCCATTGATGGGATCGCTGAACATCGCCTAGCTTGACCTCCCAGAGCACCCTACTGACCTCCCTCTTTTGCTTGTCATACATAGTAGTTGCTCTAGTACTGAGATGCATTCTCAAAAAAGAGACAACTTCAATTGCACAAGTCAACCGCACGCTATTTTGGTTCAATTTCTCATGAGTTAGAGCCCTTTTAATGACAGCCCCAACCCCATCATGTTCCCCCTTTCCATGTCCTGAGCAAAAAAAATTCCAATTCATTTCCATGCCAGTAAGGCTCCAATATCTAGCAACAAAGTAAAATGGTCGCTTTGCTTTAAATTGTGAAGCTGCGCCATCTGACCAAACCCAATGTTTTTTAAAGCTTAGCCCTTGATCTCTCAACCATTGAGCATGTAAGAGAAAAGCATGTTGCACAAATAAGGTGTCATGTTGTTTATCATCTGAGACAAAAAAGTGCATGGTCTTCTTTATTGCACCTGATGCGATGCAGAAATAAGTAATCAGGACAAAGATAGTGACCTGCTTAGTGTACCAATGCATTGACTGGGTCTCATTTTTCTCCTTGAAGGAGTAGTTCTCTGCAAAGTCAACGACGGAGACAACCACATCATCTGGAAACAAAGAAATGCAGTCCTTGAACTATTGTGCTTGCCACCTAAATATAAAATTGTGAGTGACATACTTCTTCAAGTGGTCTTGGTACACTCGCAAAAGTTCTCTAGGCAGCATTTTCTTGTGGACAATGTCTTTCACAGTGCTCTTTCTAGCTTCATTGTTTAATCCAATGGCACCCACTATATTTTCAAAAAATTTCACAAATACTTGCTTACTCTGCTCAGCTTCTTCTCTTGGACAGATCTGAATATTACCTACACCGCATGCATTGCATGTTCCGATTAAGCATTGGTAGCTATGGAAACTATGTTCTGCAAGTATAGGGCAGAGTATAGACTCCAACAGTGAAGTGGTGCTCATACTTGCATTTTTGTATGCAAGACATCCATGGTTGACAACTTCATCATGATGAAGGCATATAGGGCAGCTGCACATGCAGCAAGAACCATGAAGATCAAAACTTCGAGTCCGCATGTGATTTACTGCCTCTTTAAGGAAAATCATTTGTACATGCACAATACAACAGCAGGTGTAGCGATCCCTCAATTTTCGGACAAAGAACGGTTTCATAGACTCGAAGCAACGTTGCGAAATCTGAATATCTACATACTTTGTCTTGAATCTTAAATAAAGCTCCACCTGCAATATACATGTATACAAATGTTAAAAATAAACTTAGCATTCAAAACTGGTTAAATTGTTTCAAAACATTAAAAAGTGATTCTATATCACTAAAAACTGGTGTGCACCACTAAAAACTAGTAATGATACATTCAGTAGTATTGTTTTACCTGTGAAAATAATGCACCACAAATACAAATTAGTGTAGAAACTAGTAACCATACAAAAAGGTAGAATATTAAGAGGTTGTGTGAGGACAACTTAATAGTGGTGAGAAACCGCATTCAGCGTAACTAAAAAGTGGTTTGGCACGACTTAAAAGTGAATTCAAACCACATGACGGTGATGAACCGTCAATAAAAAATGGTGTGCATTGCTTGAATATGGTGGGCAACGATTAAAAAGTGGTGAGTAAGGACATGAAAGTTCTGGGGAAGTTCAGAACTAGCACTTAAAAAGTAGCTGGGAGGGACAAAATACTAGGCGACAGACCAACATTAGCACTAGATAGTAGTCCAACACAACTTGAAAGTGGAGGAGCTCTTGTGAAAAGTGTTTGGTGACCACTTTAGAATGGTGAGCGACTAGTTCAAAGTGGCCAGTCACCAATTAAAATCTAGCACTTAAAAAGTAGTTGGGAGGGACAAAATACTAGGCGACATACCAGCATCAAAACTAGATAGTGGTCCAACACAACTTGGAACTGGAGGAGCTCTTGTGAAAAGTGCTTCATGACCACTTGAGAGTGGTGAGCAACTACTTCAAAGTGGGCAGTCACCACTTGAACGCGGATTCTGGTCACTTGAATGCGGTTTCTGGCCACCTGAAAGCGGGAACTTGCCGCTTGATTGCAGTGACAAGGTTTTAGATACCACTTGAAAGTGGTGTCTTGCCACTTGGGAGTGGTGCCTCATCACTTGCATGGAGTGATGACTGACGTAGTGACTTAGCACATGAAAGTGGTGTCTCACCACTTGATGACCACTTGAAATTAGTGAGCAACTACTTCAAAGTGGGCAGTCACCACTTGAACGATGATTCTAGTCACTTGAATGCTGTGTCTGGCCACTTGAAAGCGGGAGCTTGCCGCTTGATTGCAGTGACCAGGTTTAAGCTATCACTTGAAAGTGGTATCTCACCACTTGACGACCACTTGAGAATGGTGAGAAACTAGTTCAAAGTGGGCAGTCACCACTTGAACGCGGATTCAAGTCATTGGAATGCAGTGTTCGGTCACTTGAAAGCGGTGTCTCACCACTTGCATGGAGTGATGACTAACGTAGTACTCTGCACATGAAAGTGGTGTCTCACCACTTTATGACCACTCGAGAGTGGTGAGAAACTAGTTCAAAGTGGGCAGTCACCACTTTAACACGTTTTCTTGTCACTTGAATGCGGTGTCTAACCACTTTAAAGTGGGAACTTTCCGCTTGATTGCAGTGATAAGGTTTTAGTTACTACTTGAAAGTGGTGTCAGACCACTTGGGAGACCACTTGCATGGAGTGATGGACTGACGTAGTGACTTAGCACATGAAAGTGGCTTCGCACCACTTGAATGCGGTCAAACACCACGTAAAAGTGGTTTTTATACGTGTAAGTGTTGTGTCCACCGCTTCATTGTGGTGTGACAGCACTTGTAAGTGTTTACTAACAAAATGTGTTCAAACTCCACTAATATGGTTTTGGTTACCATCATAAGGTGGTGGGCACCATTCGTGCAGCAGCAGTAAAAAGTCCATGGCATTACTATAACTGTTGCACCATGACTAAAAGCTGCTACATCACTTGGAAAAAGTGAGTTGCACCACCAAAAACGTTTGCACTTGTAACACCCCTACGAGTTTGTAAAACACGTCTATTAGCATTGGGTAAACAAGACTTTTTAGTGGGTGAACACCACTTTGTAGGGTTTACGGTGAAGCGTTGGTGCATTTCTAGTAAAAACTGTTTCTTGAACATTCAAACCTGCTGCAAAACATTAAAAAGTGGTTCAAAGACACAAAAAAGTGGTGTGGAAACACAAGTAAAAGTGCTTCAAAAACATTTAGAACTATTGATCAAATTTTAGAAGTGGTTCAGATACAATTAGAGACCAGTATAGTAATGTTTCACCACTTTTTAATGTTGCAGCACCACTAGAAAGTGGTGCAAAACACCAAAACAAGTTGTAGCACTAATAAAAAGAAGTATAGAAACATAATGTTATGGCAGTAATGAGTTGTAGCACCAATAAAAAGTGGTATAGAAACATAATGTTGTAGCAGGAATATGAGTTGTAGCACCAATAAAAAGTGCTAAAAAAATATATCAATTACCTGAGGCTCCTCAAGAAGGTGGATTGGATGCTTTACATATGAACATCTAGCTAGTCTCTTACTGCAAACATCTTTCTTGTTGGGAGACACCCTCGTCTCATCCGTCCAAAATTGAAAGACTATGTCTTTAACAGTTTGAGTGATGTGAGTTCTCCGTGCATCATCTCTATGACACGCAGATGCAGGGAACGAACCGTCGGATTCACTTGACACTATTAAGTGATGTTTGGTTGAATATAAGTTTCTTTTGTGGATCCCCATAAGCTTGGCAGCTTGCGGTATGCTCATGTCAGTGTTTTGCTCCTTGCTTCCACCATTCACCAACATCATCATTGCTGATTTCTTCACAAAAAACTCGTCTGAAGATCTTGGGACCTTCACATGATTCAAAGTGTTGCGGATGTTTCTCAGCATAATTGCTTCCAACTCTTTGGATTTACTCTGCATAGTAAGGAAGCAAGGATGTTGAAGAAGTTCATCAAACATTTCCTTCCTACCACTTGCATCCATTCCCACGGTTAATGTATCAAAGTGTTGTACCATAGATTGACATATCCTTCGTTTCTTTCTTTCATCCATCTCCCCTGTATTGCTTTCCGTCACAAAGTTGACCGTTGCCTGACGCTGCTTTCGTTTCTGAGCAGCCCAATATTCCCTCATTAATTTTCTACGCTGAAGTTGAGCTTCTCTACTCAATGACGATGAGCTGATAGACAGTTCTTCACTGTGCTCCATTGTTGTGGTACTTTCAAAGGATTGCTCTACAAGAAATACAATACAAATCATAACTACACTCTATACTTTTAATTAATACATGGCACTTCTTGCACTAATTAGCAAGATACTAACAAAGAATAATAAGTGTGTACATACCTCAAGAATCATCAAGTAGATGAGGAACCTATAGAGATAGAGTTCGTGAGAGAGAGAGAGAGAGAGAGAGAGAGAAAGAGTGCTAAGAGAGAGAGAGAGATGAGCGCGAGCTCAAACACAAGAGGAGCCATGCTTAGAGAGAGAAAGAGAGAGAGAGAGAGAGAGAGAGAGAGAGAGAGGGGGGGGGGGGGGGGGGGGGGGGGGGGGGGGGGGTTGAGCGATACACAAAGCTCAGCAAGAGCTCTTTGAGA
Source organism: Adiantum capillus-veneris (assembly GCF_014529385.1). Lineage (NCBI taxonomy): Eukaryota > Viridiplantae > Streptophyta > Polypodiopsida > Polypodiales > Pteridaceae > Adiantum > Adiantum capillus-veneris. The sequence continues at coordinate 156,666,613 of NC_140935.1, forward strand.
GAGAGACAGAGAGGAGCTAGATAGAGCTCCAAGAGAGATCTCAGAGACAAAGAAAGCTCAGACAGGTTGAAGCGGGAAAGAAGCAGCCCAGCGTTCAGCAGTAAATTACATTTACTCTCATTAATTGTGGTACGTTATGTTAGGAGACTTAATTGACGTACCTTAGGAGAGTGATATTCTTTTTGAGATTTGAAGCACTTTTAAAACACCCACTTTTAAGCGCAAAAAAGCAATGTCCTTGACATTACTTTCCAGGCCACCTATACATGCTTTCACCCGAATAAGGTGAGACTGCAGCAGGTGAAATAGTTTATTGAGAGGATATTTTTGTTGGTCAAGTCAGAGTATATAAGCAGGGAAAATTATGGTATATTGTTAGTAGCTTAGACTGGCAGGCAGATTGGATGGGCAAATATCCTATTTGATAGGATTGAGTTTGAAATCTATACCAAGCAAAAAAGAAAGGATAAAACAACAAAAGTGGGACCATATTTGGTAGTAGTTTTTCAGTATGTGAACAACAAGAGTATCTTGCAGAGAAAGAGTTTTCTAGTGCCATGATAGTTAATTGAAGATTTAGGACCTTCACCAAGGAAATAAAAAAAACAAAAACTACATCAAGAACAGAAGACCCTGTAGATGACAAGGGATATGGAAAATCTAGTGTCGTAAGATAAATTTGGACAAGGAATTTGGGGACTTGTTTCCTGAATATGGAGTGGAGCCAAGTGAAAGACTTGCAGTACACGTGTCAGTCAAAACATGTTTTAAAATAAGAAAGCTAAAAGGAAAACTTGCAGGGGAGGTACATGTCATCACAATTGGGGAATCTGCAGTTGAAAAGCCTAGCATAACTAAGGCTAGCTTTCCAAATGTATCTTTCAATGAGGTGCAAAATGCAATTGTAGTCAAAGAATATGTGGAGCAGTAGACAATGGATTTTACTTTATTGAAGAGGGAGAATAAGAGACTACACAGTGAATTGGAGCAGATTAAGGAGGAAGTTGAAGGAAAAGAAAGTTCAGATTGAAGAGAAAGTTTTATAGAGGAAAGTTAAAGAGTTGACTAAAAGCCAAGAACTAATGCAATAAGAGTTAGCCTGCTATAAGCAATTGGTAGTATACATAGAGAAAAGTTCAGCTAGAATTTCTCAGTGAAGAGATGAGTGGCTCAATGTCTTGCAGAGTCAGTTGGCTAAAATTGACTACTTTGAATGCTACTTTGGAAAGCACTAATAGGGTTTTGTTGAGCAGAGTTACAACATGTAGAAAGGTGGAAGAGAAGATTAGACAAACGTCAAAGGAAGGTCTAGATGTGGAGGGAAGGTATCTGGCTTCAGGTGATGTGGATAAGATGAAGACTGAAATGAGGGACTATATGAAAGGTGTTTGGGGGCAAATTAAAACCAGAATGTATGATGTGGTCAGTAGCCATATCAAATCTTTGCAGGAGAAGAAGCAAAGGAGGAGAACTTGTTAGTGAGAAGTCAGTATGGTGAACTGAAGTAGTAGTAGGAGCAACTGCGAAAGTAGTTGGACCAGCAAAAACATCATCAATCTGAATAACTGCATACTCAAAGTGATACTACAATGTTGGAAAAAATTGAAACTGAAGTTTCGGTACAGTCAACTGAAGATGCAATTACATTTAAAGTTGCAAATGAAGAGTCAAATGATGCAGTGGACAATGCCAACTTAAAGATCCGGTACTAATTATTTTTAGGATATACTCAATAAGGAGAATACCGACGTTACAAAGGAAGAAACTGAAGCTGAAATGGATGCAAGACTTGGTGGAGATGGAAATGCAACTTTACGTGAAGGAGAAAGTACAAAGCGCAGTAGATTGAAGTTAAAGATCAGGTTGATGTTGATATTTATGATCAAGGGATGGGTTCTCACAATGTTTGATAAACATTACCCATCATGTGTCCCAAGTGTTAGTCCCTGATCTGTCAAGGTAGTTATCTTTTTGGACTATAACTAAGGTCTTAGTTTTAAACCTTAGGGGCACGTTTACACAAGTGCCTAATGCTTAGGTAGTTTGAAATACCCGAATTGTCTTATGGCTCACTATGTCTGGGAGAGAATCTCAAATGGAGAGATGAACTTGGCTTATGTGCTAACACATGACAACCTTGTGAATTTTTCCAAGGCATTGCCCCGTGAGAAGTTCGAATCTTTTTGCAAAGCTTTGGGCTTGCTTCCCTTTGTAGGATGATCATGTCCATAGGCATGGCACTTCCCTGTACTCTATGTTCTGCTAGCTCTCATTTGTTGCATCACTCAGAAAGGGGATTTGTTTCTGTGTATAACGGTAGTGATGTGTGCTTGATGTGTGTGAACACACTAAGGAGGTCTTTTTCCCACGTGCTTTGTATGTATGTCCATCACTCTAGGGCTATTTTATCTTGTATTAAGACACTTAGTAAGACACTAAGTTGTGTGCCTTAAGCTTCTCCACCTCCAAGTTGTACGTGCATTCTTGCAACCCTAACTCCAGTTATCTTGTACTAGCACACTTAGTAAGACACTCTAAATTGTGTGCTTTGATCTTCTTCTCCATCTCCGAGCTGTGTGTGCATTCTTGCAACCCTAACTCCAACAACAATGGATATGTTGACAATGACGACGATGATGAAGGTAAAGACCGGAGTAGGAGAATGATAGAAAGCCTAGCTCTTAAAAGGGGCATCAACAACATGAACTTGGGTAGTTCAATGCTTATCAAAGTAGGGTTGCACATGTCATGCATCATGTCTACTTTGTGCAACTTGTGGGATTTGTGACCGAAAGGAAAGGTTTGTGTGCATGTGTTGCAAATTGTCATATGATTGATAATGCAAAAGATATTTCGACAAGAGATCATGGGGTATGGACTAAGGTTGTTTCCATGACAATTGAAGAAGTATGAGAGTGCATGAAGACATATGCTCTCTCTTTGGATGGGAACAAAGGCTGCTCCTGCTTTTTTTACGGTATAATTTTGACGTGGGGCTTTTGCATATGATTGTTTGAAGCCTTTCCCCTAAGCTTTGGAATTTTAGAGTGACTACTTCTCAAGCCCAAGATTTACACCTAGTAGAGAAATGGGTAAGAAGTTTTTGTATCTCGAGGAAATCATGCATGTGTTAGGCATGATCCAACTAATTACTTATTGAAGGATACCAATCCCTCCCTTGGACACATTCATGGTTAGAAATTATGCACCAAATGGTGGAAAGAATTTAGTAGTGTGCAAGGGTGGTGGAGGCAACATGACTAGTAGTGAAGGATGTGACATGAAGCTCTCATCCTTATCCCAAGCTCGTCATTGGAAGCAAAAGAATTTAATCACCCACTGTATTGGGTATTAACCTAGAATAGTGAAGACAAGGGCACTAGCAGTGATGTGAAAGGAAGCTTTCATCTTCATGCAAAGCTCATAGTTGGAAGCAAACGCATTTAAATACCCATTGTTCCAAAGAGTTTCAAGACAACAACACAATTGTCGAGATATTCTGAAATGAAGAAGAGAGGATGCACCCCTAACACCTTCAATTATAGCATCCTAGTGTATGCCTTGCTAAATGTGAAGAAAGTTAATGAGGCTCTTATCATACATCACTTACAACATCCTAATAGTTGCCTTGTTGAAGGCAAAGAAAGTCAATGATGCCATTGTCATATTCACTCGTTTAGAGATGAGGGGACGCATCTCAAATGTGATTACATACAACTTGGTAGATAGCCTATCCAAGGCCAATGAAGTTAGCAAGGCTCTTGAGATATACTTACAAATGGAGAAAAGGGGATGCATCCCCAATGTGGCTGCATACATCAACATGATAGATGGCCAATCAAAGGCCGATGAAGCGAGCAAGGCTTTTGAGATATACTCCCAAATGAGAAGAGGGGATGAGTGCCAAATGTAGTGGCATACAATGCCTAATACATGGCCCATCAAAGGCAAATGAGTTTAGTAAGGCTGTTGAAATATATCTCGCATGGAGAATGGGATGCATCACAAACATGGTCACATATAAAAACTTGATTGCAACACCAATAGGGTTGTGGTATACTTTGACTGGGAATGTTGAATCCTTTAGAGAAGTGGATGATGTACTAATTATTGAGTAATTATTGCAAGGTGAGGGTTGGGCTAGGGAACATTTATGTTGACTAACGTATGCATGTAAAAAGGGCATCTTCTAAAGTTGTTCAATAACATGGAATCAAGTGTGTGGGTTGTGAGCATACAAGTAACATTTCCTAAGGATTCAATGTGGCGTTGGTGCATGTAATAGTGCGGAGTGATGTAAGCAGTACAATGATATGAGTGTGGGTTGAAAGCATGTTGTATGCAAATGGTTGAGACATTTTGTTTGGGGCCATGAAAACTTGGTATGGGGGCATCAAATGTCAAATGAGCAGGCGGTTGTTCAAAACGAGAAATGGTCTGTACAATAAAGGAAAGGAAGCAATTGGGACATGGCATCCATAACAACAAGAAGATCATCTGACAGCACAAGTTTAGATGTAATGACTTACTCTACAAGTACTTGTAGTATTTATTAAGAACAAATTCCTCGGAAGCAAACTAGTTGAAGAGCAGAGGTTTTGTGTTCAAAACTAAGACAATACAATTCATAAGGTGCGAAACACGACGATGATGATGGGGGGCAGACATGATGAATACGACGACAATGACCGTGTGCCTCGTGGGAACCGTACCAAATGTACAGTATTAATTTTGGAGACAGGTTTATGGTTTTGACTGTACGGCGTTTGAGCTTGTGGTTGAGGCTTTTCGCTCTTAGCTGCTTTCGCGCCATCTGCGCGTGGGCAGCTTATCTCTCTCTCTCTCTCTAACTATAAATCTCTCTGTCTTTCTCGCTCCGCAGAGTTATGGGAGGATCCCGTGTCGTTCATGCGATCCCAAGCCCCACATGATTCCCTCTCTGTTTTGCGAGCTTCTTCCTCACCCAAGCTCGCCATTGCCTTCTTCTCACACATTCCACCTCTATGGATTCGTTCTCTGCTTCGCCGCACCGCAACCCATTTCGACGTCAGCTCGCCCATTAATTCAGATCGCTCGCTTTGATCCGGCGGCCCTCATCACATCAGGAACATGCAAAGCCAGACTCGACTCCATAGCCGAGGAGCTTCAAACCCTGCGTCCATTGACCCAGGTACATACTTTCATAGCCCTGCCCACTATGCTGTTGCCCGCAAGGATCATGCAGGTCTTCGCAAAATCATACTTGGATTGCCCAAGCTCGCGCCAGTAGCAAGCGTGAATACAGAAAACGATTCCATTATGGAGAAGGCAAAGGCTGAGGCCTTGTCTGCAGTCATCGACAACAGAGATGTACCTGGCAGTGAAACTCCGCTGCATTTAGCGGTGAGACTTGGGGACGCTACGGCAACGGAGATTTTGATGTCTGCAGGGGCTGATTGCAGCTTGCAAAATGAAAATGGATGGAGTTCTCTTCAAGAAGCCATTGGCACCCGCCAAGACGCCATAGCTAGGATCATTGTAAAGCACTACCAGCCATTGGGGTGGGCAAAATGGTGTCGAAGACTACCCCGCATTGTTGCTACCATGAATCGAATGCGGGATTTTTACATGGAGGTGTCCTTCAACTTTGAGAGTTCTGTGATTCCTCTCATTGCAAGGGCAGCACCCTCCGACACCTATCGCATATGGAAGCGCGGTCCCAATTTTAGGACAGACATGACGCTTTCAGGATTCGATGGTTTCAAAATACAGCGGTCTGGGCAGTCCTTTCTCTTCTTGGGGGAAGGAAGCCAAGACGAGAGGCTACCTGCAGGGTCTCTGTGTGTATTTGATCATAAAACCAAAGAGATTTCCAATGCGTTAGATGGGGCTGACAGGGAACTTACGGACAGGGAGGTAGCGCAAGAGGTGTCTCTCATGGCTCAAACTAACTTGTTCAGGCCAGGTATAGATGTTACGCAGGCGATCCTTGTTCCGCAGTTGTCATGGATATGGCAAGAAAAGGTAGAGATTGTTAATGGATGGAAAGCAAAAGTATATGAGATGCAGAATGTGATGCTTAGTGTGAAATCGAGACAAGTACCGGGGGCAATGTCCGATGAGGAGTTTTTTCAATCTCTGCCGAATTTGGACGGAGGTGAGGATGGCACAGGAGAGGACCTTGTGGATCTGATTTCCGGGAAAGAGAAGAAGCAACATGCAGACAAAGCTTCAACGTCGAAAATCAGGCATCAAGATGCAGGCAAGCAAAAAGCAAAGATGCAGGACACGAAAGCAGGAGAAGTTGTTGTTTCACCTAGTGCGCCTGCTTCGGTTACTGTCGATGATAGAAAAGGGTGGTTTGGGCGAAATCGGCGGTCTGTTCACCAGGAGCCTACTACAAAGCCTGCTCCTCCGAGAAAGTCATTTTCCGGTGAGATGAAAAGAAGCGATTATCTGGACGATGAAGAGGAAGAGCAAGCACAAAACAAGCAGTCAAGGTTTCAGAGGGGAAGACGATCCATTGATACTCAACGACCCACTGAGCGGGAACTGGAAGAGGCTTCCATGCATGTGAATGAAAAGAAGAACCGAATTAAAAGTCGGGCCCGGCCCACCAGTGATGGCAGCAAGGAAACCGAGTTCAAGAAAGGCTTAAGGCCTGTTCTTTGGCTTACTCCCGACTTTCCTCTCAAGATCGAAGAGTTACTACCTCTGCTAGAAATCCTTGCAAACAAGGTCAAGGCCATTCGTCGACTCCGGGAGCTACTAACAACCAAGCTGCCACAAGGCACATTCCCTGTTAAGGTAGTCTTCATGATTAACTTTTCTCTCTCGTTTTTACATATTATCTCATTAACTTTTCTCTCTGTGTTTTTTTTGGGGGCATGTTAACTCTTAGTTTTAGTTTGTCTGGCTAAAGGCTGCTATTTTTCTCCTTGGTTCTCATCTGTGTATAGATTATTGGTTTTGAGAAGGGTACTCTTCATTCAGTGCCCTTCATTCAAAAGATATACACATATATACAAATTTACCTACATACATATACGCATACATACATACATACACACACACATATGCCAAATTACAAAAACTAATGGAGTTTCTCTGAACCAGATTGCCTTCCCTGTGATTCCGACCATTCGCGTTGTCATAACTTTCTCCAAATTTGAAGAAGTGCAATCCAACGAGGACTTTCGGACCCTGTCAAGTGGTCCTCGAAGCCCCAACCCTGATGATCTCTTTGGGAGCGCATGGCTCTCATGGATCAAAGGGCCTGTGGCAAAGCCTACAGAACCACATCCAGAAGACGAGGGCGATCCCTTTGTCATTCCAAGGGATTACAAGTGGAAGAAGCCGGCTGCCCAAAAGGGGAAAAAGGTGGCTGCCAAGAAATGAAGATACAGGCATTGTCATCCAAATGCAAGCCTTTTGTACATATACATTAGTTCTTCCAGATCAAATTGGGCCCTTAACATTTTTATGGGGCATGTCAGAATATTGAAAAAGGTACATGTTTGTGAGGAGCATTCAGAAAAAGTTCTGGTTCTTTTCAAACATGTGTTGTCATGTAGGGTAGTCATTTTCATGTGGATGCAATCAGTAGTAAGGGCTGATGCAAAAGTGGTTGGTAATGACTTCCCCTTGAAGGAAATTGGGTGCTCAGATTTGCATTGATGTAGTCTCATTAGGGCTTGCCGGCGGCTGGAGGCTCGTTTCCCCCTTGTCCGCTTGCCGGCTCTAGCCCAAAAAATTAAAAAAAGTAAATGTAGTCTCCTCAACAAGTAGGAAAACTCTCTTGTTCAGCAGTTAATTAGCAAAGATATTTTTATACATACTCAGCACCAATGCACTAGTTTTTTTTTTTTTGCAAGTTCATACTTTGCACTTCTATGTGAGTGCTCAAGGACAAAAATACACCACATACATCTATCCACGAGCACCCGCGTGTTTATTGTGATGGTATGGGCCTGAGATTACTCTTTTACCAAATGTGACCAAAAGTAATCTCGGGTATGCCGACAAGATCTACGGCGCTCGATGCTCTCACCATAGATCCCATGCCTCCATGACTCCTGAGGTAGAGTCAGTGAAGGAAGCTTGCAAGTTATTGCGGAGTGACCTTCATCTAATTGAGCTATAATTAATTTAATTTATGTAATTGAATTGAACATAATCACCTCTATTGTTTGCAGTTGCATGCCAATTTGATGCGCCTCTCCTTGAGTATGGTTATTTTGCCTTTGAAGTAATCAAGTCAACTATAACGTTGGATAATTAAAACCCAAATGGTAAATCAACTTGAACAAGTGAAGTAATCAAGTCAACTATAATGTTGGATAATTAAAACCCAAATGGTAAATCGACTTGAACAAGTGAAGTTGTTAACCATGGTGAATAAAACCCTTCTGGGCTTTATGCTTTTTGCCTTGGCAAATCATGTCCCTAGTGGATATGTTTAAACAAAAGACCCCTGCATTAGTCTAAGCCATTCACGACTCATTCAATCACATGCAATACTCTTAGGTGCAAGCATCCTCCATCGAGAGCTCCTACTATCCTAGTGGTCATCCAACTCGAGGGGTGCACTTCAAAAAATCCTATGTATCACATGCAACCGAAGGTTAATAAAAAACCCTTCTAAACATTTTATAGATTTGAATAAAATAACCCCTCTTCCTTCATAAACTTGTTCTTTTAAAGATTGAATTAATAATCCCTCTTGTTGATGTAATTCTATAATTGCTATGATCTAAAATATAACCTCTTATAGAGCGCACAGGATACACCAACTCAAGAAGGTGCACCTGCTGAGCAATTTGAACACATATGGGTCGATGTAAATGGCTAGTGAGCGTCCATTGACCTCAAATGATCTTTAAAGGGGCTACGGTTTTGGGCAAGCATTTCTTGGCAAGTGTTTTTTTATGTGGGACATCATGATATATTTTCCCCTAACAATATTATCCATCACACTTTTAGAGCATTGTTTCTTCCCCACTTCTCTGGACTAATTTTTTTTCCTTGCACCCTAATTTCGTTTTATATGTTCACCCTCATCGTTTCTTCAACCATGGATTTATTCTCACAATCTCTATCTTCGAGCAATGCCTAATTTCTCCACTCGTCTTATTGTCACTATCCTCTCTTCACAACCATCACTCTCGTCCCTTCTCTTTTCTATTTTTCTATTGCACACCCTCTCCTCTCTTCTCAACCACATGTTTCACCTCACACATCTGCTCTCTTCAAAACTTCACACACTTGGCCCGTTTCTTTTTTCCCCTCTCCATATCGGATGCCACATGCTCTCTCTCCCATTATTGTCCTATTTTTCTATGTACATTCCTCTTTGCTTTTTGTAAAAAGTGGAAGCATACAAGATATACATAGATTAAAGAGAGAACATACTTACCAATTATTTTAGTTCAAAATATATACAAAACTCTTCTTATTGAGATAAATAAAATCCTCTACTTCAAGAAGGGTAGCTTCAATATTGTCTTAAGGCGCTTTGAAGTTCCTCTAACTTGAGTAGAAGGTAGTGACTGAAGATATGCTTGCTTTTACTCAGTCCGAGACCACGGAAAAAAACTAAATACAAATGTTTCCATGTGAGATAAAGCTTTACTTCGTTTCATCACTCTACAAAGTATGGACAAGTAGATGATTGCTCCTTCTTGATCTCCACATCATACATATGACTTCTTTCCTAAGGGGTTGGAAATATTTAAAAAATATCATGAACTTTCTCTATTTAAATAGCATTCTGTGTGATCTCTTATTTCAAGTCAAGTGCCTTTTTAATGCTCTTGGTTACCTTCTTATAAATAAAAGAGCAATATTTGAAAGAAAACACATAACCTATACATGTCTCTGCCTCCTTATAGATAGAAGAGTGATAACTGAAAAAATCACATAGCCAATACATGGCCATTCATCCACTCTAAAGGGTTCCATAAGTGTCAAGAGATGTGCTTGGTTTACTTCTCATCTCCTCGACTCATAAACACATTACTCCATCTTTTGTTAATTTAGTCCTTTTTTGTTGGCCATATGCTTGGTGGAAGCTGGGGTTCTGGATCTATGGTGTGATCCACCATAGATCCTTTGTTAGATTAGTCCTTTGTTGTTGGCCATATGCTTGGTGGAAGCTGGGGTTCTGGATCTATGGTGCGATCCACCATAAAACAATGGATACATGATCTTGACAACATCACATCACATACATGGTCATTCATCCACTCTAAAGGGTTTTGTAAGTGTCAAGAGATGTGCTTGGTGTACTTCTCATCTCCCCGACTCATGAACACATTACTCCATCTTTTGTTAAATTAGTCCTTTGTTGTTGGCAATATGCTTGGTGGAAGCTAAGGTTCTGGATCTATGGTGTGATCCACCATTAACAATGGATAAATGATCTTGACAACATCACATCATTTGCCATAGAGAACCATTGTGATGCCTACAGTACCTTCGAAATATGGTACAGGAATGATCTTAGTACTACACACCAAGACCTTGTTGCCTCTTCTCCTTCCATTTTCTATCTCAATAGACATTAATTTGCTGCCAATTGGGGTGTATTGTATGGCTTAAAATATTGAGTCACATTTTGTTTATATCCCTTATGTTTGACTTTGTCCTCCTAATTCATGTCCTTTGTGGAAAACTGTCTTCTTGGATTAACCTTTTGTTTTTGTTCTTGTGCACGTTGTACTCATGTGAATGATTGGCATCATTGTCATTGATGTCTTTTGTCAAGCTGATTTTGAATCATTTATTAAATAGACTAGACCCTAGGTCGTGGATGTTCTCTTTATAAATGTAATACTATTCTAAGCACTTTTGCTCGAGTATTTTTTTATCGAGTATTTTAACTTGGACCCAAGCCAACATGTTTACCTATAAGAAATACAAAACAATTTTTGTGCTTTGCAGAATTCCCTTTGTCATATATGTAGTTCATTCATCATTCAAGAAGATTTTTTTTCAAAACCTTCACCTGCCAATGAGTTGCCATCCTTGTTGTCGAACAAATTGGTCCACATGTTCTTGCCCCATCTATGCCTTCCTCTACCCTTGTCATTGCATTTCTCCCAAAAGTAAGGATACCCACCATCTGGTCATCAAATCTCTAGGAAAGGGATGTCTTGAACTTATATATGTCCATTGTGCCAACATTGTCATTTTTATTAGCCTCTACCCTTGTCATCCCCACCAATGTTAGATATGTTATTGTTGCTTTAGTGTGCATCGTTCTCTACTTCTTACATATTTTTTATGCTCTTGTTTAGCCAATGGGTGACATACTTTCAGCGGAGCTGGAGACATTTCTTGCATATGAATAACTCCAAGATAGTGTGTGAACAACTTTTAGATGAGATCTAGGAAAGCTTGCATTTCATGAACGGGTTGATTATGCCAATCAGGTTGGAATGTTTCAAGATGCTTGGCACATCAACACAATCAAGAAGATAAGTGCCCTGGTGCGGTGGAAGCAGTATGGTAGAGAAAAGTGCTCCGAGGGTGCACCTTTAAGAAACTATTCATATCACGTGCGCTCAAAGGGTATTGAAAAAACCCCTTTCAAAGGGACTTATATGCTCTAGGTAATAAAATGTCTCCTTTTTTGTCAAAGCTTACGGGCTTTTCTCTAAAATAAATTAAAAAACCCCTTTCATTAATATAATTTTGTTAAAATGTTAAAATTTTGGCAAATTAAAAAACCCATTCATTTGAACTCACGTGGTAACTTACATATCTAAGAGGTGAACCTGAGGAAAAGTGGAATTGCAACATATAGCAGTTCGAGTGTTGCAAGCAATGGAAGTTGTGAAAAATTGGTATGCCTTTGAATTCATGTGCCATGTGTAAAATGTGATCGATCATCCATCTACAAATATGGCCACAAGAGCACTAGAGCAATGCTTTAAAAATTACAAATACATAAGACTAGTAGAAAAAGCTAGAATTATGATTAGCCAAAGTGGGAGGTGGCATCTCAATGTTTGGATATAGAGGATGTTGATGATATGGTGCCAATATTTGACAATGGTGATCAATAATGACATCATGTAATACTCCATTTATGTAATGCAAGCCATCAGTATTGACATACACTATTGTAATTTATAGGCAATTCTTTAAAGTTTTACAAATCAAATCTTCTTACTCCTCCCTCTCTCTCTCTCTCTCTCTCTCTCTCTCTCTCAAATTTCTTTAAAGGAGCAAGAGACAAATTTGTATTAAAATAGCTGTGAGGTTTCAAAATTATATACAGCTCTAATAAAAATGACAAACCAATCAGGTTACGAAATGATATATACATTGTGGTCTACAATAGGATATACAATTTTTTGCTCTAAATTGTTGGAATCAGGGTTGCAGGAAAACACACTGCTTGGAAAAGGCGAAGGAAGCTCAAGGCACACAACACAGAGTGTTTTACTTAGTGTGCAATGAAAGATAGATAGCCCTAGAATGATGGGCATATATACAATGCACGGGGGGAAAAACCTCCTAGTGAGGGAAAAAACGCCTCAACGGTCCTAAGTGTGTCACACACATCACTAGCACATGTATATGGTAACAAATCCCCCCTAGAGTGATGCGGTGAACGAGAGCTGTCACATAGAGAAAAGGGAAGTGCCATGCCCTGAGTACATGAGCGAAAAGCTTCGAACTTCTCGCGAGACAATGCCTTTGTGAAAAAATCTACAAGGTTGTCCTGGTTGGCACATAAGCGAAGCTGATCTCTCTTGTTGAGAGCCTCTTCCTGACATAGTAGTAATGCACCTCAATGTGCTTTGTGCAAGCATGAAAAATTGGGTTCCTCGCAACTGCCAATGCGCTATGACTGCCAGTGTAGATAGTGTTGCAGTGTCCTATCCAACACACAAATTAGCCATAAGGTGTCTGAGCCATACGCACTCAACCGTACTTGTGAATATTGCCATGTACTCAGCCTCACAATAGAAGTGGCCACATTAGGTTTCTTCTTGCTCAACCATGATATACATGAACTGCCAAGCATGAAACAAAACCCACTAGTGGACACTTGCTGTCAAAAAAACCAGCCCAATCTGAGTCTGAAAAAGCATGTAAGTTTGGCGGCAATGATCCCCCCTTGGGATAAAAAAAGCCAAGATGTAAAGTGCCACTCAAGTAGTGAAACATCCTCTTGACATCCTGCCAATGCTTAGACCCTGGGCTGTGCATGAATTTGCCAACCTGTGAGACTCCAAATTGAATATCTAACCTCGTGTTGCATACATAAATCAGGCAGCCAACAGCAGTTTGGTAAAGAGTGACATAATCAGCAGGATCACCAGCATCATGAAGACTCAACTTCAAACATGTTTCCATGGGAGTGGCAATAGGTTTGCAATCCTCAAGTCCAAACTTACATAATGTCTCTATGTAATTTTTCTGACACAAGGCAATACCACCATTACACTGCTTAAATTGTATACCCAAGTAATGATGCAACAATCCCAAATCTTTCATCTTGAAAGTAGCATTCAAATCAGCCTTAAATCAGCAATATGCTCTCATTTGGTCCAGTGATCACTCAACAAATCATTTACATAGAGAACCACAATGAGAAGTGCATCAACATCATGCTTTACATACAATGTGCTTCCTGTTGAACTCTTACAAAATCCTCGTTTGACCAAATGAGTATCAGCTTTCTCATATCAAGCACGAGGAGATTGCTTCAACCCATACAAAGCTTTCTTACATCTACACACTTTATCCTCTTTTTCTTTCTTGACAAAATCATGAGGCTGCATTACGTAAACTTCCTTAAATATGTCACCATTCAAGAGAAAAGTAACAATGTCTGACTGATGTACATCCCAACCAAAATGAGCTGCCAATGCACATAGAAAACACACACTAGTCATACAACAAGTGAGAGAAAAAGTCTCTTCATAATCTATGTCTTTTTGCTGTGCATAACCCTTTGCAACAAGTTGAGCCTTATAGCGATCAATCTCGCCATCCAGCTTGTGTTTTAACTTGTAAAACCAATTTGTACCAATGGCCTTTTTGCTAGGAGGCAAATCCCATAAAGTCCATGTGTCATTTTCTATAAGTGCATCATATTCAGATTGCATGGTAGCCATCCAATTTTTTGATATGTGTGCTTCATCAAAAGACAGAGGTTCCTCAACATCATGTAAGCTAGACACAACCAAAGCATAACAATCTGATGCATAAGATGCATGGCAAGAACCTGAATGGGTACGACTAGACAAAGGTGCATCCAATTTATTGTCACACAAAGTATGCACCAGCCATTTAGGCATACCTCTAGCATGCTCATTCTCAACCCTTTCCTCATCAAATACATCATGTAAATCTGCATCAATAATAGGCTGATCTGTAACATTTTCAAAAATCCCCATAGGCTGTACATTTGCCTCATTTGATTTACATTTGAACTCCCTGAAAAGAGGCAACAAAGTGTCATAAATGTCCTGTGAGCTGACATTAGTGTCTCTAGTACATGCCCATGAGACCAAGATACACTTTGTTTGCGAATGATACAGCATGTAATCTTTGCTTTCAGCACTGTAACCAGCAAAAATACATTTTACAACCTTATCATCCAATTTTTTGTGTTGTGTTTGTGGCACCAAAGCATATGCCAAACAGCCAAAAACACGCATGTGCTCAATAGAAGGCTTTCTATCATGCCATGTTTTTATGGAGCAATAGACTGCAAAGATTTTGTAGGACACCTATTAAGTACATAAGTGGCACACATAATGGAATCAAGCCAAAACAAATGTGGCAAAGCTTGACTTTTGACTATACATCGTGCCATTTTCATAAGTGACATGTTTTTCCTCTCACCAACACCATTTTGATCAGGCATATAAGGCACTGTATATGTGCTCAATAGAAGGATTTCTATCATGCCATGCTTCATATTGAGTAATACGTGCATGCCAAAGTTTTGCATCTGAAATGGCCTTAGAATCCACAACGCATTTGCAAAATTCTACCCACACTTGTCGTACAAAGTGAGCTTATACATCCCACGGCATAATATGCCATATGCAACAATTGCATCACCAAAATTGAGATAATGTACTGTACATCTGTCATCCACAAATTTGACTACAAGTCCAAGTCTGGCAAGTGTAGAAACAGAAAAAAGATTCTACTTGATCCCAGGTACATAAAGTGCATCAACACCTGAACTACCATTTGCAGCAGTAAGCACAATCTTTCCAACTCCCTAAACTAGATAAGAGGCATTGTTGGCACAAGTGATTGAATTCCCATGAGGGACTGACTCAAGAGAGGTAAAAAAATCACAATGTGAGGTAATGTGCTTTGTAGCACCACTGTCAAAATACCACACATGTGAATCTGCAGCAAACTGACATGCATGCAATCATGGACAACAGGATTATAGGTACACTCTGCACTAAAATCCCATTTGCATCAACATCAGAATCACAGTCTCTTTTCACAGAAGACTCAACAATAGTTGCATTTAAAGTGGAACTAACATTAGTAGTGGAACCACCTCTTTCTTCTTAGCCTCTTTGGCCTTCAACTTAGGATAGTGCTTGATTAAGTGATCATTAGCTTTACAATAATGGCAATGCATCTTATTTTTGCCCTTTTCACCAGAATTTCGAGACAAATTGCTACCAATAGAAGCATTAGGAACAGGTGATTTTCCACTCACAGAAGAACCATAAGAAGTGGTTACATTGTTGTTACCACCTTTGAGCAACAATAAAGGCCTATTCAATTGCACGCTATCTAGTCTTGTTTTTTTTGGAAAGTGACTCTTGCAATAGCAATGTGCATAATGCATCAAACTTGACAACTTCAGGATTTGCT
Source organism: Adiantum capillus-veneris (assembly GCF_014529385.1). Classification (NCBI taxonomy): domain Eukaryota; kingdom Viridiplantae; phylum Streptophyta; class Polypodiopsida; order Polypodiales; family Pteridaceae; genus Adiantum; species Adiantum capillus-veneris. The sequence goes on from NC_140935.1 coordinate 156,682,462, forward strand.
TGGGTCATAAGTCTCCAAGTACTAGCAAAAGTCTAGTGGGAATCTAGCAAGGAATCAAGAGCAGTCTGCACAAGGGAACTGTCTGAAATGACTTCACCTACAGAAATAAGTTGCTGATTGATATCCTTGACACCATTAAGGAAAGTGTCAATGTCATCTTACTCATACATAATCTTCGACTCTAGCTCTTTACGCAACAATGCAATTTTTGCCTCATTGCGACTTGCATAAAAACCAGCTAGAATATCCCAAGCTTGTTTTGCACGAATGTGAGGAGTAATAGTGCGCTTCACAGACAACACAAACAATGCATGAGCATGTGCATCTTTTACATACCAACGAGCTTGCTCAGTCGTAGGCAAAACATCTCTAACAACAGCAATCCTTGCAGCAAGACCTGCAACATCCTCAACGTCGCCTGTATCCTCAGAACTAGGACATACATCAATGCCTTGTACAATGTTCCAAACTTCCCTTGACACAATAACTTGTTGCATCATATAATTCCACATAGGGTAATTGGCCCCATCCAATCTGTCCTCAGCAGCAAACATCGTGAACACATTTGTGTTGTTGTCAGCCATGGTAAATGTTGCGAAAACTGCCCAAAAAGAGGAGAAGGAAAGCGGGAACAACACGTGCTATATAGCACAAATTGGAGAAGACTGTAAGAGACCTGTTTTGCACAAAAAAAAAAAGCACTAACAGAATTTTTGCACAAAATGATTAAATAGCCTGCGTAGTACTTCCTATAGTGGAAACGAAGGCCGAAATGAGCCCGAATTAAAAATCTGAACAGATTGCGCTCTATGAGCTTGCCCAAAATGTTACTCGACCTGCGAATGCTCACCAAAGCTCACCAAAATTGGAGAAAGTGAGTAGGCGTGTGTTGGAGCCGCTGACAGCTAAGTCCGAGAGGACACAACCTGCTCTGATACCAATTGTTGGAATTAGGGTTGCAGGAAAACACACGCAACTTGGAGAAGATGAAGGAAGCTCAGGCACACAACAGAGAGTGTTTTACTTAGTGTGCAATGGAAAGATAGATATCCCTAGAATGATGGGCGCATATACAATGCACGGGGAAAAAACCTCCTAGGTAGGGAAAAAATGCCCTGACGATCCTAAGTGTGTTCACACACATCACTACCACATGTATATGGTAGCATAAATCACGTACAGATTTCAACTACAAATCAATTACTGTAGGCCTTGGACGTAGTCTCCCATGATCTCCGATAGTCTAAAATCATTTATGTTGAAGAAGGTGTGTTGGGCATGCATCAAAAAATGCAATTGGATTAACTCCCTCTCAACACTGCCCTCTTTGCTTGGGATGACTCTGTCTTCCAAAAAGTCCCTATATGTGATGATGAGTCGTGCAACATTACTCTTTGAAATGGCTAGTCTTTGTTCAAGAGTTGACACATTGGCATGAAGGCTAGCTACAATCTCACCTTGGATTGCAAGCTCAATCCCTTGGGTTGCCATAATCTTGATTACTTCGTGACCTTCAGGAAGGAGCACATGTGAGTGCTTTTGAGGGGGATGGGAGTGTTCTCCACGACCCTTTGCACCTTGTTCACAATACATCCTCATCCACAACGATAGTGCCTAGGCGATCATCCCAATTCACTCACTTCTCAAGATGTATTGGACATAACACTCTTGGGTGAAATACATGGCGACTTGATTGTTGTTTGGGAGACATATGTCGTAACATCTAGTATCTAACTTTAGCCAAATAATTTTTTCATATTAAACTGGTCATTTAATATGGGAAGGCAAAAGGGAAAACAAGAGCTAGAACATGGATATGTGTTGTTAGGCCCAACTCAGCACGGGGCCAAAAAGAAGATGTTTACATCTCGATAGAGGCTCAAAAGGAGATGGTATGCTGAAGAACAATGTACAAATAATGGAGCTTAAATGACCTTAGGGTTAGCTTCATTAAAGTCCTCCAAAGGTTAGTGTTAAAATTCCTTAGACCTTAAGGTAAGCTAGGCATGTGCTTGAGGTGCTTGTCTGCATGAGTTGACTACGGTGCTAGTCATGATCGATGACTAAGGTGCTTGAGGTGCAATGTCATGCTTGATGACCAAGGTGCTTGAGGTGATTGTCATGCTTAATGACTAAGGTGCTTGAGGTGCTTTTCATGCCTGAAGGCCAAGGTGCTTGTGGTGTGCAAGTCAACCATGATCCCTACAAAGGAGGGGGCAAGCCTTAAAGGTAGGGGCATGAGAGAGAACACCCACACACACACACACACACACACTCTCGGCAAGCCCATTCCACAAGAGGCATATAGGACATGTGTCAAGTCTTTAGCACCCAAGTATGTGGAAATGTTTTGGGATTTACTTCTCAAAGCTACAGTCTTCCAAAAGATAGACTTCACCGAGCAAAAGAAACAATTTTGTGCAGGACTATATGAAGAAATGGCCGAGTATGTCAACTCTCAAAGGCCTAGGACCATCATCGAAGTCATCCACAACACTATGATTGCTTCGCGCATCAATTTCTAGCAAGGGGCTAAAAGGAATGCTAAGCCCATGAAAAACAAAGAACAAAATGAATCAAGAGGGAATAAAAATGCTCGAAACTCTTCCCAAGGTAACTTCAATGACAACAACAACAAAAATACCTGGAGAAAGGAGTTTACAAAGGTAAAAATAAACTCTCTCCTGAAGAGCTAGAGGCTTTTTGTAAGGATCATAAATGTCTCAAGTGTGGGGAGCAAGGACAGGCTATTGTTATTGCCCCAAAAGAAATGCACGCAATGAGACTCATAGAGCTTCCATGGTCGAAGCTCCGAAAGAGGATACTCATTCCCTCTCCTATGCTTGGGGAAAGGTAAAGGAGCATGATGCCTTTATCCTTTTTGACCGTGGCTCTACTCACAACTTCATATCAAAGGAGTTGGCCACTAAGTTGGGAATACAAGCTTTTGATATGGGAGAGACGGTGACTGCTGATGGAGCTTTCAAGGGACAACAAGACTTTGTTACTCCCTTGATTTTGAAATTGAGGCTTCATGTCCAAAGCTATATCAACAAGGAGTAATTTTTCATCTCCACTCTCCAACATGAGGATGTTATCTTAGGGGCACCATGGTTCAACCGCATGGCTGCCAATATGAAGTTCCTTGAAAGGAGAATTTATTTCACCTACAGGGAAAAGAACATGTATATAGATGCTAATGAGTCGGGTCGTACTATGCCTCTTGTAAATTCATCTGCTTTTGAGAAGTCAATGAAAATTTTAGTTTTGCCGTACATGATTTTTGTCAAAGAGTCCTTAAATGATTCTAATGTTTTACCAAATCAAAGTGGTAGGAAGCAAGAAGAATTAGAGTTGTCTAGTTTTCTAAATAGATTTGAATATGTTTTTATCGATGACATCCCTATGGGGTTACCTCCAAAATGAGGGGATGATGATTATACAATAGAGCGTCTACCTAGGAGCTCACCGCCTAATAAGCCTCCTTATAGAGTTTCTCAAGCTCAGCAAGAGGAGATTATGAGGCAAGTACATGAATTTGTAGACAAAGGGATGGTGGGGCCTAGTTCCTCTCCCTTTTGTTCACCCATCCTATTAGTGCAAAAGAAAGACGGCACATACCGTATGTGTGTTGACTATAGAGCACTAAATCGGATTACTATCAAGAACAAATTTCCCGTACCATGGGTAGAAGATCTATTGATAAGGTACAAGGATCTACCTACTTCAGTAGGATTGACCTTAAAAGTGGCTATCATCAAATAAGGATAGTCAATGAAGATATAGTAAAGACCATATTTTGAACAACATTTGGTCTTTATTATGAATATCTTGTCATATCTTTTGGGTTGACAAATGCTCCGGTCACATTCAACCACTTAATGTTGGAGACAATTCTTAGGCCCTACCACAAGTTCACTGGCGTATTCTTTGATGATATCATCATCTACAATTATCTCGAGGAGCATAAGCAACATCTCCAGGTAACCTTTCAAGCTTTGAGGGAGAATAAACTTTTCATTAATCAAACAAAGAGTGCTTTTTTCCTTCAAGAGTTTCAATACTTAAGTCACATTATCTCTCAAGATGGTATCCATATGGATCCATCAAAGTTAGAGGTACCCAAGGAATCTACATAAGTTACAAATCTTTGTGCATACTATAGACCCTTCATAGAAAATTCTCACAAATAGCAGGGCCATTACATGACTTAACAAAGAAGAACGTTAAGTATTCATGGACTACAAAAGAGCAAAATTCTTTTGAGAAGCTCAAAGAGAAGCTTACCTCTCAACCTGTACTTACGCTACCGGATCTCTCAAATCGTTTTGGCTACTTATCTGTCTTGTCTTATGTTGATTTTCCTATTTGTGAGCACTGTATCTATGGCAAACACACTAGGTCCGTGCACTTACCATTGGGTCAAAAGCAAGCTGAACCTCTAGATTTAGTGCATAGTGATGTTTGTGGTCCTATGTCAACCAAACCTCTAGGGGGGGCAGCTATTTTGTGACATTCACAAATGACTCTACTCGAAAGGTGTACCTTTGAAACATAAGGATCGAGTTCTTCCTGTGTTCCAGAAATTTTTAGCACTCATTGAGAATCAGTCTGGCAAGAAACTCAAGAGGTTGCGGATTGACAACAGTGGAGAGTATGTCTCCAAGGAGTTTGGAAATTTCTATGCTAAAAGGGGGATTAAAAGGTAGTTTACTACACCATAGACACCCGCTCAGAATGGAGTTTTTGAGCGCATGAATCGTACGATTCAGGAAAGAGTCACAGCCATGCTTTCTAGGGCAAATCTCACACAAGGATTTTGGGCAGAAGCCGTCTTGACCGCAGTGCACATTATAAATCGTTTGCCTAGTACGCCATTGAATTATGAGATTCCAGAAGAGTTATGGTCTAAACATAAGCCCCACTATGATTATCTACGTGTTTTTGGTTGTGAAGCTTGTGCTCACGTGCCTAAACAACTTCGACAGAAGTTAGAGCCAAAGTCACAAAAATGTATTTTCATTGGTAAGGTGCAGATGGAGAGATGGGATATCGTCTCTGGCACCTAGAATCTTTTCGAGTCATCCATAGTTCATATGTGATCTTCAATGAGTCGAAGATGCATAAACAACCTATCAAGGAAATAGAGATTCGGAGAGTCACTTTTGAGGATCTTGCCTCAAAGACAATGAAATCAACTCAGCGGGCTAGTGATGTACCTTCCACTAGCAATACTCCAAAGGGAGCGGATAGCAATGGTCAAGGAGTGAGATGGTCGAGTCTCTCGTCCACCTGCGCGTTTCGAGCCAGGTCTTGATTACATCATGTTGACCGATTGCGGTGAGCCAAGCTGCTACCAAGAAGCCATGATGGCGGATGATGTGGTGAAGTGGGAGCAGGCTATGCAATCTCAGTATAACTCGATTCTCACTAATGACACTTGGGACTTGGTAGAACTGCCCAATGGTGCAATAGCTTTACCTTGCAAATGGGTTTACAAGAAGAAATTTACCTCAGGTGATCCAAATCCAAAGTACAAGGCTAGACTTGTAGCCAAAGGGTTCAAACAGCCAAAAGGGAGTCAATTTTTGATGAAATCTTCTCGCCTGTGGTCAAGATGACAACGCTTAGAACCGTACTTGGTATTGTAGCGATTGAGGACATGGAACTTGTCCAAATGGATGTGAACACATCATTTCTTCACGGGGATCTCGATGAGGATGTTTACATGCAGCATCCTGAAGGGTTTGTTCAGGAGAATGCATCTCGTGAGGAGCTAGTATGTAAGCTCAAAAAGTCACTTTATGGCTTAAAGCAGGGTTCAAGGCAGTGGTATCATAAATTCGATGGATGTATGAGGTCTCAAGGATATAAAAGGAGCGAAGAGGATCACTGCTTGTACACAAGAAATCTAGATGATGGCTCGATGATCATTCTAGTTTTGTATGTTGATGACATGCTTATAGCTCGGAAATACATTGCGGAAATTGCCAACTTGAAGAAAACACTTAGCAATAATTTTGCAATGAAAGATTTGGGGGATGCTACACACTTTCTTGGCATGCGAATTAGAAGAGATCGCAAACGTCGTATTCTTGAGTTATCTCAGGAAACATACATTGAGAAAGTTTGCAACGTTTCAATATGCAGGGGGGGAAAGCATTGAGTACCCCAATGCAGGCATTCTTGAAACTCGGCAAGGAAGATGCACCCAAATCTGATGCTGAGCGAGCTAAAATGGCTAATTTACCATATTCTTCGGTAGTGGGTAGTCTCATGTATGCTATGGTGTCCACAAGACCATACATTGCTTTTGCATGTGCGAGTGGTGAGCCGATATATGGAAAATCCTGGCAGCAAGCATTGGGAAGCAATGAAGCACATTCTTAGGTACCTCAAAAGTACGGTTGGCAGGTGTTTACGCTTCACGAACAGTGATGCATCCGTCGTGGGTTATGCGGATGCACACTATGCGGGTTGTGTCGACAATAGAAGATCAACATCTGGCTATGTCTTCATATTTGCTGGAGCAGCAGTATCTTGGAGATAATGTCTTCAAGATTGTACGTCGTCTTCCACTACGGAAGCAGAGTACGTTGCATTGTCGGATGCAACTAAAGAGGCTGTATGGTTATCTTGCTTGGTCAAAAACCTTGGCATTGATGAGACTCCAGTGATATATTGTGATAGTCAGAGTGCTCTTGCATTGGCAAGGAATCGTGTGTTTCACTCCAAATCAAAACACATTGAAGTCAGGTATCATCTCGTGAGAGATTTCTTGGCCAAAAGCTCATTGATTTGGTCAAGGTACACACTAACGACAACCCACCAGATGCTTTGACAAAAGGCTTAGCTTTGGAGCGGTTTACACATTGTAGTGAGTTGATGGGTATAGGTTGAAGCCACTAGATTGCTTCACGGTTCTACATACCAGGTCACTTGGGTTGCGTTGGCCTTCAAGTGGGAGTTTGTTGGGATTCAGGCCAACTGGCCGGACATCCCACTTACTACTAACCCATCTACTAACTTAACCATGTATACACTTATTCTTTAATACAACAGAATAAGGAGCTGTAAACAGAATAACGTTACTGTGCGCTCCACCCAAAGCAGGTCTCTCTCTCTCTCTCTCTCTGCTCTCGCACTTGCACTCGCACACGCTTCTCATGGCACCTTCAAATATTTAGGCCCTACTGCAAGTTCACTGGAGTGTTCTTTGGTGATATCATCATCTACTCCAAGTCTTTGGAGGAGCACAAGCAACATCTCCATGTAATTTTTCAAGATTTGAGGGAGAACAAGCTTTTTATCAATCAAAAGAAGAGCAAATTTTTCATTCAAGATATTCAACATATTATCTCTCAAGATGGTATCCGTATGGATCCATCAAAGTTGTAGGTAATAAAAGCATGGACTAATCCAAGGAATCTACATGAGCTAAGAAGCTTTATTAGTATGTGTGCATACTATAGACGCTTCATAGCAAAATTCTCTCAAATAGTAGGACCATTACATGACTTAACAAAGAAGAAAGTTAAGTACTCATGGACTGCTAAGGAGAAAAATGCTTTTGAGACAAGAGCAAGGATAAGCTTACCTCCCAACTACCTCCCAACCCGTCTTGACTCCTTATGCTTCCCAATCTCTCAAAGCCATTTGAGGTCCAATGTGATGCTTGTGGTGATTTCCTTGGAGAAGTCTTGCTTCAAGAAGGGCATGTCATAGCAATGTCAATGAACGGATCTTGGGCATATATGAAAAAGAGCTTTTAGCTATTCTACATGCTCTAAACACATGGAAGCACTATCTATTGGGGAGTCCATTTATTTTGCAAACAGACCACCACAGTCTCAAGTACTTCATGACGCAAACCAAGCTTTCCGACAAACAAATGAGTTAGGCAAAAAAAAATTGCAACTTTATTTTCATATTCCTTACATTGCTTGTAAGGATAATCAAGTGGCCGATGCACTTTCACGATGACCAAGAGTTAATGCAATGTCTATACAGCTCACAATGATCTATCTTCTACGATAGATGAGTATGCTATTGACCCCAACTTTAGAGACATAATGACCCCAGCTTTAGAGACATAATGTCAGCCCTTGCATTGGAGAAGAAAGAAGAACCATTAACCTTGCAGGATGGTTATCTTCTCCATGGAATAGGCTATGTGTTACCCACTCCCTTCGTGAGAAAGTCACGTATGAATCCCATGCTCCTCCCTATGCGGGGCATAGAGGCATTCAACCTACTCTTTGAGGAGTGAAGATGTACTTCTATTGGCCTACCATGAAAGTAAACATACAAGAGTATGTTTCAAAATGTGTGGTATGCCAAAAGACCAAGTATAATAGAGGGAAGCGACCTGGATTACTCCAGGCATTGACAATCCCTAATTCACCATGGGAGAGTATATCCATGGATTATCCAAGTCTATCCATGGGAATACGGGAATATGCACAATAGTCAACAAGTTTAGCAAGAAAGCACACTTTATTCTTGTCAAAAAGATTGTTAAGGCACACCAAATGGCAACCCTCTTCATATCTCAGATTTTCAAACACCATGGATTTCCAACATCCATTGTGTCAAATAAAGATCCTAGAATGACCAGTAATGTTTGGATAGGTCACTTTGAAAATCTAGGTACAAGATTGAATTTCTCTTCGGCCTATCACCCACCAATGGATGGCCAAAGTGAGATAGCCAATCTTACGATACTTGATCTACTAAAGACTTATGTTGCAAAAGTAGATCAACGCTCACAATGGGAAAAGTACTTACCCCTTGTAGAGTATTCGTACAATAATAATGTCCATACTACTACGGGAAAGGCACCTTTTGAGATCATAAAGGGAAGACCTAAAAGTTCCTTGCTACTTAAAGTACATGTAAAGATCTTTGTTGCCGATGAGTATAGCCATGACCTACTAGAATCTTTCCAAAAGATTAAAGAGGCTATATCCATTTCTCAACAAAGGCAAAAAGCTGCTACTGACAAGCACAGAAGGGCCTTAATGTTCAAAGAAAATGATTGGGTCTTACTTAAGTTTCCCAAGACTCGATTGAGGCAAACGGGCAAAAATCCTACGGGCTATCAAAATTATAATGCTAAACTAGCAAAAAGATACTATGGTCCTTCAATCAATGACATGGCTTATCAACTCAAGTTGCCCAACCATTGGCTCATACACAATTATTTTCATGTGATCCTACTTAAGCCCTACAAAGGAGAGCCACCAAGAGAACCAATTATTGAAGACCCTCCAGAAATCGAAGACCAAGAAGAGTTGCTACAACCCGAAGCTATCCTTCGGCATGAGGACAAGGTACTATGACATGGTAAGATTATCCGACGGTATCTTATTAAGTTCAAAATTCCTTTTGAAGATGCTAGATTGATGCAAGGAATACAACTTAAGGATAGTATGAACCTTGTCATTGCTTACAATGCTACATTAGAGTAAGCAAATGTACATGTTTCTTTCAAAAGATCAATGTTTTTGTCTTACAAGACTGATTCTCTTTTTACTGTGCACAAATTTAAGTAGTATACATGCTTAGAATCATGTTTGTGTTGACGGTGTCTCTCAAACGCCAACTAGAAATTTTCACTCTACTTTGGAACTATGATATGGACTAAAGAGCTGACATGCTTGCGGCAGCTAAGTCTCCCAAGCCCCAAATGGATTAGTCATTCATCTTTGACGATTATGGTTTCAAGAGAGAGGTAATGTCATAAAATCTAATATCTAACCCACTCAAATGATTTTCCAATATTAAACTGATCATTTAATGTGGGAGAATAGATGGGAGCAAGGGCTAGAATATAGACATGTACTTATGGGTCTATCTCAACACGGGGCCAAAGTCAAAGGGTCCAAAAGAGAGATAGTCTTTCAAAGAGCAATGCTAGAATGGAGCTTAAAGACCTTAGGGTTAGCTTCATTAAAGACCTCTAAAGGGTGTAAAAGTCCTTAGACCTTAGGTTAAAGATAGACCTTTGCTTGAGGTGCTTGATAGTTAAAAGTGCATGAGAAGCTTGATAACTAAGGTGCAACTTAAGCTAGGCATGTGCTTGAAGGTCCAAGTCAATCCCTACAAGGAGGGGGCGAGCCCTTGAGGCTAGGGGGATGGTAGAGAGAGAGGCCATACTCTTACTAACCCTATGCTTGATGACTAGGTGCTTAAGCAAGTAGGGGGCCAAGTTGCTTGGGCTTGAAAGTCAACATGCAAGAGGGGGCGAGTCATGCAAGTAGGGGAGCTGGTTGAATGACTTCTCTCTCTCCCAAAGAGTACCCCTTGCTCAAGAGGCAAAAGGGACACATGTCAAGACCCTAGCTAGGTTGCCCTCAAGGAGTGTCCAAAGCCTATTGGTTGATCCTTAGAGAGATCCAATGAGAATTTAGATAATTAATATATGGTTATGTTGCTACCGCTAATTAAGTTCACCCTCTATGTTCTCAAAGTAGTCTCATAAAAATTCTCACTCTAATTATCTTAATTCCACTATCCTCAAAGTTCTTAGGCCATTTACATTTCAGTGGATCCCAATCTGTCCACTTTTTCTCACAAGTCACCCTAGTCTTCTCTTACCTCCCTTCACACTTCTACACACACACACACATTCATTCCTCTCCATCTCTCATTCAAACATACAACTTCCATGGTTTCTTTCACCCTCTTCACCACTAACCTCCCCTCTCACACCCATTAGCTCTCATCTGAACTCTACATGTATATACACCATATCTATGTCTCTCTCTATTATCTCTAAATCATAATTTTATCTTACCACTGCTCTATGTACATAAAATTCAGCATGTAGTCCATGCCTAACCTCTACAAAATTGGAAAATCTTGTCACCAAATTTTCATTTTCATAATTGGTGATCGACATCGGCAACGAAGACATAAAGAAGAGAAGAAGAAGACGAAGAAGAGGATTGGCAGTCATTCTTGATAATCTACACAAGGTAAGACCAAGCTTCTTCAAGGCTTCGCCATCTCAAGGATTCCCAAATTTTCATTTTCATAATTGGTGATCGACATCGGCAACGAAGACATAAAGAAGAGAAGAAGAAGATGAAGAAGAGGATTGGCAGTCATTCTTGATAATCTACACAAGGTAAGACCAAGCTTCTTCAAGGCTTCGCCATCTCAAGGATTCCCACTTCATTCACTATCTCCTTTTACCATCAAACTCATTCTACCAATTGTAAATTGTACCACTAACTTTTTAGTGATTACCAACACTAACCACTAGCCTTGTTGTTGTAAAAAAATGCACCCTTTAATATCCACTAAAGTAGGCACTCCCAAGTTATTCACTCAAACCTCTGTTCTTTCAACCTCAATAATTCTCTCTCCTTGAGCCCACATTCATGTGACTCAAAGGATAAGAGAGACCCACTCTCATTTGAAATTTTTAAAAAAATCATAGTCCGTGTTTCTCTTAATAAAATTGATTATACTTAATCCTAATCGAAGCTTCCAAAAACCTATAAATAGAACCCTTCTCTTCTTTGTAAAATGGATCCATTGCACACATAACATAACACTCTCCAACCTTAGTTGTGTGAGGAGATTGTAAGCTTTGAGAGCTCTCTATCACATTATACTCATAGAGATGCTTTGAGGCTACTGAGAGGAATTGAGTGATGCCCTACTCTCCATCACATTTGTAGTTTCCACTTGCTCATAAATAAGATTGATAGTTTGGGGTGCAATTGTGTACAATGGCTACACCTCTTCTCTCCAAAATCAACCCGGCAAGTTGGCTCAATGGTTTGTATAAGGTGAACCTGTCCTCAAGATTATTTGTGTCATTTCATGCTTTGTGGTTTTAAGGGGCTTGTTGAATTGTTTGTTTAGGAATAATTGTAAAAGGGTGATATGGTGAGAGGGCTCACGTAACCCTAAGACAATGGTATAATGGCAATAAGATCAATCCTTGTGTTGTCTCTCTAATTTTTCTAGGCTTGGAAGCATCTAATCGTTTATGCCATGATCTAGTTGTTCAAGTTGATTTGTACTCTCTACCTCACTCTCTTCTAAATCCCTACAATTGTGAAGGACTATGTTTGGTGTGTGTTTGTTTGGCAGTTTTGCATTCCTCTCTTTGCATGTTTGGATACATACTATTTGCGTCCTAGCTCGCATCCATAACTAGGTGATATCCTTTTTTGTTGGGTTTAGCTGTGGGTTTGTTGTTGTCTTTTGTGCTTGTAGTCGCCCCATCCCCAATTGAGTAGCACGGAAGCCTTGAGGAGTGTTTAGAGGTTGCATCTCTTGTTGCCCATCCCAGACCGCCTCAGCAACAATGCAATTTTAGCCTCATTGCGACTTGCATAAAGACCAGTCAGAATATCCAAAGCCTATTTTGCAGATTTAGTGAACGAATGTGAGGAGCCTTAGTTCGCTTCACACAAATGCAATCAATGCATGAGCCTGCGCATCTCTTATATCCCAATGAGCCTGCTCAGCCGTAGGAAAAACACCTCTAGCAGCAGCATTTCTACCACCAAATCCTACAATATCCTTTGTATCCACAGTATCAGAACATACACCAATGCCATGCACAAGATTCCAAACACCCTTTGACACCAGAACATGTTGTATCATGTAAGCCCACATTGGGTAATTGTCCCCATTCAATCTATCATCAGCAGTAAACGTCTTGAACACATCTGTGTTGTTGTCAACCATAGCAAATGTTTGCACCTGATGTGAAAACTGTCTGAAAAGAGGAGAAACGAAGCGGGACTAATGCTTGCTATATAGCACAACCCGCAAAAGACTGTAAGGGACTTGTTACGCAGAAGATTGCACTGATAAAAATTCTACACAAAATGACAAATTGCCTGTGCAATACTACTTGTAGTGAAAATGGAGGCCGAAATGAGCCTGAATGAAAAATCTGAGCAAGCTAGGCTTTATGAGCTTGCCCAAAGTATTTTTTGACATGTTGACACTCACCAAAGCGAAAGTGAGCACGCGTGTGCTGGCAATGTTGGCCACTATGCATGGGAATACGCAACCTGCTCTGATACCAATTTTTGGAATAGGGTTGCAAAAAAACACACACACATCATGGAGAAGACAAAGAAAGCTTAAGGCACACAACAAAGAGTAGTATTACTTAAGGTGCAATGGAGAAATAAGCTAGCCCTCGAGTGATGGACATATATACAATGCACGAAGAAAAAACCTACTAGTAAAAAAAATGCCCCGACAGTACTAAGTGTGTTCACACACATCACTACCACATGTATATGGTAACAACATGGCTATCCACTAAAGGCTACTTTGGAGGCAAGAAGTTCAAGGCTACATAGTTGCATATTTTTAGAAAGGGTTGTCAACACCTATTGCCACCCAATTCATCATTCAGTTCACATTTTCCATGCCCAATTTACATGATATCAAAGCTACAATGGGTCAAGAGACAAATTTACTAGGGAGTCAAGCAAGCACCAATCAAGCATAGAACTTAGTATGAAACAATATAAACACATGCAACTCCGTGTACACCAACCTCAAACCAAAAACTACATGAAAACGATAGGGACAAGAGGTAAGTTAGATGATATTAGGAAGTAATTAGGTCACTAAATAGTGAAAGCTTAAAGCTTAAACCTTGTATGTGCACACCTAAACAACATGAAAAGTAGAAGAGACAATAGCAAGAACAATAGTGCTTTTGTCTTAGACGCATATTTACAAGATCCTTTGTGTTTAATCTTGTATCCCTACGGCACTAATGTTATCCTTCTTGTCTTGTTGTGATAGTTGTCGAGTATCTTTTAACGTTGTAGGTATTAGAGCTCTCTTCTTCTTAAGTGGTTCTCAACGTAAAACACAATTTGAGTTCCCTTTTGTGCTTTCTCTAGGCTTGCTTCATTGTAAGTATATGTAGATGGGGTTTTGTCAAGTGTGCTCAAACTTTTTTCGGTTTCATACTAAAAACTTGATTTCCAAACTCACAAATCATGAGTGATAAGTGTATTAGAAAATCAAAAAAAGCTACATAGGAAGAGTCATGCTCCACCCGAGCCATGGCATCTGATAGCATCAATACCCCATACCACAAATACATCGGTTGATAAAGGGAGCCACCCTAAAAACATCGACAACAGATGGGAACAAAGGCTGACTTGGGGTTGCCACCAAGGAGTTAGCCCTACGACATCACTCCCGTTGATCACCAAGCCAGTGCACAAGGGACATAACACCGAGAGGAAAGCTTGTAGAATCAAAACTTTATTTTTTCTTTTTCTTTCGTTTAAGTAAACGAGCCGTATTTGTCATGGTGCATGTGACACAAACAACGTGGCTAATGAGATCAAGCTTTAGGTTCTAATGATCACCTGTGTTTGAGTCAATATGGCTAGAATCGACCATTGTCCCTTCAATGGGGATGACGAGTGATTCTAGTTTGTCTCTCACTTTGGCTGACAAGCTTCTTGATTCTTTGTTTAACTCTCCATCAACCGGATCGACAAGCGCGCTTGGTTACTCTTGCATCTCATCCAATGGACAACCCTTCTCTTCAGACACCTCTACAAGACACCGGTCTTGTTCACTAGCCTTGTCTTTTGACCTTGTGCCATCTACGGAGGGCTTGACCTCCCTGGTAATGCATCTCCAAGTTGTCATGGCCATCTAGTTGCGGGCAACTTTCACCTCGTGGCAACCCTTAGCAAAATGACCAATTCTCTGGCACTTGTAGCAAGCATTTAGAAACAATGAGAATGCTCATTCTTAAATCCAAATACTTGGGGATCGGCTTACCTGTGTTCCATAAAATGCATACCTTTATGTCCAAGCCCAATCTAGCCCGCTGCAGTTTCCAAATGAAGAGCACCTTGCCCAACATAGCAGCAACAAAGTCCCCATAGTCGTTCAACAGTCAGAGGGAGAAACCATTGATAATTACCTACACTGGGTAGAATTCCATGAAATCTTCATTTGGATAGAACACTGACAACCAAGGTATCACATAGGCAAAGTGGAGGCCTCCAAATGCCCCCTTTCAAACTAGCTCTTGTACAGTTTGTTTTGAGCCACACCTAGCCACATAGAAGCCTTTCCCACCATCGTAAATTGGCAGATCTCATTTCTATTCTTAGTCACCGCTACAACCAACTCCCACAGGTATGAGATGCCATTTGGTGGCCCATAAAATAGAGCACCATAAAGTGAGAGTAGCATGTTTGCAGGCTTTGTAACATTGCCTTTGTTCTAAACTCAGCATGCATAGTGTACATGTCTTCAACTTTGTTCTAACTAAGTCTAATAGCCTCGTGTAATATTTCCTCTACCAAAGAATGAGCACCAAAATGAGAAGGCTTCATAATATTTTTAGGATTGGCAATGCTTACATACGACTCACAGGCCCCCTTCCTCCCTTCCGCATTGAAAACAAAACCTTGTCATAAAATATATATCTAACTTTACCAAATGAATTTCTCATATTAAATTGATCATTTAATATGGAAGATAAAAGGGGAACAAGAGTTAGGATATAGATATGTGCTTCTAGGCCTATCTCAACAGGGGACCAAAAGGAGAAATGATTGCATCTCAATAGGGGTCCAAAAGGCAGTCTACCAGAGAGCAATGTGCAATAAATGCTTCTAGATTACCTCAGCAAGGGACCAAGAGGAGAGACGATTACATCTCAATAGGGGTCCAAAAGGAGGTAGTCTATCAAAGAGAAACATGCATCTAATGGAGCTTAAAAGACCTTAGGGTTTATCTTCATTAAAGACCTCCAAAAGTTAGTGTTAAAAAGTCCTTTGACCTTAGGAAAGCTAGGTCTGACCTTGAGGTGGGAATCCTACCCAAGCATGAGGTGCTCGTCGGCTCGCTAACTAAAGTACTTAAAGTGTTTGTGGGAACCTTGCCCAAAGCTTGAGGTGATTTCTATGCTTAAATGACTAAGTTTCTTGAAGTGTTCGACTCAAAGATAGACTCTCAAGAGACATAAACAATTTCCATGCTTGATTGACTAAGTGCTTGAAGTGTTCAATTCAAACCAAATGACTTAAGAAGCATAAAAGACACATGTCAAAATCCTCCATATGTGACCCTCATGATGTGCTTGAATCCTATTGGATAGGCTTTAAAAGCGTCCAATGAGAATTTAGATGCATAAAAATAAATAATTAAGTTCTTTCTCTCAAAGAGGAAAAAGAGGACACATGTCCAAATGATATAATTAAATAATACGAGAGAGAGAGAGAGAGAGAGAGAGAGAGAGAGAGAGGTGTGGAACAAGCATGAGAGAGGGTATAATTTCCCACACATACACTCTCTCTCTCATTGTGTGAAGTGCAAAGTGCAAGAGCTCCATCTTCTTCTCTAAGCTTGTTGAGAAGTTGAGAGCCTACACCAACAATCTTGGCTATGGAAT
Organism: Adiantum capillus-veneris; assembly: GCF_014529385.1. NCBI lineage: Eukaryota > Viridiplantae > Streptophyta > Polypodiopsida > Polypodiales > Pteridaceae > Adiantum > Adiantum capillus-veneris. The sequence goes on from NC_140935.1 coordinate 156,698,882, forward strand.
GCAAATCCAACCAAGAGCCATGCTTCAATGCTTAAGCTTGTCATTTTATTCATCTTCATTACTATGCTATTATGCTATGCTAAGCAAGAAGAATGATGATAAGTGAGGAACTATTTCTTTCTACTACGCTGATTCTTCTTCCGCTTCCCTACCCTCACTCCACGTTAGCTCTCTCCACCTTCGAAGGTGTTTGAGGCCTTGGGACTAAGGCTTGGGATAGTTAATGCTTTTTACAAATTTTATGTTATGCTTGTGATATATGAAGCTTTCCATCTTCATAGCATCACCAAGGTCACAAGGAACACAAATATTCTATTGTACCAAGTTTGTCTTCATGGGAGAATCTATAATACAAACGCCTTTTGGAGGGGGGACCGGCTCCAAGTAAATCCGACCCTAAACTATTGTCATGTTCTTTAATACTCTCTCTCTTGCAAAAGTATTGTTCATGCCAAGTTAATTAAGTACTATGTTTATGTTGCTACCATCAATTAAGTTCACCCTTTATGTTCTCAAAGTGATCTCACAAAAATGCTCACTCTAATTTTCTTAATTCCACTATTCTTAAAGTTCATAGGCCATTTCCATTACCTTTGTATCAGAGCGTTTGGTTTCTCTTTTCTTGCTTAAGAAGAGAGGTCCTTAAGCCTATAAATGGATCATTTTGTTAATTATATTAAGGTAAGTGGGATTGGGATCTATGATTGGTTTTGTTGAGCCCACTATGTGGGATATGGTGCACACCTCGGGAGCGTTGGTTTTAATAATGAGATCTTTTTAGATTTGCCTACAGCTTTACCATTATTGAGCCATAAGAAGTCCAAAAGAAGCTATCCCTCGACAATTCTGCTATATTAGAACCACCCCACTACTATCTATAATTAACTAATTTGATCCGTGGGTGTAGATACTTAAGTGCTTATTTTCAAAGGCTAAGAGGAGTAGCAACTAAGATTTTGAATTGCCAAAGAATACACTAAGTAAACACATAAGTATAATTAGCATGGCTCCACGAAGATGGTGGTCTAGACGATTGCCAACTCCTCCCATGAGGAAACGGTCAACACACAATCCTTCTCCTCGTCACTCCGAAAGGGAAGAGAGGAAGAAAAGGTCAATAAAGAGGTCACCTTCTTCTCCTTCTTCTTCACCTTCCTCCTCTTCCGAAGAAAGCTATGGCTATTCTCCTATAGAATACAAGAGGGGAGGACATTGCAGATCATAGCCTGCATGGTGAAGATCACAAAAGCTCAAGAAGTTCAAAGAGGGAGGAAAGATTATCTCTTTTCTCACCTATGATGGCACCTTTGGTGTCACCGACAAAGTATGGGCCTTCATCTAGCAATTTGATGCGGCCTTTGGAGATGAGGGCTTCATGGAGTCCTCCAAGCTACACCATGTAGCTATGCACTTCCATAAAAATCTGCTTTTCAATGGTGGGCTAGCCTTTGTGGCAACGGCAAAGCAAGCCCCAAATACATGGAAAACTCTACGAGTTTCCATAATGAAGCAATTCCTTGCAAGCGATGCCAAGGAAAAAGTGCTCACAGAATGGCGAAGTTTGAAGCTACTCTTCAACGAGTCTATCCACAAATATGTAGACAAGTTTTGGGATTTACATCTCAAGGCTATTGTCTTCCAAAAGATAGACTTTGCCAAGCAAAAACAACAATTTTGTGCCGTATTACCTGAAGAAATGGCCGAGAATGTCAACTCTCCACGGCCTGGTTCTATCAGCAAAGTAATCCATTACACCATGGTTGCTTCTCGCATCAATTTCCAACAAGGGGCTAGACGGAATGTCAAGCCCATGGAAAACAAAGACAAAAGTGATGCAAAGGGGAAAACCAATGCCCAAAATTCTTCCCAAGGCAATTCTAATAACAACAACAACAATTGGTCCAAGGAGAAGGGAGTTTACAAAGGTAAAAAACAACTTTCTCCTGAAGAGCTTGAAGCTTTTCGCAAGGACCATAAGTGTTTTAAGTGTGGGGAGCAAGGACATGGCTATCCTTCTTGCCCCAAAATAAATATACACAATGACACTCCTAGAGCTTTCATGGTTGAAGCTCCAAACGAGGATACTCATTGCAAAGGCTCATACCTCTCCTATGCTTGGGGAAAATTAAGGGAGCATGATGCCCTTATTCTCTTTTTCACCTTCCTCCTCTTTCGACGAAAGCTATGGCTATTCTCCTAGAGAATACAAGAGGGGAGGACATCGCAAATCATACCCTGCATGGCGAAGATCACAAAAGCTCAAAAAGTTCAAAGAGGGAGGAAAGAGTATCTCTTTTCTCACCTATGATGGCACCTTTGGTGCCACCGACAAAGTATTAGCCTTCATCCAGCAATTTGATGCAGCCTTTGGAGACAAGGGCTTTACGGAGTCCTCTAAGCTACACCATGTAGCTATGCACTTCCATAAATATTCTCGTCAATGTTGGGCTAGCCTTCGTGGCAACGGCAAAGCCCCAAAGACATGAAAAACTCTACGAGTTTCCATAATGAAGCAATTCCTTGCAAGCGATGCCAAGGACAAAGTGCTCACCAAATGGCAAAGTTTGAAGCTACTCTATAACGGGTCTATCCACAAATATGTAGACAAGTTTTGGGATTTACATCTCAAGGCTATTGTCTTCCAAAAGATAGACTTTGTCGAGCAAAAGCAACAATTTTGTGCCGGATTACCTGAAGAAATGGCCGAGTATGTCAACTCTCCACGGCCTGGTTCTATCACCAAAGTAGTCCACCACACCATGGTTGCTTCCCGCATCAATTTCCAACAAGGGGCTAGACAGAATGTCAAGCCCATGGAAAACAAAGACAAAAGTGATGCAAAGGGGAAAACCATGCCCAAAATTCTTCCCAAGGCAATTCTAATGACAACAACAACAACAACAACAATTGGTCCAAGGAGAAGGGAGTTTACAAAGGTAAAACCAAACTCTCTCCTGAAGAGCTTGAAGCTTTTCGCAAGGACCATAAGTGTTTTAAGTGTGGGGAGCAAGGACATGGCTATCCACTACAAGAGGTTGTGTTCTCTTGTGACGCTGTTAGCGACGGAAATACATTGGGTTTTTATAACCCCCGGCGTCGCTAAAACCGTCGTTACGAGCGTCGCTACGAGAGCGTCGCTATATGCGTCGCTATGAGCGTCTCTATATAGAGACGCTCATAGCGACGCTCATAGCGACGGTTATAGCAACGTTTACACTGAAGACTATAGCGACGCTCATAGAGACGCTACAGAGCCATAAATAGCGACGGTTATAGCGACGCTCGAGAGAATTTTTTTTTGGTGGCAGGGCATTGAATGCCCTGCCACCCATTTTCAATGCCCTGCCACCCATCAACCATATTGTACTTGATTCACTTTTTAAAAAAAGTGCAAGGGTAGATAATAGACCCAAAATAGTCACCCACAAGACGCATTGTTTGCAAAATTGACAATTGCAAAAAAGTGCAAGGGTAGATAATAGACCCAAAATAGTCACCCACAAGACGCATTGTTTGCAAAATTGACAATTGTACACATCATAGGCAAAATGAATTGATTGGCAAATGTAATAATGACAATTGTACAACATCATAGGCATAAAGAATTGATTGGCAAAAGGAACTCCGGTGACAAATGTAATAATATACATGGTTCAAAAAGATGTATAAAATCCGTCTCATGATACATAAGCTATGAGAAACCCTAAACTAATGCTATCTAGCTACGGCTAAATTGACGTCGTCTAGTCAGACGTCTCATCGCGTCCAAGCGGCGTATCTGTCTGATTCTGCAAAAAAAGACAATAAGACAGCTTTCAGTAAGTATAAACATATAACGACATTTATAAAACAATACAAAAAATAAAAAAGAGTAAACCCTAATACTAACCATGCCGCCGCGAGAACTGAGAATGTCCATCAGGGCGTTTAAGCCCTTCCTGCCTGCGTACTCGCGCTCGTACGGTGTGGGATCACGTCCTGTCATCGACCACTGTCAAAACATACAAAGATTTCATTATGTTAGAATTAAAAAACTCATAAACCCTAAACTATCGAACATAAAGAGCAATGTGAAAACACTTACAAAATCAGCCTCAAATGATGCCCATCCACCGCTCCCCAAGTGGTGCGAGCTCCCTGCCTCTACTCGCGCTCTGGCTGCATCCTTTTGTTGCTTCCACTTGTCGGGATTCTCGCGCGCTGCTTTCTTCGCATTCTTCCAATCTTCTTTGGCCAGCCAATCTGGCCTGTTCCACCCATTCTTGATTGCTTTTTGCACTTCGGAACGCTTGTGTTTGCAGTATTCGCGCATTCGAATCTTCATCAGGTCTTCATTGAAGCGCTGATCCCGTGTTGGAACGGGAAACTCATCATGAAGTATGCTGATGACTCTGTTTTTTAAATCACTTGGTACTTCACTCCATTTGTTTAGTATGTAGTGTCTAAACAGCTGAGAGCAAAGACCACGCATGCGCGAGATCACCTTCTTGCCGTCATCATCCATGATGATGCCGCCGCTGAAGTCGATGGAGTAAGACAAGCCCTCTAGCCGGTGACGCGTGAACCTGGGTATATCAAGCTTAGCCATAGGTGCCCCTTCTTCGTAGTCAACCACGGGGGAATGTTGTAGTTGACGATGACAACGGGCCATACACTGTAAGATGTTGATCTTTGACCAAATGGATCATTATACATTTAGAGTTTTATTAAAGTAAACTAATTGTAATAGATCACCTGAAAAGCGCTGTGACGCTAGTGTCACTCCATCCAAACTTTGCCTGCATGTTGAGAAGAACCAGGAGTGCTTTCAATCTAGACATACGTGCTCCATTATACAATGGCGTATCGGCTTCACTTTTCATATCATCATAGATAAGCCTTTCTGAATCCATGATCGTCTCGATCATTTCATCAATCTCGGGCTCAAACATTGCCTCGTTGGGAATGTTCTCTGCATGATCATCCCCCGAGCTGTCAGAGGCTACATCTTGTGGCCTCACATATGCTGCTTGACCAAAGCGCCTGCGAACACGTCTATTGGGTTGCAAGATTGCTGCTTGTTGGCCAGTGTCAGAGTCCGACGAGTTATAATTGGCAACAACTCGATCTATAATAGATGGATCGAACTCGCCAAATTCGCGAACGTGCTGCAAAGAAACACGTCTTGTCCGTCGCACAGCATGCTTGCATTGATTACAAGGACATAAGACCCTCGTTGAGAGATAGGTGTTTCGGTTGGACGCGGTCCCACATCCTCGTCACTACTCATAATGAGGATAAAAAACTTATAACCTGGACAACAAATTTAATATTCTATTGGCATTCTTCGTCTTATCTCTCTCTCTCTCTCTCTCTCTCTCTCTCTCTCTCTCTCTCTCTCTCTCTCTCTCTCTCTCTCTCTCTCTCTCTTTACCTCACATTCTCTAGTCATGTCCAATCCCCGCACACCTCGGTCTAGAGGTGCACGGAGATCAGAACCACCGGGTTATAATCTCGTCTTTATTGGTCAATACCTATATTTGTGGGTACAAGAAATCTACACACCCACGTCTACATGATACTGCATGTAGTGGACAAAACCCCTTTGCCTCTTCTCTAGCTGTAGCACTTCACAGCATCTTAACATCTTTTCACAGTAGATCTTTTCACTGTTCGTCTAACTCTAAACCCTAAACCGTAAGTAATTCTTGTGTGGACTTGATCTAACGTAAATAAGCGTAAATCTAAATAAACTTAAATCTAACTAAAAATAAACATAAATTTAATTTAACGTAAGTCTACATCTAACTTAATCTTTAACGTCTTTTGGGATAGTTTCCTACGACGTTAAAACTCTCTTCTTCTTGTGTGTGTGTGTGTGTGTGTGTGTGTGTGTGTGTGTGTGTGTGGGTAAACCTAAATAAACCTAAGTCTAATCTAATATAATATAAATCTAAATCTAACGTAAATTATGTTATATTAAAACAAAGAACTAAACTAACAAGGATTATAAGAACCTTAAAACTGATTTAACACATAATTTTTCACATAACTCGGCAAGAGTTGGCATTCTCATCACTAAAGATGTGAGAGTTAACTTCCGGCGGTGACGCTGCCTCATCTCCATCCACATCTGACGACAGCAATTGGCCCTTTAGACCGTTCTTGCTCTTGTTACTAACTTTGAAGTTGCTGTTGAATGACTAGAGGTTGTCTAGATGGTCATTGTGTCGGGGATGCAGTGGCTCTTGCCGCCCTGAAGATCCACCTTCTTCCCTATCTTCTGAAGACATTTCACCAGTACTTTTGGATCGACGGAGCCCACCATGAGTGAAGGCAGCAATACCCTATATTCCATTGAGGGCTTTCTTCACCCGCTTCATGCAGGCATCGCAGTCTATGGAGACCTAAATCTAATCTAATATAACGTAAATCTAAATCTAGCGTAAATAAACGTAAATTTAGTTAAAAATAAACCTAAATCTAATTTAATGTAAGTCTACATATAACCTAATCTTTAACGTCTTTTAAGATAGTTTCCTACGACGTTATAACTCTCTTCTTCTTGTGTGTGTGCGCGTGTGTGGATGTGTGTGCCAATAAAAAGAGATAAATGGTATAACCTTTCTATCACCCATGCCAAGTATGATAGATTGATTATGCCATTTCCCTCTTGAATAATATTCAACTCTTCGTCGGCTAGATCTTTAGGTCTTTTAATTTTAATTAGTTTCCTACGACGTTAAATTAGTTTCTCTCTCTTTCTCTCTCAATGTGTGTGCGTTTTTTTGGATCGTATGCATGTTTTCTCTCTCTTTTCCTCTCTCAATGTGTGCGTTTTTTGTTTATGCATGTTCTCTCTCTCTTTTCCTCTCTCAATGCGTGCGTTTTTTGTTTATGCATGCTCTCTCTCTCTTTTCCTCTCTCAATGTGTGTGTGCATTCTTTGTTTATGTATGTGTGTGTGCGTTTTTGTTTTTGTTTGTACTCTCTCTCTCTCTCTCTCTCTCTCTCTCTCAAAAACACTATGTGTGTGTGTGTGAGAGAGAGAGAGAGGGAGAGAGAAAGAGGGGAAGGGAACATGAGAATGAGGAGAGGGAAGGAGCATACCTGGCTCTCCTTCCTCTCCTCGTGTGTGTGTGTGTGTGTGTGTGTGTGTGTGGAGAAGAAAAAAAGAGAGAGAGAGAGAGAGAGAGAGAGAGAGGGAGAGCGTTACCTGCTCCTTGCTTGAGGGTGCCGAAAAACTCAGATCTGAGATCTGAGTTTTTGGGCGCTCGGTTATTTTTTTAGCCCAGCCGGCGTCGCTATGAGCGTCGCAAATTTACAAAGAAATTTCTTGTAAATTTGCGACGCTCATAGCGACGCCGGGAAATTTTTTTTTGAGCGTCGCTGTGTGAGCGTCGCTAATATGAATAGCCTCTTGTAGTGATCGTTCTTGCCCCAAAGAAACGTACGCAATGACACTCCTAGAGCTTCCATGGTTGAAGCTCTAAAAGAGGATACTCATTGCAAAGGCTCATACCTCTCCTATGCTTGGGGAAAAGTAAGGGAGCACGATGCCCTTATTATCTTTTACCCTGGATCTACTCACAACTTCATATCAATGGAGTTGGCCACCAACCAAGGTGGACATTCAAGCTTTTGAGATGGGAGATACTGTAACTGCTGACACAACTTTCAAGGGACAACAAGCCTCCGTTACTCTCTTGATTGTGAAGTTGAGGCTTCATGTCCCAAGCTACATCGACAAAGAATATTTTTTTATCCCTCCTCTCCAACATGAGGATGTTATCCTAGGGGCACCATGGTTCAACCGCATGGCTGCCAACATGAAGTTCCTTGAGAGGAGAATCTATTTCACCTATAGGGAAAAGAGCATGTACATAGATGCTAATGATTTAGGGAACACCATATCCATGGTAAATACTCTTGCTTTTGATAAGTCATGAAAAGCTCTATTTTTTGCGTATATGATTTTTGTTAGAGAATCTGTAAATGATTCTAATGTTTTCACAAGTAGCAATAAAGGGAATCAAGAGGAATTAGAGTTGTCTAATTTCCTAAATGGATTCCAAGATGTTTTCATTGATGACATCCCTAGTGAGCTACCTCGAAAATGAGGGCATCAACACAAAATGTGGAGGTCCGTACAATTGCCACGTCATCATGCCAACGCCACTCACAGAATCTTGTACAATTTTTGCCACATCACCTGTTTGAATAGTCCTGCCACGTCATTAATTTGTGACATACCCCCCTCTTGAAAGAATTGTAATCGCTCTCATGCCTACAAAATCAAACACAAGCCATAAACATTTCAGTAGACACTAATTGTAGCACTAGACGACACAATTTTAGCACTTGAACAAAGACGACGGTCACATCACATTCACACCATATCACATAGAATCCATTTTGATCTAGGACCATGATTCCTGGCAATGTATTTAGCAATCGCATCTAGATCGACACCCAACCTCACTGATGTCGGATTCATTAACCCTTATTGCGATCACGTCGGATTAACTAACCCTTATTGCGATCATGTCCATAGATTTCTCAAGATCAAAATGATGCAGTCATTTCGTCAATCATTCCATCTTTCAATCTTTCACTCAACACAATCACATGTGTGAGTAATCATTTTTGAGAATTCCAGTTCATCAATCAGACACTGAGTTCATACTGAACAAAGTGTTTCAATCATTTAGTTCTAATCATCTTATCGTTGTGTGGCCATCTCATCCCTTGGGAACTCTTGATGGGCTCACCACAGTCTCATTCAATCATTCATCATCAGTAGTCATCATCATTCAGAATTCATGATCGTGATCAGGTTCATTCTGGAGTTGTCATTGCTACGAATTTGTCATCATTTCATTCTTGATTTCACATGTTATTTATTCACATATAGCAAGTTCTTTCAAAAAAGCATTAATTTCATACATAATTGAGATTCATCTAGCAAAATTTCCATTTTACTTCAATTTAGGAACTTTGGAAAAAATGCACAATTTTGGGACAATTCTTTTTGGCCAATCATGTTGTTTGGCTAATAGGAGAGTTGTAGAACGAAGCATATTCTGTCAGATGTTCCACAAGAGTGAAGGACCTAGTTGAGAAGAAGGAGCTAGTTGAGAACTTTGTGATGTCTAAGTGCATGCTTTTCAACATTGTCAATTTATAAATGTCCATAACTAAGTTTTGCACGGAGATTTGTCGATCCAAATATTCTGTTAGATGTTCCACAAGAGTGAAGGAGCTAGTTGAGAACTTTGTGATGTCTACCAAAAGGGCATGCTTTTCAACATTGTTAGGATTGCTAGGAGAGTGGGGGATCAATATATAAATGTCCAGAACTAAGCTTTGTAAATCCATACAAAAACCTTGTAGCATTCAAGAATCTTACAAGTCAAAAGAAAAAATGAAAGCTTGAATTTTTAAATTGAGGACAACTTGCAAAAACACACTACACGTCATAGAGAAGCCCATCCATAGTTGTCTACAAAAAGGGAACAAAAGGGTGTAGGGAGGTTATGAAGTGGAAAAAGGATTGTGGTTAATCTTGTTGTGGGAGGATTAGTTTCCATTCCCTCCAAGCCATTAAAATGGACGTGATGAAGAAAACACATTTGAGTGAGGACTCAAAGAGTAAAGGTTTTAGGCATCGTACAATTTTTTCCATGCCATCTGTTCAGGTAGTCCTACCACATCATCAATTCGTGACATAACCCCCTCGTGAAAGAATTGTAATCACCCTCGATTATGCCTACAAAATTAGACATAAGCCATACCGACACACTAGACGACACAATTCCAGCACTTGTACAAAGACAACACTCACATCACATTCAGATCATATCACATAGAATCCATTTTGATCTAGGACCATGATTCCTGGTAACGTATTTAGCAATCGCATCTAGATCCACACTGGAACTGATGTCGAATTAACTAATCCTTATTGCAATCATGTCCATAGATTTCTCAAGATTGAAATGTTGCAATCACTTCGTCAATCATTCCATCTTTCAATCCTGCACTCAAACACAATCACATGTGTGAGTAATCATTTCCAACAATTCCAGTTCAATCATTAATCAGACACTGAGTTCATACTAGACAGAGTGTTTTAATCATTCAGTTCTAGTCATCTTATCGTTGTGTGGCCATCTCATCCCTTGGGAACTCTTGATGGGCTTACCACACTCTCATTCAATCATTCATCATCAGTCATCATCATCATTCAAAATTCATGATTGTGATCGGGTTCATTCTGGAGCTATCATTGCTCCAAATTTGTCATCATCTCATTTTTTATTTCACATGTTATATGTTCACAAATAGCCAGTTATTCCAAAAAACATTAATTTCATAAATAAATCAGATTCATCTTGGGGAATTTCCATTAAATAATTTTCAGAGTTCTTTATTCATTGAACATGCAATCCACAAGTCACAGTTACTTCATATTGAACACAATGTTTCAATCATCTAGTCATCTCATCCCTCCAGAAATCTTGATGCATTTAGATCCCTGTGTAGCCATCTCAACCCTCGGGAACTTTTAATGCGCTCACCAAAGTATCCAGTCATCTCATTCATATGGGAATCTTGATGCACTAGAATCATTCATCATCATTCAACATTCCTCATGCGGCGTCATTCATTCATTCAAATTTCAAAACAAAATTCATCATTCTTATCTTGAATTGACAAATTCATTTTTGAGATGTCGTCACTCCTGATTGCCTTCATATGCCTTGTTGAAACATCCATTGTTGTGAATATATGCCCTTTTTGTCACACACAAAACATGAATCAACACAAATACAAAAGATAGAGGATATATATTAAATTTAAAGAGAAGCGGATATAACGTTATGTTCAACATCATAGATGGTGTAGGGTTTATTGTAATGATGGGTTCTCAATCATAATCGTTACAATAGAATGGCTCAATCAGTAGGGTGCAATCATGCAAAATGCTAGTAGGGTTGGGTTGATTAATCTATCGGAGTACAGGCGTAAGAGCAACGAGGGTGATGTAAAATGCTGGCATGGTTGGATTGAGTAAGTTGTTGTTAAAGAGGCAGAGGAGCAATGAAAGCTCATCAAGATGCTGCTCTCCTATTTCTAGCATGAGATCTTCCCAAAGAAAATTTTAGATTCTTTGGGATGGAATCAAGTATGTTCCTTTGTTGTTGCTGCTTGAATGCAAACTTTAGATGAAGTACTTACGAAGCTTGGCGTGCACTCCGTCGTAGCAAACCCACCCATAAGAGCCAAATGGTGAGAGAGCTCACTACAATCACTGCGAACAACATTTTCTCACATCGAGAAATAAGCTCTAAAGTTCAAACTAGACATACATAGTATCAAGATTGGAGACATATGTAGTATCAGGACTCTAGTGTTAATAGCCAAAAGTCCTCGATTAGTACCTCTAGCATGCCATCAATCTATCTCTATTGATATTTCCTTTGCCGATTGAGACATTCGATGTTGACTTCTAGCTCTGTGCATAATGAACTCAGCTAAGACTTTATTAGGACACCTTTGATATCGGTTTTTGGCCTTGTGCAGACCTTCAAAATGAGGGGCAAGTACTTCTGCATACTCATGTAGAGGCAATTGAACCATAGATAGCTTTTGGCTCCATATGTGTTTCATATCTTTTCGAAGGCATCGATTTGAGTTCGTTGGATGTCTCAATTTTCTGGAGTTCCTTGCATAGGCCTGATGCAAGCAACAAGACCGCAATAAGTAAGATAAACTCTTCCTCAAACTTCAAAGTGTTGCAGTATACAACAGATGAAGACGCCCTGGCATAGGTGATAAAATCCTGGCTCCTCATTGCCGATGTTGGATTTTGGTTCTGTGTAGACCTTCAAAACAAAGGATGAGATCACTGTACATCAAAATCCAAAATCAAATGACATGCAAACATTCAGATGCGTGAAATTTTGAGGCTAAATTATGAAGGCATAGGCTGAACTATTTTTTAACTACAATGACTCAAAGTTGTCAATCATTAGAAGAGGGTCCTTTTCATGAAGACAAGAATTTCTCAACACTAGTCTCTTCTATTTATGGCATTCAACCAAGAACGTAAGGGCAAGCATAGGCGCAAGGGCAGGCATATGCGCAAGGGTACTAGTAGGTGTTGAGCAGGAGTATAGCAAGGTAGAAAGTTCAGCAGGCTTGTCTCAGTTCTCCTCCACATAGTAGGTTGTCTGATAAAATCCTTACTGTAAGTTGTCAGCACCTTGCCTGCTTGGAGCTCCTCCAACCTTTGCAGCTCGCCTTGCTACTCCTCTTTTATGAGCTCGTGGGTGGCGCTATTTTCTTCTCGCCCTGTGTCTCCAAAACCCAACATGTTGTTATCTTCCTCTGCTCGCCATCAAAAACCGCTAACGATGTTTCCTTTTCTCTCGTCAGACGGTGCTCTTCCACCTTTAAATCAACTCGCACTGACCTTCCAAAATCATTGCAATAGTGCTCGATCTCTCAAAACACCCGTCGTCGCCAAGGGGTCCTACAAAACGTCATCTGCTGAGGCGGTTGCAATAGATCCTGTGTTGGGCCTCTTCAAGTTACTGATTCTCAAGCTAGTCACTGTGTCACTCAGGCAGTGCATGGCCTGCTCTCAAGTCTCTTGCTTTTTGACACTACAAATCTAGACACGTACATTTTTTTATTTTTATTTTTGATACCGGGGCTGTGGAATAAGATATTAATTCTATGGTCACGATTGAGCCAAGTGGCTCAATACCCTGGATTTATTGGAGAAAAGGACCTATGGCTCACCAAGTAAAAATTAGAATAGCACCTAACTCTTCAATAGACCTAGTCGCTCAAATAAAGAGAAATTGTGTAGATTCCACTTGAATATCCCCCCCCACCCCTATCACCTTGCTGGTCCCCCATCTCGCCGCATACCCCCCCGCCTACACCACCCTCCTCCTCACCTCTTGGCTTGGCCTAGCTCCTTATCCCCTCCTGACTGCTTAGATAGGGACATGTAGCCATCATTGCAGCATATGGAGGATTGCGACCTCGGGGGCTTCATCGTTCAATACCTCCCTATATAAAGTGCGTTCATGGGGTATTAAAAAAACTCCTCTTTTAACATGTCTAAATGAGTAAAATGACCTCTATTGTAGGGAAATTTTCCAAAATTGAATATAAAAACCCCTTATTTTAATGTATCTCTGCTAAATTGCTTAATTTTTTGCATTTTAAAACCTCTCCTTTTGAACTCACGTTATACATTAACATGATCACATAATGCACCCCCGGAGACTTTGACATATCTCTCCTACAACACATGAGAGAGAGAGAGAGAGAGAGAGAGAGAGGGATTGGGATGCTCACCATGTGAGAGAGACAAATGCCCTCGTGATAAACACAGAGGGACAGAGTGAGAGCCTTGCAAGCAAGAGAGAGCAAAATACCAGCACCTTCAAAAGTTGACACGAATCAGCTAGAGAAGGAATGCGGTTGTGTGGAAGTCGATGAGAGAGAGAGAGAGAGAGAGAGAGAGAGAGACAAAGAGCCATGCGACACCATGCAATCCATCCCTTGTTACTAATTTTCCAAAGCAATAACATCCTCGATAGATTCCACTCCTCCACAATTTTTGGCCAAGAAGGCCATAGGGGAGTGGTAGAGAAAACGTGCAATTCCTCTTTGCACCTCTGACCATCACATTAACTTTGATTGGTGACATTTCAAGCCTTATTATACTCATTTAAACATTTTCATTATGAAAATGAGTGTGTGTGTGTGTGTATGTGTGTGCGTGTGTGTGTGTGGGCATCTCTCTCTCTCTCTCTCTCTCTCTCTCTCTCTCTCTCTCTCTCTCTCTCTCTCTCTCTCTCTCTCCATTGAAGTGTTCCAGAAAAATCATTTTTCCATACATACAAGATTCCATTTCTTGAATTTTCCAAGAGGAATTTTTTAAAAATTAGATTTAGTTTTCAATTTTTTACACTATTTTCCTCTATTTTGGGACAGAATTTCTCCTTTTCCCCTTGCTCTCAACCGGCACTTTACGAAATTGAAAACCACACGATATTAAGCTGAGGCACATTTTTCCTGAAGACATACCATTAGCATGTCAAATGTGTTCTAATAATCACTCAATTTATTACAACAAAAAATGTTGCCTTCTTGAGGGCATCGTGAAGTCTTCACCTTGTTTAACAAGTGAGAAAATCACGAGAGGCCTGCCAAAGAAAAAGACATGTTAGTAAATACAACAATCTCCTAGTGACAATACAATATACTTGCAAGCGCAACACCACACAAAATAAGGAAAAGCAATTCTTGAATACAAACAAGGCAATTAAACAAACCAAATGAACACAAATGGTGTGACAAAAAGCAAGGTCAAGTAGTGAGGTTGGGAACTTGGAAGCCGGAACAAAAGGGGGGTCTAGAGGTTGTCCTACAATGCCTCTACACAACATCCATTTGAGTCGTGAGTGTTGGCCATGAAAAGCTGGTAGTAGCACCAACACCAATGATGCAGCAGTAGAACCCTGTAGCACCAATGTTGTGGGGTACTACTGTTACTGCTCACTTCATGTGTGCTCGCAATATAGCAATTAAGCCTTCTCCTATTAATATTCTATACTTCAAGGCATGGGTTAGTGCTTTTGCAAATACTATTTACAGTTATGCAATATGATGTACATGAATTTTGTAGTTGAAACTGCAAGAAAGTGTCAAGTATTGTGCCAAGCGGCCTCCCTTACACCTCTCAACCTTCTCTTTTACCTACATCCTTCACCTTCTCACTACATTAAGTGTGAATATGAAGCGTCATCAAGTTGCAAGAGTGAAAAAGAAAGCAGCACGCTCAAGAGTGTGAGGTTCGTGGGAAGCTTCACAAAGGCAGTGGAGATGTTGAAGACAATGTTGTTTCACAGAAGGGCATGATGATGCTTTATACAAGGGTACACATGCAGGTAAATCCTACAAGGAGGTAACTAGCCCTTGAGCAGGCACTTCTTGCAACATAGATGTGTGTATTAGGGTTGGCTATCAGCCTCCTCACCCTTATTGGCTATGGGTTCTTTGCCTCCTCAACCATAATCATTCTTGCTCTGTAATTCCCTCGTGCTCTACCAATGAAAGACCTCTAAAATCATGTCTTCACCTATAAGAGGAAGAGAGAGACCCTTGCCAACCTGTCTTCACACACAACTTCTTGCCATTTTCCTTTACAATCCCTTCATCACTACCATCTACAATGTTTATATCCTCCCCACAAACTACACAAGTCAAATTCACTTGGGATTTTGATAAGTTTTGGGGTGCCTCAAAATGTTGCACCTTGCTCTTGGCCGGTTCTTGGTGAAGGTGATTAACTAGTGGTCGATTAAAAAAAGGAGATCTACCATGGTCACATGTAGTGGTTGACCACTTGAATGATGTAGAAAGCATAGCCCTCGAGCTGCCCTGCACACAATTTGCTCTCGGTATTGCCATGTCAGCTTATGTTACATCCCCTCATCTCCATGCAGCTACATGTCTTCTAAGCTTCCATTCCACCTTCTATGTACTCATACATTGATTACCTCTCTTCACCCACCTTCCAATAGAGTAACAGGGGCACCAAGTTTCTATACTAAATCTTGCCCAGAGTCTCAATCCCTTTGTGAACTCTCAATCTCCTTGATAACTGAATCGCAACAGCTTCTTAATAGCAAGTTAGCAATCATAGACCTATCTTTTAACTTAGCTTTTTGTACCTAGTCAAAGCCCCCTACACCAATGAGGCTCTCTTGGCTGAAACTGTATGTCGCCTCTATAAGTCGTGCAATAGTAACCTTTCTAATAGGCCTCTCAAAGGTAGCTAGTTGATTGATGATGAGGGGATATCCCTCTCCTTGTATGTTTTAGTTGTTGTTTCCACGGCTTTGCTTGCTTGTGCCTCCCAACTAGCCCTCAATGTAATCAAGCACCTGTATACTATCCACTGCAACTCAACCTTAGTCCACCAATGTGCTTTCTCATATCAGTGACTTGACTTGGTGCCCTTTATTGAAAACCGTAGATAAACTCCGAACGCAAGGAGGCGATGGGAGAAAGGTTGCATGAGCAACACCAAGGTCTATGGATGGGTTTTGTGGCATTTTTACATGTGATTAAGATTTGCATTGCATGGTGCAAAGAGCACAGAGAGGTGTGGAGCATGGCTAAGAGGTGGGGTTGTTTCAGTAGGGCCAAATGCAAGCGGGAAGAAATCAAGAGGAAGAAGGTGCTACTCAGGATTTTGTTGGCGAGAATCTTTTTGGTAATGAAACTCTCTTAAGCTCTATTAGCGGTAGAGGAGCCGATGATGGGCATGTAGAGGTAGGGTTGTTTCAGTAGGGCCAGATGCAAGCGTGAAGAAATCAAGAGGAAGAAGATGTGGAGCATGGTTACAAGGTAGGGTGGTTTCAGTAGGGCCAGATGCAAGCGGGAAGAAATCAAGAGGAAGAAGGTGTTACTAAGGATTTTTTTTGGCGAGAATATTTTGGGTAATAAGACTCTCTTAAGCGCTGTCAGCAGTAGAGGAGCCAATGATGGGCATGCAGAGCCTCAAGAAAATCCAGATTGGAGGTGGAAATTCATGAGTGTATGCGAAGGAAAAGATTCTAAGGCTGCACGTGCATGGTGAGGAGTCGACTTAGGAGCTCTCTCTCTCCCCCTCTCTCTCTCTCTCTAGTGAACGTTGGAATCGCTACCAAATGACAGGTGAAAGAGCAAGGCCCTGAGGTGGGTGGAGGGATAGTTCCTTGAGATAGTGGAGGAGCGACCCAGGTTGAGAGGAGAGTGGAGGAGAGGCTCGTGCGGTAGGAAATGAGTCTCTCTCTCTCTCTCTCTCTCTCTCTCTCTCTCTCTCTCTCTCTCTCTCTCTCTCTCTCTCTCTCTCTCTCTCTCTCTCTCTCTCTCTCTCTCTATCTATCTATCTATCTATCTATCTCTATCTCTGTGTGTGTGTGTGTGTGTGTGTGTGTGTGTGTGTGTGTGTGTGTGTGTGTGCGCGCACTAAGAACTGAATGTCTTCAAGGCAAATGGGTGATACTTGAGGCTAGGAACCATAGGAGATGGGGGTTGAAGGGTGCGAAGGAACTATGGGTATTGTTCAAGGCCAAGGAACATCTAGGCATGGGGGATGTAGCAAAAGGAGATGGAGGTTGCAGGAGGATAGAGAGGAGGCATTTCTCTCTCTCTCTCTCTCTCTCTCTCTCTCTCTCTCTCTCTCTCTCTCTCTCTGTGTGTGTGTGTGTGTGTGTGTGTGTGTGTGTGTGTGTGTGTGTGTGTGTGTGTGTGTGTGTGTGCACTAAGAACTGAATGTCTTCAAGGCAAATGGGTGATACTTGAGGCCAGGAAACATAGGAGATGGGGGTTGAAGGGTGTGAAGGAGCTATGGGTATTGTTCAAGGCCAAGGAACATCTAGGAATAGGGGATGTAGCAAAAGGAGATGGAGGTTGCAGGAGGATAGAGAGGAGGCATTTTTCTCTCAATCTTAGCCTAGTGAAGGGCTTCTGGCTCTAGCTCTTTGATTGTGTTATTCCTCGCAGGCCTAGGGAATAGTATCGTGAGAGAGACAGAGAGAGAGAGAGAGAGAGAGAGAGAGAGAGAGAGAGAGAGAGAGAGAGAGAGAGAGAGAGAGAGAGACAGAGACAGAGAGCAGATCGGTCTGCTTTATCTTGTCAAAGAGTCTCTGACTCTTGGTCCCTCGGTCTTCGACGATCGCTCCAAGTTGTTATGATTCTCCAAGCCTATGTGATACTATATTGTGTGTGTGTGTGTGTGTGTGTGTGTGTGTGTGTGTGTGTGTGTAGCTGTTTAAATCTTAACTAATAAGACATAATTGAATTTTAACATTCAAAAGACAGCTGGCCAAGGAATAATGAACTGATATGTACAAAAATAACTCAGTATTAGAATTATTTAGGTACAATGATTGTAGGAAAGAGATCCTCTTTCAGTAAGACTAGAAGTAAAAGAACTTCCCCGTTCCCCAGTGAGTATGTCATTACAGAAATGTTGCTTGCCAAAGAAAAGAAAGCCATCCAAGATAAGATAGAGTCCTTACCTGCATCCATCCAAACAAGACAACAATTTTGTTAGCCTTGGATGTGTTTTACAGGTATCAATGGACTATATCAGTTGTTATCCATGTCCATCTTATAAGTTTTAATTGCTTTAGACAAGCTAGTTTATTCATTAGATTTTTCATATTACTTTATAGTCTATGGTGAAGTCCATCAAAAGTAAATCTAAGAGCCATAGCTATGCATAAAAAAGCAACCATATATACTTACCTTCAAAATCAGTAGAACCCATGGTACCAAAGGCACTTCTTTAGACAAAGAGATGTGAAATCCGACTTCTTTTTGTCAACCAAAGGTCATAGATGGTGGTGGTGACTACCTCGTTTTTTTAAAACCAATAAGACAACAATGTAACCAGTCAAGAGAGTAGCAAGACTCCCCCCTTTTTTTTGTGGAACCTCATCATTTTTTTAGCAATAGCTTGGAAGCTATACCCAACCCGAAACAACCCCGGCCATATACTTACCTTCATATCCATAAGTCATTAGCGGTTTTTAAGAACAATAGTGTCCGGCCCTACCAACCATAGCTTTTTTCCAAAGCCAAAAAAATGAGCTGCTGTATACTTACCTTCACAAAATGCCAGGTTATCACGGACTGTAGTGTCCGGCCTGATATGAGCTCCCAATTGTGATAAGCCCCAGTGGCAACCAGTTAATCACAGAAAAGAACCCACCATTTTCGAAACCTGTCAGTCAATTAGATACCTCTATCTCTTTAGAGAAAAAAACCAGTTAC
This sequence comes from Adiantum capillus-veneris, assembly GCF_014529385.1. NCBI lineage: Eukaryota > Viridiplantae > Streptophyta > Polypodiopsida > Polypodiales > Pteridaceae > Adiantum > Adiantum capillus-veneris. The sequence continues at coordinate 156,717,715 of NC_140935.1, forward strand.
AACAGCGACAAGAACCAGTCATTAAGTTGTTTATTTTCGCCAGAGTCAGAGCCAAGTGACCCATCGGCCATAACCCCATGTTGCCCCATTTATACAATCGGGACACAGTAACAGTCCGCGTTTATCAATACATATCCAACTGTAGCATGTATTAGGAACGGCCATCAAGCCAACCGTCATCCTCACAACCATATACCTACATACACATACTGCCACACATGCACAAAAAGTTTGATGTGGGGGTGAAGTCCTGCAGCTGTTAATCTCTGAGCCCTTTACACCGTACTGAGGCTACCCCCATTTTTTATGCAGACAACCATAGACGAACATTTTTAATGCACAAGAGACCCAAGGCCAGCCATAATGTCTAGGCTTACCAAAAATAGCCAGTCAAGCTCATAACTATATGAACCTGCAACAATTTACAAGAACCGACATAGCCTACAGTAAGCCACAGAGGCGACCTAACCAGTCCGAGGTCAGGAGCGGTTTTTATACAAGGCAAGGATGCACCATTCCTAAGTTTACCATATCAAGCCCTTTGAAATAATATCAACAAAAATACCATTTGCACACAGTTTGCAAGAATACCATAGCCGAAAAAACTGCACAGTATGCGTGCTTGTAACAAGCATAAGGTAGGACTACCTTCCCTAAAAAACCTTTTAGTGTTTAATTTGTGCATAAATAGTGCAGTAAAACAGCAAACTCAGCAGGGGTAAGATTGAACACCTGAGTCACCTCCGAGGACAGCTCCATTCTCCTTGGTAGTAAAAAGGAGACAAGAGGTGTTTCACAAAATAACTCAAAACACCCACAATGGCTAAGTGAGGGGCAGAGATGTGCCCTCACCTGTTTTTATAGCAGGAGGAGGCAATTCTTGCCCGTGTGTTGTGCCACGGTATCGAGAGAGCTAGGCCGCGCTCCACCATGAGTGTGAGATAGCATCGAGATGCACGCCTACGGCCTTCAATGGGGATCGATAGTCAGGGGGGAAGAGGGCCGCCTTCACTACGCCATGAGAGCAGACGACATTGATCACGCTCGACAGAGCATCATAATACATTCAAGGGCTTGCCCCCCTGGTAGTAGTGGTCCATTTTTTTAAAAAAAAAACCAATTTCTTAAGTTTGACCTAGTATGGTCCAGGCAAAAAGGAGCCTCAAGAAGGGGGGCGGGGGGGGGGGGGGGGTTGGGTTTTTCTTTTTGGAAGTTTTTTCTTTTTAAACAAATATAACTAATGAACAGTATACCAGTGTGTGTGTGTGTGTGTGTGTGTGTGAGAGAGAGAGAGAGAGAGAGAGTCTCCACGTGATATGAGGGTTTGTTGTGCAATTGTGGGGAGTCGTAGCAGCTGCCATAAATAATATGACCATCACCATAGCCACTAGCCTAGTACAACACTAGGAACTTGCCGCCATCGCCAACTGATCTCTCCCTTTCCCATCCTCTAAGTAGCGTATAATTGAAGCTACATCGTCATCATAAATTAAATATATTTTAAACTATCTCTAAAGTGAGCAGGTTCGATTTGAATATGACTTATCTCCTTGATGAATAACCATGTGCATATATTTTTACTTGTCTCCTTGATGAGAATCTGTTGTCTCCATCAACACTGAAAAACCAACCACTCAAAAAATTGTGCATTTTTAAAAAATACTTTTCCCTTTTCCATTAGCAATATAAATATCGTGAAATGTGAGTATAACCATGATGCCTTTCATTATTCGCTCTTGTCTTTGCAATGAGCATCTTCTAGGTGCTTGGCCAATCAAAAGTTTATGCATTTGTAAACAAGTGAAAAAAAAGTGATAAAATCACGAGCCTGCCATATACATAACAACCAAAAGCTGGTAGCGCAGGAAAGACCAACACAAGACAACACAAGAGCAATTTTCAAAATACCCTTAAAACTTCAAACATTCCCAAAATATCCTGGTTGGATTGTTCAAGATTTTCGAATCTTTGTTCCTTTTTGACAATGGAGATTTGTTTGTGTGTGTTCTGCGTGCAATGCAAGTTCACAAATTACGTCACCAAAAAGGTAATTGTCTAAAACTAATGAAGCGATTCATCTCCAAAACCTACATCACCAACCCAAAATTCTAGTTTTTGCAGCTTGCATGATAGACAATCAGTCTGCTTATGAAAACTTGCAAAAAGTTTAATTTTGGAGAAACTTACAACCATGGGCATGTTGGAAAATTTGAAGGACATTTAAAGAATTTATGACAAAATATTGGAAGTATTTTGGGAATTTTTGAAATTTGAGGGGAATTATAAGAATTTTCACAAATTAGAGGGGTATTTTGGTTATTTTCCCTAAAATTTAAGTTTAAATATCTCTCTCTCCCCCTCTCTCCCCTACCATGCACACAAGCACACATAACCATGAATACAAGGATTATATATTTGTGTCAAAATTGCAAACACACACAAGTAAAAAAAGGCTGTCATGTCTACTATTAGAAAAAGGCTTCTATTTTGTACTTATGTTGTAATAGTTTATAGGATTCAAACCATGACACCAAAAACTAAGAAGCCAAGAGGTTGATCCATCACGAGTCAGACTTCTCAGTAGTCTTCAGGGAATTTTAAACACGCGGTAATTTTACCATCGGGACCTTTTGGAGCAATTAAAGAAGGCATAACTTCAATTGTTTGAGAAGTTGCACTAAAAATTGGTTGTAAATTCTCGCCAAACAATAAAAAAATTGAGCGGCAGATTAACTGGCGCAGATAAAAAGATATATGTCTGACAGTGAGCGGCGAGAATTTATTATCTGCGCCAGTATATAATTGGTTATTTGCAGATAATAAAGGCATGACTTCAATTGTTTGAGAAGTTGCAGAGAGGTTTAAAGAAGGCATAACTTCAATTGTTTGTTTGTATTATATTTGCAAACCCTTTTCAAGTATAATACAAACTTGTTGATGTTGATAAAGGCAGTCTGGCGCAGATCCATTAGCAGGAGCAGTCAGCTGTTGTGGCTACGACTCAAAAGGCGCCATTTGCATCACAGATTTACGCTGTTGTGGCTACGACTCAGGAGGCGCCATTTGCATCACAGATTTACAAAAAACGCAACGTGACCTTGGTGTTTGTAGCTATATGAGGATAGGCTCAGCCCTGCAGAGATGGCAAGTGAGGAGGGCGCCCAATGGTGTCAGCAAGCAGAGCGAAAAGCACAACATGCTGCAAACAAAAAGCAGAAACGTGGAGAGAGGGCATAAGAGAAGGAAGGAAAACCTCGATTTTGATCTCAGCAAGAGATGAGCATGGAGATGGCCACGACGATGAGGTTGAGGGCGATGAGGGGGGTTGGGGCGCAGGTAGTTCCTGGCATGGATGAGGCCAATGATGTAGGCCTTGAGGGACTTGACTCGGCCCACCTGGCTTTGCACCATCGTCCTCCATTTCCCCTAACCTCCAGCCCTTGCCATCGGCCCTAGTTCACCCTCATCACATCACGTCGTCCACCTACATCTCTGCAGACGTCGGACTCAACGGTAGCCCATTTGGAGAACGCTTGTAACATTTAATGGCCTAAAAACTTGTGTGTAGCAGAAATTAGCATGAACATAGTGGGCATTTCATTAGAATAGATTCCTAATGAGAATTACAAGAGTGCTTGGGTGGAGAGAGCAACAAAAAGCATAACACCTAGTTAGATAGCATGAACAATACTTTCAAAAGAGAGAGAAATTAAGCTATTGACAACAGTTGAGGACCGGATTTACATGGAGCCGGTCCCCCCTCCAAAAGGCTTTGTATTATGGTTTCTCCCATCAAGAGAGACATTGTACAATACAATTCTTTGTGTTCCTTCAAGACTAGCTAGTGCAATGAAGATGAAAGCTTCATGCACTAAGCAAAACACTTATCAAACACAACATCAATTCTCTCCGGTCTCAGACCCAAGACCTCACACACCTTCGAAGATGGTGAGAGCTAGCGGGGTGTGAGAGTAGATTGAGAGGAAGAAGGAGTATTCTTACGAGAAAGATGTACATCTCCTCACGTAATCACTCATATTAGCATAGCTTAGCTTAGTAATTAGCATGGTAGAGGAGATGAGCATGCATTGAAGCTTGGTTCTTAGTTGGATTTGCATCACAAAGCCAAGAGTTGTTGGTGTAGGCCTCCCTTCTCACAAGCTTGGAGTAGATGGTAAGCTTTCCATTAAAGCTTGATAAGGAGAGAGAGTCTTCTTTACTTCACACATGAGATTGTGTGAGTGTGTGTGTGATAATGCCTTGCAAAAATCAGCCCACCCTCTCTCTTGGTCGACCCTTCTTGCTATTTGCTCATGCTCCACTCTCATTGGACCTCCCTAGGGCTAGCCAATGATAATTAAGCAGTATAAGTGATAGCCTTCAGACATGTGTCCCCCTTTCTCCTTTTGTGAGAGCTTTATGTAATTAATAAATGAAACTAAACTCTCATTGGACCCCTTTACCTCCTGGCCAATAGGAATCAGGCAAGCCATTGGGCTACTGAATGCTCATCGGACCCCTTGGGAGACTGTCCATTAGTCTTCTAGAGAGCTCAATTCTCATTGGTTCTTTTATTAAGTGTTTTTAAATTAATTAAACTAGATTTACTCTAGCCTAATTCTCATTGGTCCACCTCCAAGGCCATCCAATAGGAATTGGGTACACCTTGTGGGCATCTGGGCTAGGGAGCTGACATGTGTCCCTCATTCCCTTTGTGTAAAGGGAGCTTGTGTGTGTGTGTGTGTGTGAGTTTCTCTCTCATCCCCTACTCCCAAGGCTCGCCCCCTCCTATGTAGGGATTGATAAATACTTTTGGGTCACACACAAAGCATCCAATTCCCCCCATGGTTGACCTTTGGACACAACCTTTGAATTTTGGAACCTTAGCATTTTGGAAGTCTTAATGGGCTCAACCTTAGGGTCTTTTTAGCCCATTGTTGCACATGGCTCTTTTGCAGATGGCCCCCCCTTTGGATCCCTATTTTCCCTCCTTTGGATCCCTACTGTGGTGAGTCTGCTAGCTTAACCAATATTCTAGCTTTTTCTCCCCTGGCACTTCCCCATATTAAATGATCAGTTTAACATGAGAAAATCATTTAGGAGAATTAGATATTGATTATTATGACAACGCTTATAAGGTAAACTCTAGAATCTTGACCTTTCCAAATTCCCAGATCACATTCACGACGTTCATCATTTATTGGACAAAGTTCATAAAGGCGTCCCTGTCACATTGATCGCCCACTAACCTATAGGTATTCTTCAACTCAATGCTTGCAATGAGCGTCTTTTAACGTCTCCCTATAATGAGTGTTTCCTGTCTCAGCCAACCAATCATAAAATTAGACATTTTTAAATATCAATCTTCCCTTTTTCGATACCTTTTTCGATAAGAAAAAGGGGAACCCATCACTATGGCCTTAGCCCTTTGGGCAGGCCAAAAAAATATTCTCCCTTTTTCACTAACAAAAACGAACACACATCAATTTGGCCTTAGCCCTTTGGGCAGGCCAAAAAAGAGTGAGTCCATACTCCCTTCTTTCACTAAGGTTTGTTCAAGAAAACCAATAACCATCATTTTGGACTTAGTCGTGAAGAATTTACCCTCTCCACAAAGTCCTTGTTTTGGAAGGCTAAACATGACTTCAAGTCCAAAGAAAAGTCACGTGGAGTCACTTTCTCTACTTGATTTTGTCGTAGCGGTATAGTAACCAAGGTCATACGAGCATTCCCAAACCTTCAACATTGAAAGAAAATTAACTTGACCGTACGAAGAAAAGTTAGGTTGCCACCTCACAACTTTCTTTCACAAGTCATAAAATGATTGCCTGTACACATCTATACTAAATTATAATGGAAAAGAAGATTGCAACCCCTCCCCTGGATATGTGTCAACAATACATTTAGTGTGCGTTGGCGCCCAACGTTACCATGCACGATACAAAGAGGAAGAGATTGCACGTACTTGTGGAGAGAGAGAGAGAGAGAGAGATGGCCGAAGGCAGTCGGTTGTACTAGTACATGATAAAAGGGGAGCAACTATGTGTTGTGCGAGGTAATCCGTACATATTCTAATTGGAATTATGTTGAATTGTAATTTTGTCCAAAATGCTACAACCCATTAATTTCTTACTTTCGTAACGAATCTTCCAATCCCAAAAGAAAAAAAGAAGCCACATCACCATCAGCTAGCCTGTCTGGGCACTCCCCCTCTTGCCATCGCTCCTTCGTGCAGAGCTCTGACACAGATCATTGCCAACATCACCTTCTCTGCATTAGTGTGTTCGCTTCCCTGCTCCACAACATCCTCAATAACCAAAGCAACCCACAAGTGCCTCGTTTGCTTTGCATTTGTAGCTCCATACATTGGTCTACGCCTTCCCGCACACAAAAGCCTCCCCCCTCTCTCTCTCGGGCGCTCTGCCTTCCTCGCCGCTCTATCCTCCATGGCATGCATGCCCCCCCCCCCCCCCCCCCCCCCCCTCTCTCTCTCTCTCTCTCTCTCTCTCTCTCTCTCTCTCTCTCGCTCTGTGTGTGTGTGTGTGTGTGTGACCCCTCTGTCTCCATGTCCCATCTCTTGTCTGTCTGTATATGCACACATGGGCAACATTGCCCTTTGTCTCTACACCTACCATCTCCTTGGCTTGTTGTGCAGCATAACGCAACACACAAACCTCGCAAACAGTAAGCAATAGAAAAAGAAGATGTTGCCCCACCCCCTCCACCACCATCGTGCCACATCTCCAAATCGTGCACGCTCCCTCCAAGCCACCTGCTACCAAGCCATCGAGTGCCAACTACCACACTTTTGGTATACGTCGGCTATAATTGTATTCATTAATGGAATCTATTGAGATTCTTAGCTCTCAAGGAATACTTAGAACTCTCCCACTAAAATGCCAATTGCATTTTCATGCAGTAGTCCGAATTGAACGTGTGACCTTGTGCTCATAGAGAGTCCTTTGGGCTAAGCCAATCCACCACATCTGGCTAGCTTAGTGCCATGTGTGTGAGAGCTTGCATATAACAAAAACGCAGCTTGCTTCCCCTCTTGCTACACTCGCCATTTGCCCTCAACCATACCTTCCTGCCTCTTCCCCCATCCCCGTCAGTCACCTTGCTTCATTTCATGCCACTTGCTTCTCGGCTTGCATCGTGCGCCGTGCAGTTTGTCTAACTGTTGGTCCACTTCTGAACGACCACATACCATGTGCCTTTGTTTTTTCCCTTCAAGCCCGAAGGCATCCACAAAGGTTTGCCTTAAAAAGCGCCACAACGAGATCATACCAACTTAATACTTGATTGGAAGTTTATATGAAGGATCTCGATTTTCAAGGTAGACAATTGGATATTTTAGTTATCTATCTATCTATACTATTATAAAAGGGGAAGGGATTCCAGGCCCCACTACCGCATGTCAATAGCTACTTAGTTCGATGTGTGCTTTAGTGCTTGACGTCACACGTAGACAACAACCAAGAGTCATGACCACTGTGACATAGAGAGAGAGAGAGAGAGAGAGAGAGAGAGAGAGGCCACACTACACAAACACGGAGTCCTTGCCCCCACATGGAATCAACCACAAATTCGAGTCCTTTGGCCGCCTCCTCACTCGCTCGCGTACGCTCAGTGTGCATGAAGGCTCCATTGACCAACCACCAAAGGCCAACAGCCATGTCAGACCCACCGTCGGAGAGAGAGAGAGAGAGAGAGAGAGAGAGAGAGAGAGAGAGAGAGAGAGAGAGAGAGAGAGAGCCAACATGTCACTTCAAGAATGATGGTAATGGGTGGGAGTTGGCATCCTCTACTATAAAAGGGGGAGGGCTTTCGACCCCCCTGCCACGTATCAATGGCTACTTAGTCCGACACGTGTGCTCTAGCGCCCGGCCTCACAAGCGGACAACAACCAAGAGTCATGGCCACTGTGACACAGACTGAGAGAGAGAGAGAGAGAGAGAGAGAGAGAGAGAGAGAGAGAGAGAGAGAGAGAGAGAGAGAGAGAGAGAGAGAGAGAGAGAGAGAGAGAGAGAGAGAGAGAGAGAGAGAGGGAGGCTACACTACGCAAACATGGAAGTCCCTACCCCCAAGTAGCATCAACTGCAATTTCCAATCCGCTGGCCGCCTCCTCACTCGCTCGCATACGCTTAGTGTGCATGAAGGCTCCATCGACCAACCACCAAAGGCCATCGGCCATGTCAAACCCACTGCCGGGGGGGGGGGGGGAGAGAGAGAGAGAGAGAGAGAGAGAGAGAGAGAGAGAGAGAGAGAGAGAGAGAGAGAGAGAGAGAGAGAGAGAACATGTCACTTCAAGAATGATGGTGATGGGTGGGAGTTGGCATCCTCTATCGACGTACTAGAGATAGAAAGAGAGATTTGAGAGAGGTCAGAGAGAGAGAGAGAGAGAGAGAGAGAGAGAGAGAGCATTAGGTGTGTAGTCTCTATACAGTCTCGATGCTCTATGACTGTGCGAGGCTCACAGCGGCTGTGTTGTGTCTTGGAAGCTGGAGAAACCTATGTTCGACAATCCCAAAGAGAGGGGGGGGGGGGGGGGGGGGGGGGGGGGGCGGGCGCAAAGAGAGACGAACACTGCCAGGTGGATCGATGCTCTTCACATCACAGTGTCCAATGCACCATTGGACAAGGGCAACTGTGGTCAAGAGGCGAGGTTACTGAGGTGACGAGGTCACAACTCACAAGTGGCTAATTGTGGGTTGTAGGTAACATTTCTCACACTGATTCTCATGCCAATTCCCAACCTACCTCCTGCATTGATTCTCATGTCAAGAGGAAATTTCAGAATATTAGGTTATTTTTTTGGGTTTTTTCACTATTTTGGGGTGGAATTCCTCCTTTTCCCCTTGCTTTCAACCGGCATTCTTGAATTTAAAAACGACACGGTATTAAGCTTAGACACATATTTCCTAAACACTGCTACCAAACGGGGAGCAAAGTTAACAAACGCTACCAACAACAAGAGAGAGAGAGAGAGAGAGAGAGAGAGAGAGAGAGAGAGAGAGAGAGAGAGAGAGAGAGAGAGAGAGAGAGAGAGAGACTGCATTGTGCAAACACGAGAGTCCCTTCCCCCACGTGACATCAGCTATGAATTCCAATTCGTTGGCCGCCTCCTCACTCTCTTGCGCATGTTCAATGTGCATGAAGGCTCCATTGACCAATCACCAAAGGCTAGCGGCAATGTCAAACCCACTAGTGGAGAGAGAGAGAGAGAGAGAGAGAGAGAGAGAGAGAGAGAGAGAGAGAGAGAGAGAGCATTAGGTGTGTAGTCTTTTACGGTATGGAGGCTAGAGAAACCTATGTTCGACAATTTGGAGGCTGTGTTGTGAGTGTGTCTTGGAAGCTGGAGAATCCTGTGTTCGACAATCCCAAAGGGGGGGTGGGGGGCAAAGAGAGATGAATGCTGCCAGGTGGATCGATGCTCTTCACAACACAGTGTCCAATGCACTATTGGACAAGGGCAGCGGCAGTCAGGAGGCGAGGTTACTGAGGTGACGAGGTCACAACTCACAAGGCCTAACCGTGGGATGCAGGTAACATTGCCCACACTGATTCTCATGCTAATTCCCAACCTACCTCCTGCACCTATAACCTTTAAACCACAAAATGATCAACATAGTGCCACTCATAACGCCGCTCCCAAGCATGCCAAGTCCCTAAAAACACTATCATTGGCATTGATAGTAGACCACTATGAGCTTCCACCTTTAGAATGCATTGTAGATAAGCAACAACGCAATTCTCACAGGCTGGGCTCTCGCCTCAAGCCTGTCATCACCATTTTGTTTCTTGCCAAAGAATTTTGCGATGGTGAGCTACATCATCAGCTCAGGTCAGCTGAGAGAGAGAGAGAGAGAGAGAGAGAGAGAGAGAGAGAGAGAGAGAGAGAGAGAGAGAGAGAGAGAGAGAGAGAGAGAGAGAGAGAGAGAGAGAGAGAGAGAGAGATAGATAGATAGATAGATTTTATTATCGTCCTCGGAGGTCAAATATGACCTATGGGACCAAAGTTACATGTGATGTAGTATGTGTATGGCTGATGAGTGACTCTCGATGCTCCAAAATTGTAGTGATGAGAGTCGCAATGGAGAGCCCACACTTTGGCTGGGAGAGGAAAGTGTGTAGGTCTAAGTTATGGCTGAAAATGTGAGAGAAGCAAGTTCGGATGTGATCAAAAGCTGAGCACTCTAGTAGTGTGTGGTACTCAGACTCTCGAACTTGCAGTGAGCATAATGTGCACAATCGATTTGACTCTTCTCCATTGCCCCAACGCCCTATCTCGCATCGAAGGAAATGGGAGCTAAGCCAAATTGCTGCGATAGTGCGTATCGCGGACAAGGGAATAGGCTCAAGCATGTAAGTGTGAGTACGGTTTCCTCTCTCAGCGAAGAACATGGTTTTGTAGTTGGGGGCAATATAGGTGGTGTAATGTATGAAGCGTGACCCACCGGATTTCTCCCAAGCCGTAATACATTGGCGTTGTAGAAAAGCTTCATTCACTTGAGAGTCAATTGAAGCATCATGTAGCAAGTGTAATGCATCCCATCTCCCAAACCACTTCTTTATGTCTTGCATCCATCCCGTGCTCAAGATCTTGCTTTTATGCGTCTTTTGAACTTTTTTGCTTGCTTCCCATGCAATTGTAGGAAGTCGATGTGAGGGGTTTTGACGCATCTTTATCATGTACTCCACAACCCTTTCCATGCCCATAACCTCAATTGGAAGAGATCCCGACTCAAGAAGTAGGAGCATATATGGTGTTTGTGTCTTAACTTGGAGAAAGTTTGTAAGAAAACGCTTTTGGACATTCTCAAACTCTTTCCAAGTAGACTTTGAGATGCTCCCGCCCCACACTTCAACTCCATAAAGAAGAACCGGTGTCACCAATGCATCAAAAAGATACTTCTTGAGAACCCAACACTTGATGTTTCCCGCATTACACATGTTCTCAAATGCATAATATGCTCTCTTTCCCGCTTCCAAACGACGCATAGCACATTCATGCCACTTGTGATTGGATGGAACCTCAAGGCCAAGGTACTTAAAGCTCTCAACAACTTCAAGTGTCTCGTTGTTGTACACAATGCATGGCTTCTCCTTATGGTTGGTTTTCACAAGCATAACCTTTGTTTTGGATTCATTTACAATCAGCCCACTATGCAAGCAAAAGTTCTCAAGGACAACCATAAGCTTTTGTGCATCTTCTAAAGTGTGTGCTAAAAGCACTACATCATCCGCATACAACAAAAGCATGATTACCGCATTGCAAATAGTGACCTCTTCAATGCCTTCTTCTTGCATAAAGTCAAGTACCATTTGTTCCAATTGATCGATGCATAGACCAAAGAGAGTTGGTGACAATGGACATCCTTGTTTAACCCCAGAGAGAGAGAGAGAGAGAGAGAGAGAGAGAGAGAGAGAGAGAGAGAGAGAGAGAGAGAGAGAGAGAGAGATTGTATTATCGACTATGGAGGTCAGATATGACCTATGGGACTAGAGACAAAACATTACAAACGATTGCTTTCAGGTGAAGCATAGATACATATCAGTTAAGGGACTTAGGGTCCATGGAGAGGGTCATGGAAGAGAAAAGGGACAAAACCTAAGGGGGGTTGGGTGAGGGGGAAGCCGGTTTGGGAGTTCGAAACTCTTGGATGACGGCTTTTCCACTTCGATAGGCATCCCATTTCATGCATCTTTTAATTGAGCTCACTTGCTTTGATCTTGAGTTGATTCGCGGTCAATTCTTCAGTGATCCAAAACCTTTTTCCCTTGAGGAGATGAGACTCGCGTAGTAGCTTCCATCGCTCTTCCTTGTGAGAGAGAGAGAGAGAGAGAGAGAGAGAGAGAGAGAGAGAGAGCATTGTAGTTTCATGACAAATCATTTTGGCAACTAGACAAATCATTCACTACTATAGTTTGGGAAAAATCATTTTGGCATTTGCTACTATAGGTGATGGTCAGTTGAAGCTTCTCTCTCCGCAATTCATGCAGCAAAGTGAGTGGAAGACCCTCATTTCTGAGGGGGGTGCTTTTGGCGGGCCCAAAAGAAAAGGCTTTGTTCTACTGTCAATGGTTGTGCACCAACATAGACTAGCACTCTCTATGAGTCGTCTAAGCCCAACCTAAGATATTAATTGCCAAAATTTACGAGTATGTTTTCAAGATATATAGGTTTTTCCACCATCAACATGTATTTTATGAGGTAAATTTCAGACTTTGGAGGTGGAATTACACTAGGCCACCAAGATGCAGTGCAATAGGAGAGAGAGAGAGAGAGAGAGAGAGAGAGAGACCTTACAACCAGGGCTCAATATTTTTTTTTTCAAAAAACTTGGTTTAAGTCCCAAATACACTAGATTGTTTAACTCTTTTAAGGTAGATTTCAAATTTTGATGGTGGGATTACACTAAACCTAGGTAATTTTTTAGCACTACTCAAAAAGAGAGAGAGAGAGAGAGAGAGAGAGCTTTTCTTGAATTGCTTTTATGAAATTGTAAAGGGCAAGGGGGCTTGAGGGTAAGAGGGTGGCCATGTTGCCATCGAAGGCGGCTACGTTTTACAAGTAGTAAATTAGTAGACCTTGGTAAGCTTCCTAAATTTTGGCATGAATCCTGTGCTTATTCAAGCGTGAATACCTCCATTAAGCCGAGGTAGAGCTAACTTTGCCAAAATCGACAGAGTGACAAACCCAATCGGGATAAAGTTGATGTTGTGGGGCACGATAAACTCTACTATGTGCAAATTGCCTCTTAGTTTGGCAAGCAACGGTGTGAGTGCGCAAGACATAGTAAGGAGAGAGGCTCGAGCTATATTGGATGCATGGTTGACTATTTTGCGAGTGTTTTTATGCAATTTTGAGCATTTTACATTTTCTCCGGAGTAAGTGAAATAAGTTGCCCTAAAAGAATACATTAAGGCCCTTGTCACACAAGTCCAGCGAACAAGTGTGAGCTGGCTGCTTGCGGATGGCTACTTTTTTCACAGCCAAGGGCGTTTCCGCTCATCGCAGTCACACAAGGCGATATCCAAGCAAGTGATTATGCAACGAGCTGAGCCAATCACCCGCGTTTTTCTTCAGACGGACAAGGGAAGAGCGGCTTGGGGGGATCGCCCACCAGCAGGACGAAGATGCCCATGACTTGGCTGCCAGCTCGGACGCTGCTTCTGTGTCCATCGAATGGGTGTGACAAGCAAGACAAGAAGCGCCAATTGTGATTCGCTCACCTGCTTGTCCGTCAGGATGCGTCGGACACCTGCCTAAATCACCCAAATATATGTGGTGGCCGCCAAAAATCAACCTAGACTGATTATTTGCACGTGGAGGAGCCTTTCACAGAGGCAAGGTGAAAGAAAATTGAACTGGAAGTTGGAAGACTGAAGTTATAGTTGACAAATGCAATGCTTAGCGCGTTGAGCTGAGCCACAGCAACCACCACAGAGAGAGGCGTGTGCGGGCGGGGCGGACTCACATGGAGGGCCCCACTGCCGCCTTTACACAAGTATGTGTGAAACACGCCAAGCGAGCGAAGATTGAATCTGCCGATGCCGCCCGGAAATGCCCTGCGCGCGCGCTCTCCCTCTCTCACTCACACACTCTCTCTCTCTCACTCATATGAAGAAACGCGCCTTGCCAAGTTGTCCACCTACGAGCTTGTCCGAGCATTTCACTCTTCTTTCTGCCAGCATCAGCTGCTCTGTTCCTTTCCTGCAATTTCACCTCTTCATCACACAGCCTCTTCCCGCGGCCAGTCCCAAAGTTTCCAAGACTCAACTTTACGAACTTCGTTGCTCTCATTCTCTCTCCAGGCGCAATTTTTCATTAACAAGCACCACTCCCCCACGATCGACGCCTTCAGCACCAGGTTTCCTTCTCCCAGTCGGTGTAGCTCACTCACGGAAAGCAGCAGGAGGTAGCTCATTCTTCTGTTAATTAAACCCTCTTTCTTTAATGCTTTCTCTCTGAGTGGCGCCTCCATCATACTTCAAATTCTGCATATTTTCTTCACCGCTTTAGCACCAATTCTCCTCCACTTCGTCAGAAGCAGAAAACCTGCCACCTCCACTGCCACTGCCGCATAGGCCTTGTGTATCAAGGATCCACCATTGTTTTATTTCTTTGCTACCCAACTCCTCATTGATCATCTGAAACTACCCATTTTATCATCTGCGGACTACCCATTTTTGCTCTAAACTCCACAATTTTTACCTTGTTGGCACCCAGTAGGCATGCACCTCGGCTCCTCCACAACTGTGTTATTATCACCCACCATGGAGTCTATTAAACTCAAAGTGCCCGCCTCTCAATCAGAGGGATCCACATCAAACAGAGATGTGGTGGAGGTCCTACATACTCCCAGAAGAGCGTATGCGACAAGGAGGTCCTTATCCAACAAAAGGATTCTCGAAAAGACAGGGTTCTCCACAGATAAGGTAGATACATCACAATCAAATAAGGAGGACAAAGAGATGTCACCAGAGTGCTTCTCCTGTACACCTTCAAAGCCGTCTTATTGGAGCTTTCTTTCTCTCTTAATCACTTCGCTCTTGAGCAGCAAGACAAGTGTCCGGCATTTTCTTTACTATACATTTGGAACAGCGATCATGATCATCGTGGCTCTCCGTGTGCTGTTTGTTGGCCGGCTCACTTTGGATGATGCTTCAATGCTCCCATCTTCCACGGTACAGTTTGATGAGACGCATATTTAGTTCATTTTAGTGTGTGGGTTAATCAGCATGGCTTGAGACTGAATTTTTTTTTTTCACATCAGTATAGGGCCTTGAAGCTCCATGGTTTGGATGCCAAAAGGCAGTGTTAAGTACCTGTGGTGGTCATTGAGACATGTATTGGTCTGGTGCATTTGGCATATATAAAGCATGTAAATTGCATTCTCAAGGTGAATCTGATCACATTTTGGCATGCACTCTAATGCAAAATTCGCGAATCGTTTATCACGCATGGTGCATTTGCATGGGTCTATATAATTGCTGTGAACTGCATTCTCCTGGAGCATCGCTTCACAATTCTAAGTATGTGTCTGTTTTGGGGAAGGGAGGCATGTGTGGTATACACAGCAGGCTAAATTGGGGCATTGATACGCTGTTTAATGTGTTTGCCATCAAATGGTCTCAAGGTTGTTATTGTTGACATTGCAGGTTTTTACACATTTTCAAATTGAACATATACAAGCTGTTAAATACATGTTTACACCGCAAGATCGAGCTAGGTCTTCATTTCCATTGAGGATGTACAAAGAAGCCATTGATCAATCAGATGAGGTATTGTAAAATATTCCTGAGTTTGCTAATATTGAAACTAGAAGTGAAAGTTATTCAAGAACTACTGTGTAACAAGTTTCTTTGTCGATAGGGTGATTACTCTGCGGAGGAAAGTAAACTCTGGGAGAATCCAAATAGTGATGGCTTGAAGCAGTGCATTAGCTATCCGAGAACGTATAAAAGTAACTGAAACCCCTTGTAGTTTCTGTGCAATATTCTGTGTATGGTTTCCACACCTTGTTGCTTATTTATCTCCTTCTTTTGCCCCTACAGAGCCGAAAGCTAATCCAAATGGTTATATTATGGTTAATGCCAATGGTGGCTTGAATCAAATGCGAGATGGGGTAAGACTATGCTTTCTTTTCTTTCAGCCTCTGTAACTGAAGATCTCAATTGAGGTCTATGTTATGTGGTCCGGAGATTATAGTCACGGGAAACTCCGATTTCGCTCTATTGATTGAAAAATCTGTTTTGAAAACCCGTTTTTCGCTTCGTTTGTGATGATTCTTAAGGAAATTCCAAAGGTAGCATACAAAATGTAACTATAAGAAGCCACCACTAATCCATTCCATTGCAAAGAGCAAGACATTCTTGTTGGTCTTCTTTTGTTTCTTGCTTCATATGACAAATGAAGAGGAGAGAATTCTGAGTGGCTTGAGTGCGCGTGCATCAACAAGAGCACATGAATATTTGTGATTTACAAGATTTTACCCCAAAGAGAGCATGATCATAATGGTGACTCTCAGTGTGTCCTTTTATGTGAACCATGAACCCAATGGCACTGAAACGTTTTATGAGACGGCTTAGTGTAAGCCCTTGTGTGGAAAAACCAGAATTCCATCATCACGATAGTACTCATTTGAGCATTTTATACCAATATGAACCCAGTGACACTGGCACTTTCAATGAGATGGCTTAGTGTGGAAAACCTTTCCATGTGCAGTTGGTAGAAAACTTTTTATCACTACATGATAAGCCCCTTGTTAATTGCAGATGCAAAGGGAGATCTAGGGCCTTGTGCTAAATTATTGGAGTGGTGAAAGGAAATTCTTGGGAGGTAAAGTTAGGAATGGGTTGGCATTCTTTGCCTAGTCATTAGATCATGCATGGTTCAATAGCAATGATCGAAAACATTTTGTGGAACTCATTGGGGCATTTAGCCTTTAAGATGCACCAAGTGATGAAGGGACACTGTCTTAGTCTCAGTCATCTACAAGTCAATGGTCATTGCAAAGACCAGGCATAAATGAGGCTTTAGTCAGCCGGATTGTCAGCGAATAGGCATCTATAGGCTAATTAGTAAAAGAGAAAATTTTCTTGTCATTCGACTTTCCTGAAATTGTGCGATGATGGGACAAATTTGAATGTATGTAGGCAGGGGATGCACTCCATTATTTCAACAAGAAGTTAGAATGGATAAGGATTATATTGACTCTCAGGGTATCATATATGCTCAGTTCCTGGTTTTATGGAGCCTTTCCCTAGCCAGATGAACTAAAGGAAAACCTAAACTATTTCTGGTGTGTGCCAAGTAAGGTTGCTAGACTCTAGGTATGAGAGAAACAGGCTGGAAAAACACGGCTCAGTGCCAAGTAAGGTTGCTAGACTCTAGGTATGAGAGAAACAGGCTGGAAAAACACGGCTCAGAACTATTGAGCTAACAAATTCTATTAGAAAAGAACAACCCCTGCCCCCCCAAACCCCCCCCCCCCCCCCCCCCCCCCCCAAAACCCCCCTCCTCCCTCTCCCATTTTCCCCCTTTGCCTGTCTCGTAGTTCTTTTGTGATTAATTACAGAACTTGCATGGCAACCCCCTTTGCTTTGAGTGTGCACTAAATTCAAATGTTGTTTCTACTTGCAGATTTGCGACATGGTGGCCATTGCAAGGATCTTGAATGCTGCCCTTGTTGTTCCATCTTTGGACCACACCTCATTTTGGTTGGACTCCAGGTATTAGCTTGGGTTTCTGTCACTCCAGTGCTCCAGAAGTGGACAATTTTCTTTGTTCTTAAGAGTAAAAAAGGGCCATTGCACTTGTTCTGTTTGCAGTGAATTTGCTGACATATATGATGTCCAACATTTCATGAAGGTGCTGGAAAAAGATGTACAGATTGTCGAGAGCTTGCCAGCATCCTTGAAAAAGGTTGAGCCATTTAGTAAGGCTCCTGTATCGTGGTCGAAGGTGTGTATGGATATCTCTGCTATGTTCCCATTATGTGGAGACAGCTTATATTTGATCATTCTTTACGACGTTCTTTGTGTTTGCCATTTGCAGGCATCATACTATAAGAATGAAATTCTACCAATCCTCAAAAAGCACAAAGTCGTCTACTTTACTCATTCTGATTCTCGATTAGCAAACAATGATCTTCCAAGTAGCATACAAAAGCTCCGATGCCGATCCTGTTACAGAGCTCTGAGATATACAGAACCCATTGAGAGTCTTGGAAGGACTTTGGTCGGCAGGATGAGGCAAGATAAGCATTACATTGCATTGCATTTAAGGTATGTCACTTTATGTCAATATTCAGCCCGAGCGCAGGCAGCCCTTTCAGTAGCATAATTAATTACTGCATTTGAATTGATGCCACAGATATGAGAAGGATATGCTTGCTTTCACGGGCTGTACACATGGGTTGACGCCTAGTGAAGCAGAAGATCTCAAGCAAATGCGCTACGATGTGAAACACTGGAAAGAGAAAGAGATTGATGGTGAAGAAAAGCGGAAGCAAGGAGGATGTCCATTGACTCCCCGAGAGACGGCTCTCCTCCTCAAAGGGCTGGGGTATCCCTCTTCAACAAGAATTTACATTGCTGCTGGGGAAATTTATGGCAATGGAAGCATGGAGGTTTTGAGACGCGACTTTCCCAACGTTTTCTCGCACTCCACGCTTGCCACTGAAGAAGAGCTAGAACCATTTCTGAAGTTTCAGAACCGGATGGCGGCATTGGATTACATGGTAGCACTAGAAAGTGATGCGTTTGTCTACACATATGATGGCAACATGGCAAAGGCAGTGCAAGGTGAGCGAAGGTTTGAGGGCTTTCGGAAGACTATAAGCCCTGATAGGTATGCACTTTTGACCCTTGCTCTAAATTCCTAAGTTGTGCTCTGTGTAAGCATTTTCATGTGGTTGTATCATGTGTGGAGCAGAGCATTGGTTTCTTTTTGAATACATTCAATGCAGGATATACTCAATAGGAGCAGAGCTAGGACGCATTAACTAAGCAGTGATTTCTCTGTCATGATTAAATGTGCTGATAGCATGTGTGGAGCTGAGCATTGGTTTCTCTTTGAGTGCATTCGATGCAGAATGTACTCAATAGGAGCAGAGCTAGGAAGCATAAACTGAGCATTGATTTTTTCTTTTGTGAGTAAATTTGCTGATAATATGTGCGGAGCTGAGCATTGATTGATATCCTCTGATTAAATGCTTGCAGGGCAGAGTTGATATCCCTAGTGGATGATCTTGATGCAGGAAAGATCACATGGGAGCAGTTCGAAGCGAGAGTGAGAGAGGCACATGCGGCCCGCATCGGAGCTCCAAGTTATAGACAGTCTGGGGAGCTTCCTAAGCTTGAAGAGAACTTCTATGCTAACCCAATGCCTGGTTGCATATGTCAGGAGCAGCAACCCAACAGGAAACTCCTCAAGAAGGGAATGTGAGATGCCAACTTTTTGCAGGAAAATGGGAGGTGCTAGCTATCCTAGCAGAGGACCACTCAAAATCAGGTTGTAAAGATGGCCTTCTTGAATGTACACAAGAAAGATTTTTTAGCGGAGTTTTTGGCCGGAAGTTGCATGAGACATCAGTCCCTATCAAGGCTGTTACTGACTTCAATGATTGCTTCTTCTATACATGAGGTGTATATTTCCGGGATATGTCAAGTGTGCTCCCCACATGGAAAGCCCTGATTTTTAAAGGGGTTTTCTTCTTCTTCCTCCTCCTCCTCCTCCTCACATGTATAAGCCAATAATCTGTGGCTTAGTCAGTGACTCGCAGCCGCATGAAACCGTCGGTTCTTGTGAGGGTTCCAAAGTGGCCTTTGTAACTTTCACAGCTGCAACATGAAAAGGACTTCCAAGCCATGATGCTCTTCTTCCATTACTGTGTCTTAGGGGCTTGGTTTGGGCTAAAAAATTAAGTGGCCCCATATTACGAGGGTTGTCTTTTTTCTTGCTCTACCTCGGGTCTCCTCTCTTGCATGCATTCGTAGCACTCCAATTCGGAGCCCCCAATCTCAAACTCATGTACACACTTGCTTGCTCTGCCTCTTGTTTACTCTCTTGCCTGCAGTTGCAGGCCTCGCTGCAAGGGTGTTACTATGTGTGTGACACGATACTATTCCCTTTGACAATTGTGAATTGACTGACATTTCCTTTTGCATCAAGCCTTTAATTTTGTTGGCCAGGTAGTGATATAGGCGTGGTGCCTACCAAATTGTGCACACTATTTTTAGGCATTCTTTTAGGCTTTTTAAGCTTACTAATAAAAAGCTTACTATTAAAAATAGCATATCTCTCTCTCATCTGCATTGCCAAAGCAGTCGAGATTTCTCTCTCTCTCTCTCTCTCTCTCTCTCTCTCTCTAACAACAGGTAGTGCCGTCATCTGTGCGTTAGTGTCGGCTTGTTTAATTTAGTGGGATGGAGACAAGGCCCTTATAGCTTGTTTATAGAAACACAAATTACTCAAGGGACTCACTTTGATTTTTTTGTTGTTAGCATTGCCTTTCGGCAAAAAGGGAGGGTGTATGCCGAGGGAGTTTCAACCTGTGTACTCCAATAGAGCACCTTTCAAATTGAAGAAGGTTGGAAAAGTTGACTATGCACAAATCAAACCCTCTCATGCTATAGAAAGAAATTTCACCAAACAAATATTTTTCCAATACATGCTATAGGTGGTAGAGTTCTTGCCATGAGGAAAACATGTCCTTTGCCTTAAATAGGGTCGTTAGTTTCATATAAATTTCTCAATCTAAAAGTTTTATTTTGAAATTCTATTTAGCATAAAGGTCAACAGCATTTATGGTTTTGAAGTCCACTAATGTTGCACCAAATAACACACAAAACAGCCTTGAGAACAAAGAAACAGTTTTAGGGCATGCAACAATAAGAAAGCACTTGCTACATATGGTAATATAAGCTTCCATGAGAGAGAGAGAGAGAGAGAGAGAGAGATGAAATGACATGAAATGTTACATTAAACACCTTCCAAAGGCCAAAATGACCCATGGTATCAAATAGGTACAATCTTGATGAATCTGATGCTATGTCAAGGTACAAAATAAAATGAAACGAAATAAACTAAAGATTACATGATTGATGTCATGAATCTAAGCAGCTCAGAGCTTTGTAGCATCATAAATTACGAAGCCTTGATTTTTAAAGGGGTTGTCTTCTTCTTCCTCCTTGTCCTCCTCCTCCTCACATGTATAAGCCAATAATCTGTGGCTTAGTCAGTGACTCGCAGCCGCATGAAACCGTCGTTCTTGTGAGGGTTCCAAAGTGGCCTTTGTAACTTTTCACAGCTGCAACATGAAAAGGACTTCCAAGCCATGATGCTCTTCTTCCATTACTGTGTCTTAGGGGCTTGGTTTGGGCTAAAAAATTAAGTGGCCCCATATTACGAGGGTTGTCTTTTTTCTTGCTCTACCTCGGGTCTCCTCTCTTGCATGCATTCGTAGCACTCCAATTAGGATCCCCCAATCTCAAACTCATGTACACACTTGCTTGCTCTGCCTCTTGTTTCTGCAGTTGCAGTCCTCGATGCAAGTGTGTACAAGGCTCATGAACACATGCTGCTTGCTCTAGCGTAGCTCTCGATTCTAAGCTTTACTATGTGTGTGACACGATACTCTTCTCTTTGACAATTGTGAATTGCTTAACATTTCCTTTTGCATCAAGCCTTTAATTTTGTTGGCACTGCTTGCTTGCAGATAGTGATATAGGCGTGGTGCCTACCAAATTGTGCACACATTTTTTAGGCATTCTTTTAGGCTTTTTAAGCTTACTAATAAAAATAGCATATCTCTCTCTCTCTCTCTCTCTCTCTCTCTCTCTCTCTAACAGCAGGTAGTGTCATCGTCTGCACATTAGTGTCGGCTTGTTTAATTTAGTGGGATGGAGACAAGGCCCTTAAAGCTTGTCTATAGAAACACAAATTACTCAAGGGACTCACTTTGATTTTTTTGTTGTTAGCACTGTCTTTCGGCAGAAAGGGAAGGTGTATGCCAAGGGAGTTTCAACCCGTGTACTCCAATAGAGCACCTTTCAAATTGAAAAAGGTTGGAAAAGTTGACTATGCACAAATCGAACCCTCTCATGCTATAGAAAGAAATTTCACCAAACAAATATTTTTCCAATACATGCAATAGGTGGTAGAGTTCTTGCCATGAGGAAAACATGGCCTTTGCCATAAATAGGGTCGTTAGTTTCATATAAATTTCTCAATTTAAAAGTTTCACTTTGAAATTCTATTTAGCATAAAGGTCAAAAGCATTTATGGTTTTGAAGTCCACTAATGTTGCACCAAGTAACACACAAAGCCTTGAGAAGTAGGTTAACATTTTTTAATGTTCTTTAGGTTTTTTTTTTCAAGAACAAAGAAACAATTTTAGGGCAATAAGAAAGCACTTGCTACATATGGTAATATAAGCTTCCGTGTGTGTGTGTGTGTGTGTGTGTGTGTGTGTGTGTGTGTGTGTGAGTGAGAGAGAGAGAGAGAGAGAGAGAGATATGAAATGTTACATTAAACACCTTTCAAAGGCCAAAATGACCCATGGTATCAAATTGGTACAATCTTGATGAATTTGATTCTATGTCAAGGTACAAAATAAAATGAAACGAAATATAAAGACTAAATGATTGATGTCATGAATCTAAGCAGCTCAGAGCTATGTAGCACTACAAAGTGCGCGACAACGAAACAATGGGTAGTGCAATCCCGATGTATGAACATCAATGTCCGAGGATGTCAAGCATCCGATATTGCTCAAGGATGTATTACCTCGGTCGCTATAGAATATCGTCGATGTCCGCCATGGTAAGTACTCATATTGGTGTCTCGCATGTTGAGTTAAAGTTATCCGTATCCTCTGTCGTAATCTCTGTTGATGTTGTGAGGTACCCCCCAATTGCAAGCGTCTAGACCTCCCTAGCTTAGTAGCCTTGATCAACGTACCTTTGGTGTGGGTGCTATCGGGACTCCGTCGAGTGGTCCGTTGGGAAGTGTGTTCCCTAATCACCAATGGTTTAGCATTAGGCTATGGAAAATGGAGCCTTAACTTAAGCATGGTGTTAGGGTTAGGGTTAGGGTTAGAGAGATGGAGATTAGGGTTAGGTTATGCCAAGTGCAAGAGCATAGAAAGAGAGAATAGACACAATGATGACAGCTCAAAGTGAAATGATTCATTAAAAAATAGCTTCTTAAATAAGCTTAGTGCTTTACAATCATTGGCTAGAGATGTTGCATCCTCTTGCTATTAGAACATCTCATCATTTATTCTTTCTTACGTGGCTAGAGGACTTTCCCATATGGTGCCATAAGTTGAGCTTACCCTAACAAATGCCCCCTTAAACCAAACTTGGGGTTTTACAAAAATTTCATATGTTTTTGGATTCATATATTCATGTCATGGTGTACTCCTAAACTAACATGATTCATCTACTAGATACATCATGGTGATTCAATTTGATTCATTACCATGGTTCAATGTCCCATGATACAGTATATCGGTTCTCAATTGGATTCATCACTATGGTTCACAAGTGAGACTTAGTAGGTTCACTAGTAGTTCTAGGTAGTATAAAATTATTTATTCATTCATTCGTGTGCGAAGAGATCATCATGTGTGTGCTCTCCAAAATTTTCTTTATCTTGTTGTCATTGTCATTGGTTGTTGTCATCATCGTCATGTCGTTGGCTTCATGTATTGTTGCTATATCGTCATGTCGATCTTTGTTACGTATCTTCATCATGTCGTGATCATCGTGTTCATCTTAATTGGTGTAGGGTACGCCCTTCTTGGCTAATGGTGCAAAGCACGCATAAATTACGATGCTTATGATGCTTGTGTGTGCATCCATAATGGGCAGTCTTACCGCGGAAGACTCCTTTAGGCAATGTCTAATCCCGTGCTTTCGTACACAAATATTGCATACATTTCTATCATCACATGTATTGCCATTAAGATGTGCTTGTGACATGCGATTTTGGAGGAATTTTAGCCGGTGGGAGTGTCCCCAAGGACAAAAATCTATGAGCAAAGGAGTTCGCGGCAATGTGGCCTTGGAGCCAACTTGATGAAGGATTTTTAAGACTTGGGACGCCACGAGAACAATCTCTAGACTAAGGCCCTTTAGAGCCTTGTGTGAATGCCGCTTTAATATGACCGACAGTTGAGGGAGCGTCGGGCTGAGCCGAGAGCTTTTGCAGGAGCAGTTGCGAGGCTTTGGCATGGAGAAGGCCAAAAACATCGGTTGTAGACAATGATTGGGCGAGATCGTGTGGGCTCTAGGTGAGCGAGAAAACAATGGCTGGAAGCAGCTGGTTGGCTGCTGTCCGAGAGAAGGGCAAGGCGGTTGCAGATTTTGGCGTGGCAGCAAGTCATGATTGCACAGATTCTCGAGCAGGTGGAGATGAAGGTTTCTTGGTGATGTGGACGGCTCATGGTGGTGCTAATGACAGAGTGCTAAACCCATACAAAAAAACTAAGATCTAGAAGACTCGAGGGGGGGCTGGAGCAATGGGCGAGGAGGTGTGCAGGGTTGCAACTCGATAGCAACAACTAGACCTGTTTGGTGGGTTTGGTTGACGTTGGGTAGCAAATAGGTGGGGTCGGTAGCTGACGCAGCCAACAAGACAGAGTAGCTTGTAGGTAAGGAGCTTATAAGCGTAGCAGGCAGGTCTCAGGAACAAGTAGCACGCGCATGGGGAGGTGGGATCTATGGGGGGGGGGATTCTGGGCCGTAGATCTGGGCACGGATATCCTAGTGTACAAAAAAGTAATCTAAGGTATCCGTGTTTCGAAGTAATCTAAGGTACCTCATTTTGCGGGCGTGGGATTTGAATCCGTGAGCTCACCCATGGGAGGCACATACCCTAATCACTTCACCTTACGCGCGTTACAGAAGCATGGGGGCCTTAATTTACATAAAACATGTGTGTAAGGCGGTAACCCCCGAAAGTAATTTAGGGTACCTTAGATTACTTTTGACGTCGTCGCCTAGATCTACGGCCCACAATCCCCCCACCATAGATCCCACCCCCCATGCTCGTGCCACTTAATCACAAGGGCACACAATGCTGGGCAGTTCGAATAGTGCATCGACGGATGGGCACACAAGTAGATAGGGTGTGCACATGCATGACATTTGCCCATCTCGTCGACCAAGATCCTCAATGGTCCACCAACTTTTTGGAAGCTTATGAAACACTTGTTGAACGTTAAGGGATCCAATCTATTGGAAAGCTTCTGAGATTGCAGTTCTAACTGCAAAGGTTGAGCAGGCGATGGAGTTGAAAACGTACTCTTTTGCTATATTGAGCATTCCAACAGACACGCAACGTTTCTTATATTGGGCCTTTTCGCCAATTGGGTGGGAAACTACTCTTTTGCTCCAACATTAGCTCAGGCACTACCTTGACACTAAGTGACACCGTGCATTTATTAAGAAGGGGTGAAGGGATTGACGGCCCGGAAGTGGACGCGGGAAGGTCGATGCAGATTAAACCCGGATGCACGAGAATCGAGAAAAAATGGGATCCAGGTTTAGTAAAAAATTGGGCCCGCCATCGACTCGATCTGAACCCCGGTCTGCCAACGAGCCAAGTCAACCTATTGGCTTTTGTGGCTCTTAGCTTGCGCACATGCATGCTTGACGCCCGTTCAAGGTCACAGAATCTTCACCCATTAGAAGTAGTCCTCAAGCGCACATGAAGGCAACCTTTACATAGTGATCGTCTCAAGACTAAGTAACACCGAGCATTAAGGGGGGGGGGGGGGGGGGGGGGGGGGGGGGGGGGGGGTGGTGGTTGTGAAGGGATCCATGGTCGGGAAGCTCATGCACGAAATCCGGGGTGATTGCAATCGTCCAGGTTATTTAAAAACTAAACCCGGCCACGAATTAAACTCGGGTAGCGCCTGTGTTTTAATAATAGAACCTTGTAAAAACGGCCTAAGGTTACAACACGTGCGCGCGGTTGAGATGGTTCGCTTATGCGTCTCAATCTGACAGAGATATATTGGATGTACTTACTTGGAGGATATACACTATTTGAAAATACATGTACTGGTGCGTGCGTATAGAGAGAGTTGCGTTGTCTCTTTGAATGGTATTAGTAGACACATCTGGGAGTGTGGCACAATCTTGTCTGAGAGAGTTAGTAATATATTCACGATTGGGCTCTGATACCACTATTGCAAACGGGAGCGCGGAGAGCCCTGTAAAATACCAAAACGATATACTCCGATCCATGAAACACAAATCTACATACCTGGCAACCATTCTTCCACATACTCTAAGTTGTACGTGAACATAGAGAGACAAAGAGAGAGATATAGCGAGAGAGTACGTGCATGCGCACCTCCTAGAGCGGAGTGCTATGTCGGCATGGTGAGAGAGGAGAGGGAGGAGGAGAGAAGAGTAGCACAGACACTATGTGCAATCTCCCTCTGTGCAAGAGTGAGCATTTCTCTCTTACACTTATTTACTTATAGATTTCTTGAATGTTCAAAGTGAGTACAAACTAAACAACCATACATAAATGGCCAAAGCTCATAAAGAGCACTTGAATAATCAAATATACATAAAATATAATATCTTTGCGCATAGTTCATTAGGTGCTACTCTTTTTTTCACGTGTCGACTGCAATAAATAATAAAATATCAATTCCATTACAAGGTAAGTCGAAGAGTTTAGGTAAAACTTAAGTTAATAATTGTAGTGGTCCCATTAAAGGAGACAAGCTATGGAGAGATGACATAGTAAAGGATCTAGTGTCCCAATTCTATAGCTTTAGTAGCAATGGTTCAAAAGCCATGTGCATTCTTCTTTGGTACAAGTTTGTCAGCATTTTTTTTTCCGACATATTTTGGTGAAAAGTGAAATCAAATTTCACTACTAAAGAGAATTTGAGGGTTGTTGCAAGATGCTACAACCTAAAATTTTCAACAATTGCAACGCAAGTCAATGATATGCTATAAACGATTTCAACTCTGTTTATAATGTGTCCTTTAGCTTTGCCCTAAGAAGGACCTAAACTTAAAGGAAATTCTAAATGCAACTCCATTTGTAACCTTGTTTTCTATGATAAAAACCATTATCCATTAGGTCTGCCCAATCTCGGAAAAAAAAAGCTTTTCAAAACATCTTAAGCGCATAAGTGGAGGGTGAGTTTAGAAAATGAAAAGACCCATGAAAGTGAAAAGTCAAAATACTTTCTTTTTTAATATAAAGAGGTGGTGGACTTCATTTTTGCACATTTATGTTTTTCTTCTCTTTTATTTTTGGACTACATAAGTAGTCTTTAGTAAAGGGTTGAATTTTAGGTGCATCTATGGACCACTGGATAAAGCTTGCAGATTAGTGCCACATGGCAAACTAATGATAATAAACTTTTTTTTAAAATTTCTTTTAGTCTCATGAGAGAATTTTGACATTTGTGTACCGCTTTCTTTTAAGTGGAGCATTGAATTGTGTCAAACATTATTTTTTATGCTTTCAAAATATATTGTAATCTAAATAGTTCATTGCTACATTTAATTTGAAAAAACAGAATATTTTATTGTGATACCAGATGTTTTCAAATACTAGTGTCACTTTCTATTCGTCTCTCTCACAAAGAAGCCTCTTACTATAAAATTCTTGTCAATAGCCTTATGTAGGCCAATGACATCAGGGCTAAATTTTGAAGCCTTTGACACCCTTTGAAGGCACTTTTACTCTTCGGTGAAGGGAAAAAATATTTTTACCCTTCAAAAAAAGGATACAATATTGAAAAATCCTTGAGTAGCCCTTCTAATTTTTGCCTAAATATAGCTTAAGGAAGGATAGCTAAAAATTTACCCTTCAAATGAATGATAGGGGTCACCCTTCAAGTGAATTTTCACCTTGTTCCTTTAGTGTTTTCTTCTCTTTAAAGTGTCATTGCACTAGGCACTTGCATTGTGTAGGTAGTGATTTTTTTAAAGGAATACCTTATAATATTTTTCCATAGTGATAGCGTTGAATAAATTAGAGGAAAACATGTCTTGCCATCTTCAATAAAGGAACAAGGCGAAGACTTTATGATGGCCTCAAGAAGGCAACAATTTTGGCTGTAATAAATTGAGTGATTATTAGAACACATTTGATATGTTAATGGCAAAAGATTATATATATATATATATATATATATATATATATATAGATATGTTAATGGCAAAAGATTTTATATATATATATATATATATATATATATATATATATAGAGAGAGAGAGATACATTGCCATCACATTTGTAAGGTTCTCTCTCTCTCTCTCTCTCTCTCTCTCACACACACACACACACACACACACACACACACACACATGTGTGTGTGTGTGAAATAGCATTTAACATTGTGTACCAGCAATTTAAATAAATTATTTTCTTAGTTTATTAAGCAAGTCATGATGTAAACAATCAACTATTAAAATTATATGGTGTGGGTTTTGTTTGAAATGATTTGAAATGTCAATAATCAAAGTTAATGTGATGGTGACTATTGGATTTTGAGAGGTACATAGAAGGATTGCATGTTTTATCTACCACTTTCCTATGGCCTTCTTGACCAAAAATAGACTAACAATAACTTGGAAGATTCTCTTCTTAAAAAAAAAAGTTTTATCTACCACTTACCTATGGCCTTCTTGAG
The DNA here is from genome assembly GCF_014529385.1 of Adiantum capillus-veneris. Classification (NCBI taxonomy): domain Eukaryota; kingdom Viridiplantae; phylum Streptophyta; class Polypodiopsida; order Polypodiales; family Pteridaceae; genus Adiantum; species Adiantum capillus-veneris. Next base: position 156,745,903 of record NC_140935.1, read on the forward strand.
CAAAAATAGACTAACAATAACATTGTAAGATTCCCTTCTTCAAATGGATAAGGTAACAACACGCTTGAAGCTATTTGTACGTCAAAGAACTTGTAAAAAAAGTGGCACTCCATAATCATGTTGTGCTCTCTTGGATCCAAATGGATGCATCCCATCATTGTGAAATATAAATCCATACCAATTTTTCCATTAATATGACAAATGATGGTGGCAAGAGAATTTCCATATTCCCCCTTTAGTGGGAGCTATGATGTTACTCTTCTTATTGTCCCAATAGAAGCAGAGAAGAAATAATAGCATGTTACAAAAAATGACAATTTAGGCTAACAAACAACAATGTCTCGATTGGTGCACATGAAGAACAATACACCAACCACAAAGAGTGGCGTCACCCTATGTGATAGCGAGAGAAGGAGAATGAGCAAAATCTTTCTATATAGTGGTCACATTTTACAAAGTCGATTGTACTAAAATGCATACTATATGTCACCATGCATGAATAGAGAAATATAAGAAAATGAAATGTACTATAATGTCTACAAAGGAAAAATGGAGAGAGAGAGAGAGAGAGAGAGAGAGAGAGAGAGAGAGAGAGAGAGAGAGAGAGAGAGAGAGAGAGCGCTTAACCTTGTGAACCACATAGCGGCCTACAATGTAGAGTAGACAGAGTTGTGAATAAGGTTACTACATTTAATTATAAGTTTGACATAGAAAAGAGAACAGATTTTATATTGCCAACATCATCAGATTTGAACAAAATATGGTTATGAAAAGAGTATTGACTGAGATATGCTACTGAATTTCTAGTTTATATAACACATTTAACTGTAGTAAGAATTGCATAGTGTTAACGGGTCGCCGCGACAAACGTCTACAAGATACCTATCTGGCACTAACATATGTCAATGCTCAGGGAAGCGACTCGGGATGGGGCACGGGGACTCTTTGAGATTGTCAGTCTTAAGACGTGAACCTATAGAACTACGCGATTAACTACTTTTAGAAAATCTATCACTCTCTAGCTTGAAAATCAATTTATGCCCAACCTCATCGCTCTAGGTCATCACGCATTTTCGGCATCCAAACAGGCCGGATTGCAACGAAACTTAAGGAGGAGTATTACAACACCTAAAGACACAATCCTACCAAGTCTTGTGATCATCCGGAAAGGTGCCAAAATCCCAATCCATCCCAAAAAATGTGCAAAAACTGCAACAAAACTATTCAAAGAGGTAGCTCTATAGTACTGAAACACTCTTCCAAGGTCAAAACATCAAAATATAACCATTTTAGCACTGAAATCCACGGATTTAGCTCACAAACCGGTTGTCGTGAACCACAAAAAAACTGAGAATGGTTATGCTTAGATTAAAGAGCAAGAGACAAGGAACACAATGCACTAAACGATTATTACCAGTCAAAGAGAAAGATAGATTACAAATTGTAGCAGACTTGGAGCTCACAGACGTCCAAAAATCCTTTTAGATAATGATAATGGTCCCTTTCAAACTAAGGGTTTTGACTCAAAAACTTAGGACCCTTTCCCACGGCCATTGGCCACTTTACAAGGCTCATAGGTTCTGAGCGGGTAATAGAGAATAATGGACTAGATTACGCTTCAAGAATTATTACTAGCACAATTACAATGCTTTTTTGAAAAAAAGGATTGAATACAACGAAGTGTGGCGTATTGACGACTCTTTACGTGCCAAACATTCCCCTCTTCCTATTCATTGCACATCCTCGTGCAACTGCATTTGTTGCTGGGCCAATGACTGTAGTCTTTAGTAGTTTGTCATTCGTTCTTCTAGCGTCCCTGTGAGTCGCCTGAATTTCTCTGCCCGTGCTTCCATCTCGATCTTTGTTGCCAATTCTCTGAATGGGTTATTTGCTAAGAGTGCTCTAATATGAAATATGTCGAGCAGGCAATTCCTTGGTCATGGGATTGAATATTGAGGAGTCAACTTCAAAAAATACGGTCATGAATGCCTCCTCAAAGGTTTGCATGTAGTGTGAGGACAAAAACATGACTCTTGCATATAATCACATGATGATGTTTCTACTGGGAACGTCAGTTTCCAGATTCCAACATAAGCCTATGGTTCCTTCCACAAACACCTGCCAAGGATGCTCCACTGCTTCGATATCATTAAACTCCGTGATGCAGGTGATTAGCATTTTGGCAATTTTCACAAGCATTTGGCATGCGAGATCTGGCACCTCCTTCATTATGTTGATGACTCCTTTGAGTGTGTGAATCATATATTTCTATGAAGGAAAGAGATTATTGGTTGGATTTGTTATTACGGGGTAGTTGAGCATTGCAGGTCTTTTGCTTTTCCAAGAATAGAAACTATCCCACGATCGCCTTCTGTTGATGGGACAATAGGTCGGGTCGATACGGGGATGTTGTGGAGCATTCCTGTAATACGTTTCACATGTTGGATGCTGTTTGAACAATTTCTTTTGTCAGGTGGGCTGATTATTGATGATTGTTTGTACCCGTATAGCAGTTACATAAACATCCCTGTAATCACCTTTGTGGTTGGGCTCAACGATAGGCAACATTTTTCTTTTCCATTTTTGGGCTAATTATTGATGATTGTTTGTACCTGTATAGCAGTTACATAAACATCCCTGTAATCACCTTTGTGGTTGGGCTCAACGATAGGCAACATTTTTCTTTTCCATAAGAGAGCTTCTTGCCTTATCAATGGAAGTGCAATCATTTCATGCTCCAAATTCTTCACCACTTCATAAGGTGTGATCATAAGAAGGGCAGTTGATTCCAACACCTTGAGTTCATATTGCAGATATTTTTTGTATGAAGGATCACTTACTTCTGATATCCACCGCTAAATTTTATCTTTGGCAGTTTCGGAGATTGGTGTATTGGTTGGATCTTCAAACTCATGCATTGCTGTTTTTGTGTTCGTACGGGCACCTCTGTGTGTTGGGTTTCCGGTGTCACGTGTCCCTGTCCTGTTGTGTAAGAGACTTCTACAGGGACTGGCTGGGCTTGCATTGTGTTTATGGTCTGTTATTTTTGTTGTACTGTCACCCGATGTATCACGCCCTGAGCAGCCATGTCCTCCTTTGCTTTGGCAAGTTGTTTTTGTACCTGGTCAATCTCCACATCTTTAGCTTTTTGTATAGCTTGATGCCCTGCTATTAGGATTTGTCTATCGTATTGTCTTGAGCCAGGGCAGTCTTTAGATCTTGTATTTCTTGTGTCAGCAAGTTGGTTTAGCTGACATACTCGTTGAGGTTGGCATTTCTTGCATGGCTAAGAGCTGTGTAAGAGTCCTACTCACCACGGCATATGACTCTCCAAGTTTTGTGTTCTGATGCTTCTCTTTGGCCAACTCTTCTTCTAGTCGTTGCTGCTCTACCTGCAAATTTGTATTTATTTCATTGAAGGCATGAACTTCGTTGTAGTAATAAGCAACATTCTCTTGTTCACTCTGCAGGTCTGAATGGAGTTGTGTTTGAATTGGTTGTAACTCCTCGATCCTTTGTTGCAGTTCCAGATTGTCTTTGGCTACTTTGGTTGCCTCTTTCTTGGTGTCTTCCAGCTCCAATTTGTGCAGGTAGTAGAGTGCTCTTTGACATTGAAAATAGAGCTTGACTTGTTCTAAATGTGCGTCAATGTCAAAGGACCTGATCAATTGTGCCCCTTTATCTACCACTACCTACAAATGAGGTGACCTTGGCTTTTGTTGTTTCCCTTGAGCTTGGTTGGAAGTGCCAACCTCTATTGTCTCTGTTTCTTCTGTTATCTTTGCTTGTTCTTGTTGTGCTTCATGATCAGTTGGAGTTGTGGTGATCTTTGGAATTGCGGCCTCTTCCTCTTGAACTGTTTTTGTTGTTGGCAACACTTTGTCCATTGTTTGTTCAGGTATGTCCATGGTGTGCTCTTTCTTTTCCTTTTCAACCGCTGGATTAGCTGATTCTTGTGTAGGGGAAGGTATGTTTGCTTTGATTGTTGATGGTGTGTTTTCTATATGACTTTCACAAGTGTCTAAACCACCTTCCTCCTCTTGATTTATTTTTGCCTTGTTAGTTTTTTCCGCCTCCTCTGTCTTAGTAGACTTGTTAGATGATTCAAGATCATCGACACGTTGGCACTTTGCTTCTTCTCTTTCCCTTTGTTCCATCTTGCGTTTGAGCTCGTTCTAAATCCGTTGCCGCATATCGCTGGCAATATTCAGATTTTTTGCTGCCTCTTTTCTTCTTCGTTGTTTGATTCTTTCTAGAGCTTCAGCCTTCCCGTGTTCTAGAGGCATGTTCTCCTCGTCCTCTCTTTTGTCATCTGTTTCCGTTCCAAGGCTTCTTTTTTCCTCATTCCTTTGTTGGCGGAGTCTTTCCCTTTGTGCTTGAGCCTCTTCCATAGATCTTCGTGCTTGTGTAATGGGGCCCTGGTTAATCGTACCGTTACTCTTGTTTGTCTGATTGTAAATTCGTCTTCTTTTTCCTCCTCTAAAGATTGATACTCTAAGGAAGTATCTCTCTGCTATGATCTAGCTTCATCGTTGTGCGACACATCTGGTTTTGTCTCTTTGCTATCAGAGTGATGTTTTTTTAGAGCTTTGCCCAGTTTGCTTTGTCTTTGATGGTCATCCTATAGATGGTCTTGCCACCGACTTCACCGCTCTTTTGGATTTATGAATTAAATCCAGCTGTGCTTCTACAGATGGTAATTCATCAATCATGCCTAAGGCTTGATAAGAAATTCTTGTTAGTATTGGTCCAACATTTATATGTGATTTGCTATTATCACTCCCTGTGATGTTTGCTTCCACTAAATTGTCAAGGATGTGATTTCCAAAGTCACAGCTGACCACCCTTCTTTCTACCAGTCCCATTGCCATGACCACTGCCATATGCAATATTGCTTTGGTGTATCACAGTGGCTTTTGCACTTTGAAGTGTTGTGATATTAATCGTAGAGGAAGCTCTGTCTCGAAGTAGATTAGATCTTGATAGGTCAATTTGTGGCCCCTCTGCTTCACGAAGGCCTTGTCATATCTATGGCTTTGGTCTTGTGCAATAGATTGTGGGTTCCATGTTGCAAGTGAAGAGCTTCGTTGATGATTTTTGCGGTGATTTTTACTTTGACGATAGCCCCATCTTTTTCTGTTAGTGTTGCTTCCCCATTGTATTATATGGAGCTGATTAGTTCATGGGCTCACCGGAAATCTGTTCCCCATGGTGGTAATCTCAAGAAGCTGTCCAAATGTAGGCATCTGACCCCTTCTACCACTTTAGATTTTTGGTGTATCATCCACAATTCCTTTGGAAATAAGATGGTCTTGACTATCACTCGATCTGTCACTTGGAATTTCCTGAAGAAGATGTTTGCGGATATTGCTTCTATTTCCTGAAATCCGTGATGTGAGCTTTCTTGTTTGATGAGATATTACAGTGCTCTTGTAAGGTGCCACCTCCCACTCTTTTTGTGCTTTCCTGCAAGGCATCCTAAGGCCAGTTTCAAGATGATTTTAGAGTTAGGCAATGATCAAAAAGCTGTCGGGAAACGAAAAAATGCAAACTTGACCATAAAATGAGAAATGAGCATAACTCTATCAAAACTACTCCAAATTTGACCAAACTTCACCAGTGCATCTAAGACAACTATAGTCACAAGGCACGTGATCACATATGAATTCTGGCTCTAAGATACATGGATCCCAATCCATGTTGGATCACATTTTGATGATTTGATTATACCACCTGGTTGCGCACATTAAGGTAATGCGTCCAAATTTTTTGGGGTTTGGATCATTGGTTAAGATTTTAGGCCAAATTTTGGAAAATTTGTTTTAGACTTGGAGAATTTGAGCCCTTTGGTTGGTATTTTGAGATCCAAATGACTTGTTACTTTAGGGCCAGACTTTGTAGAGTATTTAGGACGAGATGGTGATGTCCACTTTTGGCTAGGTGAAAAGGGTACATGGATCGTGATCCATGTTGGGCAAGGTTTGGGATTGCCATTTAGCACACATGTTCCTATGGCACATCCTAGTACACAGGTGAATTTTTTTCAAGTTTGGACATGGTTTTCCTAAGTTTACTTCATTTCTCAGTTTATGGTCATACTTTTCCGACTTTAACTACATCTGACTTTTGGACCCCTTTCTGAACCCTTTGTTGGTCTCTGGTGTTTCCTTGTCTTCTATTGATTTGTATCTGAGGATCACCTTGTTTCCCATTTGTCTATTAATTTCCAATGCTATCTGATTGTATGTGAAGTTGGAGATCTAACTGAGCAAATTATGGAACCTTGGAAGCACTTTTAGCAAGATTTCATAAACTTTGAAATTTGATTGTTTCTCTTTGGCACTTTGGTTTTCGACACATCTGCTTTGAACTTCAAAAGCAACATGTATGCACTATCCTTACTCAATTGCCTTGTATTTCTCTTGTATAGAACCACTGGTTTGTAAATTTGAACTCTGCCAGAATTTTGTTGAGGAACATGGATTCTGGGTCAAATGCTACCAGACTTGGTGGGTTTGCTTTTGACACATATTTCCAATTGACATAGAATTTTAGGCTTATGATCATTTTATCACAAGTTAAACCTAAAATGACCATTTATAGATTGAAACTGCTAAAACTCTTGATTCTTGGTGATTTAGTGCCCCATTTTGTGCCTAATTTGCATGGCATGCTCCTCTTTGCTACCTCTAACCATAGGCTGAGCTTTTTGTTGAATCTGTAATTATGGTACATGGATCGTGATCCATGTTGGAGCATGGTTTGCAAATCCATGCAGCACAATGTTTTTTTTGGGTGTATGGAGAGTGCACTGCCCAATTTTCTCTGAATTTGGTGTTCCTCAGGTTTTTGCAACTGTGATTAGCTGGGTTGATTCTCCCACATATCAGGATCCTTCTGGAGGACATATTTGTGATTTTGACATGTGTAGCTGTTCCAAATTGGTTCTGACAATTTGTAGATTTTTCGTCTTTGATTTGATGTTTTTGGTACAGAGTAGCAAATGCACAATTGTTCTTGCGGGGTTAATGATCATACCTAACAAATCTGGTACAGTAAGAAATACTGTGGTAGTCGCAACAGACAGAAGTGCGACATAGAAGTTTAGTTTTCTCAGCTCTCTCTCTCTCTCTCTCTCTCTCTCTCTCTCTCTTTCTCTCTCTCTCTCTCTCTCTCTCTCTCTCTCTCTCTCTCTCTCTCTCTCTCTCTAAGCAAATGAGTTTGAAATGCCCCATTCTGACTATATGTTCCCGACCTACCCAAAAACCTTGTGCATACTTACCTTGATTGCTCATATTTTTCTGTCAAACCACCTGCGATTCAAACGGTTCATCATTTGGACATTCGGTTGCCAAATGGCTTCTAATATGCAATTTTGATTCGTCACAGGTTGACTCAAAATTTGACAGGTGCTAAACCTTTCCACATTTTCCATGTTCGAAGCCCTTGCTTTGTAGATTCGGCGTTTGCCTCAATTTCAGTTGTCCTGGCTCAACTTATTAATTTTTTTTTGCTTTTTTTGCTTAAAATTAAAAGAAAGTTACCAATAATTATTATTATTTGGTAATTTTTTTTCCAAAATTATTATGCTCACTCATATACACATCATCCCAGTGTAGCATCTTACTTCTCATGAATTTTGCAATATGGCTCAGTAATATGTCTAAAAAAGCTCATAAAAAGGCAAACAATTATCAAGAAATCATTATATACAAAGTTATGATCATCTTGTTGCGTTTGTGTTACTCCCCCCTTCCCATTCTGTGTCGTCCCGAACGAAGATACGGTGTGGTGCATAAGCGCGAATAATGTGTCTATGCGAGGACGTGTAATGTGGCCCTATCATGCAAATTGAAGAGATGCATGGGGTAATGAGATGTTAAGCAAGATATGGGTCTTGAACTGTCTGTTCAGGGGCTTTTGTTGGTGAGGTTGCTTTGAAGCTACTAGGCCTGAATAAAAGAATTTGGATAAGACGTGCTCGTTCTTTGATGGTAGTGACCGGAAATCTGGGATAGTTGATGTGACTTATGTTGGAATACATTTGATTTGTTATGATTGGTAGCTTGGGAACTTTGTTTGATGATGTTGCTGGTATTGTTTTGGTCTCCATTGCCATGTTGTTGGAACATTAGCTTTTTGATTTGTTGGATTGGCTTTGATTTCCAAGGAGAAGTGTCAGATTGGGTAGTGGAAGCCTTGTTTTCTTTGGAATGAGCATGCTTTGTGTTTGAATAAGTAGATCCAATGAGTTGTGTTTGAAAATGGGTAAAAATGCTTTTATGAATCCATAATGGTTTAGGCTTGGACTGCATCATAGTTGTCTTGACCAAAACCTCTCTGACTGCCTTGGTTGAATGCGTAGAATTAGGTGTAGCTTCTCCTAAAAGAGACTGAATTTTCCAAATGTGATCTGTTTACGCCAATGGAGTATTGAAGGAGGTGTCATTGAGGTGGAGTTATAATGTGTCATTGTACCAATTTGGTGTTGCCTTGTGTGTGCGCATCCACGACACTCCAAGAATCACTACTTCATTAAGATCTGTATCTTGCATTACATTAAATTGGTGAGGGAAGATCTGACCATCCACATTGATTGACAAATTGGCTTGACCCATGCTTAACATCGTCTCTCTTCAATTTAGTTTCAACAACTATAATTGGAGCCATTTTCATCGTCAAACCTTCGCAAAAGGAACAACTTACTCACGTTTTTACACAATCCTTTTTTACTAGTTATTGGCCCTGATGGAGACGCTTAGACTCTATCCCAAGAGCCCAAGTGGCCACAATTTTGAGCACACAACATGGAGGACACACATCCAAGATAACTTGAGCCCCTTGGCCAGGGCTCATGGAAGGCGGACCAGCAAACAGCCCACCACCATCTCATGCAAGTTAAGCATGGAGACCCCACGCTTTGAAAGTGAAAAATGTATGCACTACTTCACTAAGATTTGTATCTTGCATTACATTAAATTGGTGAGGAAAAATTTGACCATCCACATTGATTGACAAATATAGTTTCAACAACTATATTTGGAGCCATTTTCATCGTCAAACCTTCATAAAAGGAACAACTTAATCGCATTTTTACACAATCCTTTTTTACTAGTTTTTAGCCCTAATAAAGACGCTTAGGGGGACTCTATCCCAAGAGCCCAAGCGGCCACAACTTTGAGCACACAACATGGAGGACACACATTCAAGATAACTTGAGCCCCTTGGCCAGGGCTCATGGAAGGCAAACCAACAAATGGCCCACCACCATCTCATGCAAATTAAGCATGGAGACCCCATGCGTTGAAAGTGAAAAATGCTTCTTTCAGGAACAAATTGAGTGATGAGGCTTCTCATGCCTCATACATATGTCCCAAGAGGTTCCTCATCAACCATCTCAGGCAATGTTGGACAAACTTGAAAATATCCCCAAAAATGCATCGGGTTGCGTGGGGCCAGTCCTGAACTGAATTGCTATATGCTATTGAGTGTGCCTCATACAGGCGTTCATAACTGTTTTTTGTTGAGGACATCGGGATGTCGAGCCCTTTGGAAGGAGCACCTAAACATCCCAATCCCTTCCCGATTTGGGAGATGCAAATCACAGAAGTTTGCGATCGATGGCCGATGGCCGATGGTCGATGTTGTTGTGATGATTGATGGCTCTGTCAAGACCTTGCTCGCCAGTAAGAATCCCCATCTACTCTTGAATCATGATGCGTGGTGTACTCGTGTGAGGTGCACACCCCTATACCTCTACGTTTTGAGTTGGGGTAGGACGCTCGTGATCAGGCCCTCTTAAATCTGACCACGCCTCCGCTACAAGTAGACAATGGATGCGAGGAGAAATTACAAGTCAAGGCTATGCACCATCGCACTTCCCTGCCAATCGGATCCATTGTGCACCGCACCCCCGAGCTGTGAATGCCTAGATCGGGCGTTCCATCACCCCTATCTATGCCATGGCTCAACCAAGATCCTACATAGACTGGGATTAATGTGCGACTATACTACGAAAATGTGTAGTTATTTGTGTGTTTGGGGGGGGGGGGGGGGGTTGATTAAACTCAAAACAATCACCCCCTTCACGTGTGGATACCACTAAGACAAATAAATGGTACATGTGTGACAATGGAAGAGAAAAAAATTGATAAATATGCATCGCGTGAGCATTGCCTTGTTCAAACCCTCTCTATTAACTCCTTTCTCCTATAAGCGTAATCATACATGTGTGCATCATTTATCAGTATGAGTACGTGACATGGATAGAGAGAGAGAGAGAGAGAGAGAGAGAGAGAGAGAGAGAGAGGCTCAGGACTAAGTGGTACGGGGATGGGAGGGTGGAATCTACAACGGGGGCATTGTGGGTCGTAAGTGGCTGCGTAGAAAGTAATCTAGGGTACCCTAGATTACTTTCGGGGGCCGTCGCTTTGCATACATGTTTTAAGTAAATTAGGACCCCCACGTTTTAGATCGCGGACATGGCAAAGTGGTTAGGGCATGCACCTCTCAAGGGTGAGGTCACGAGTTCTAACCCCACGCGCCCCCATAATGGGGTACCCTAGATTACTTTTGAAATGAGAGTACCCCTAGATTAAATTTTACCCTAGATTGCAAAAGTAATCTAGGGAACCCACATTCCAAATTGCGGCTCACAATGCCCGTGCCACTACATGGCAAAGTGGTTAGGGCATGCACCTCTCAAGGGTGAGGTCACGAGTTCTAACTCCACGCGCCCCCATAATGGGGTACCCTAGATTACTTTTGAAATGAGAGTACCCCTAGATTAAATTTTACCCTAGATTGCAAAAGTAATCTAGGGAACCCACATTCCAAATTGCGGCTCACAATGCCCGTGCCACTTAGTCCCGAGGCCTGCGAGGGGGGGGGGGGGGGGGGGGGGCTCCGGTGTTCGGGAAAAATGTGTCTCAGCTCAATATTGTGCCGTTTTCAATTTCACACATTAATGCCGGTTGAGGACAAGGGAAAAAGGAGAAATTCCATCCCAAAACAGAGAAAAATAGTGTAAAAACTCGTAAAAGTAACCTAATTTTTAAAATTTTTCTCTTAACAGATTCAAGGAAAGGAATTTTGTATATTTGGAAAAAATGATTTTTTCCGAACACTAAAAAAATGGCAGATCACCCTTATTTGGTATTGAGAGAGAGAGAGAGATGTTACTAATGGCACAAAGGTATAAGGAACTGCACTCATGATGCACAAATGTGGTCCTACAGCAACAAAAATATACAGAAGGCCCAACAAGAAAAAAGTGGAGTGTAATGCAAGGGAATGGGAGCTTATGTACACTCACATTCTACACTACACTACATTATACTATGCTTGCTTGGCTCCTGAAAGAGCCAAATGCCTTCCAAGCCCCTGCTCTTAGCACATATTGGTGATACGCCGCCGCTATCGCTGCTCCAATGAAAGGACCCACCCAAAAGATCCACTGTATGCACAAAATGAAATGTGATTAGTACCTTTTGGCGATGAAGGACTTCAATGTGATTAGACCAAATTATAACTTGATTAGAGTTAATCATAACTGACTACAATGGGAATCATTACCATAATAAGCTAATTAGGACATACTTTTGTGCATGTCCAAGTGCTTTTAGGTAATCATGGACCGTACTTATAGTTAACTTTCATTTAAGTTCATCATAACTGACTACAATAAGAATCATTATCATAATAAGGGCTAACCATTAGCATAAGAAGCTAATTATGGCATACTTTTGTACAAGCATGCACACATTTGGTAACAAATTCATTGAAAGTTGCTTGTAATTACTCAATTGTAATTAGCAGTTTAATTAGTGTCTGGTCTCATTTTGTATTAGTATGGAATAAATTGTTCATTTAAAAAATTGATTTGTGTTTGATTGTGACTGATCATTGCACTCCACATCAGAAGCAGCCAAATACATAAATTCGAAGAAGCCAACCAGCTATTGGTGTGTGAGAAAAAAGTAAGCTTTTGTTCTGTGGAGAAGAAAGCTGCTTTTGAGTACTACTCACATGATCATCCCAGCTCTTTTTGTCGTTGAAGATCACAGCAGCTCCAAAGCTTCGAGCGGGGTTAATGCCAGTGCCAGTGATTGGGATTGTAGCCAAGTGCACCATGAACACAGCAAACCCAATGGGAAGGGGTGCCAACACCTATACATCACATGTCCACCACAAGAAGATCAGCCCTACCTTCAGAGGTTGTACAAATGAAAATCGTAAATTCGCATATATACAAGTGGAAGGAACCACTTGCAGGAATGAGGCTTGCAGAATGTGCATATATGCATATCATTAGATATAGATGTACATGCATATAGCCAAACATATAGATATATGTACCCCATATCTACACAATCCATATGTATATCTACATATGGATTGCGTACATGTACAATGTTCGCATGCATTTAGGTGCATAAATTTGAACCGTTTTGCATGCAGAAAGATATCATTTTGAATCTTTATGCCAGAGAGATATTGCTAGTGCAATTTGCTGCAAACTTACTAAGGAAAGAGCTTCCAAAAGCTTCTTTTCTTAATCTATGCATAGACCTAGCTTCAAGATGTATGCATTATGAATTTCTCTGCATGCACATGCATTAGAAACTATCCATATCTCTCTTTCTCAATCCCACACACACACACATGCCCGTGCACCCACACCAGAAATCAACAATGATGACACCTAAGCTTTAATGGATATAGGCACATGTATCTACCGGGACATGGGAGTCGCGAGCATTGCGCTTCGGGTCGGTGGCGGAGAAGACGGTGTAGACAAGGACAAATGTGCCAATGATCTCAGCTGCAAGACCAGTGCCCAAAGAGTAGGGGGAGGCAACCGAATTGGCACCACCTCCAGACTGCACATAGAAGCTCTTTTGGAAGCCCTTCACAAGCCCTGCCCCACATATGGCTCCAAGACACTGAGCTATCATGTAGAAGAGGGCGCGAGGTAGCGAAACCTTTCTAGCCAAGAACAAGCCGAAGGTGACGGCCGGGTTAATGTGTCCTCCTGCATCATCCACAGGAGTCAAATTTAGTGGGCTTCCATTACAGCATCATGACAACAAGCAAAGAGCTTTAGCCTAAACCCAACAATTTCAAAGCCCCAACTTCCAAGGCTATCCAAATCTTCACAAATTTACCTCACTAATTGCTTTATTCTTGACATTAAAACCTTAGGAAAGACCTTAATTCAGAACAAAAAATCTTGAAACCTTTACTTTCCAAGTAAAAGGACTCCAATTACTGCAATTAAGGCCTTAATCTTGCTTAGAGAGGTTACTATTGCTTGTATTCTTGTATAGGAGAGGTCACTTCTTACCTGAAATTCCAGCAGTGCAGTAGACAAGAATGAAGATCATGCCCCCAAAGGCCCAGGCGATGCCGAGGACGCCCACGCCGCCGCAGGAGGCGGACTGGGCGTAGCCGATGACGGTGGCAATGGTGATGTAGAGGAACAGGAGGGTAGCAACAAACTCAGCAATGCAAGCTCTGTAGAAGGACCAAAGGGAGAATTCATTGAAATCAATGAAGGGGGTGGGAGGGGGATCTGAGTAGTCCTTGGGGGGAGGCGCCCCCTCTACCTCTAAGGCTCCCTCTTTGCTCATCTTCTCTCTCGCAATACACACACACAAAGGCTTCTCTGCTTTCTCTGCTCCCTATTCCTTCTTCTTCAAATAGTGCATGCAGAGGAGAGGAGTGTCATGCCCACTAACAAAAGCTGTATGAGGAGGTCACATGGGAGCTAGAACCTCCAGCTCTCTTGTCTCTCTCTCTCTCTCTCTCTCTCTCTCTCTCGCAATGGTTGCCTGCAAGCCAAAAATTCTCTCTCTCTCTCTCTCTCTCTCAACGGTTGCCTGCAAGCCAAAAAGGTACATAGCAGAGAAGCATGATGAGGAGGTCACATGGGAGCTAGAACCTCCAGCTCGGACGAAGGACCAACAGAAAAGATAAGACAGCGCAGAGAAATACATCAAAAGTAATAAGGTCAATTTTCAAAGTGGAAGGAAAGAGAAAAGTACAAAAAGAGAGAGAGAGAGAGAGAGAGAGGGTGCTACAACTTTTGTAAAAGAAAAGGAGAGGAGAATCGACACCGAGGTGTCGATTCTCCTCGTGCATCTCTTAGGAGGAGGTCCCGATCGCAGCACACAGAGAGAGAGAGAGAGAGAGAGAGAGAGAGAGAGAGAGAGAGAGTAGGGGATACCGATTGGAGAAAATGCAAAGTAGGTGGAATCTTTTGCAATCCTCTTTCTCTTGTCAATTGGAGGAGCCTCAAGTCCATCTCTCTCTCTCTCTCTCTCTCTCTCTCTCTCTCTCTCCCCCATCGACTTCTTGCAGGCTTGCAACCCCTCCCTCTCCCTCTCTCTCTCTCTCTCTCTCTCTCTCTTTGTGTCCTCCAATGACGGCAATGCCCACCTCAGCTTTTAGGTCACTCAACAGCTTCACCCGCCCAGTGCCATGTAACATTTAATGGGGTAGTAACTTATGTGTAGCGGAAATTAACATAGACATAGGTAGCATTGCATTAAGAATAGATTCCTAATGAGCATAGCAAGAGTGCTTGGTTGGAAAGAGAGAAACAAAAGCATAACACCTCGGTCCCAACTCCAAAAGGCTTTGTATTATAGGTTTTCCCCATCAAGGGAGACAATTTACAATACAATACTTTGTGTTCCTTCAATAACTTGCCAGTGCAATGAAGAAGGAAGCTTCAAGCACCAAACTTACACTTAAAAAACACAACATCAATTCCCTCACGGTTTCAGACCAAGACCTCACACACCTTCGAAGATGGTGAGAGCTAGCGGGGTATGAGAATAGATCTAGAGGAAGAAGAAGTATTCTTACAAGAAATAAATATTTCTCCTCACATAATCACTCTTAATAGCTTAGCATAGCTTAGTAATTAGCATGGTAAAGGTGATGAGCATGCATTGGAGCTTGGCTCTTGGTTGGATTTGCATTACAAAGCCAAGAGTTGTTGGTGTGGCCTCCCTTCTCATAAGCTTGGAGTAGATGATAAGCTTTCCATTAAATATTGAGAAGGAGATAGTCTTCTTTTCTTCACACATGAGTTGGTGTGAGTGTGTGTGTGTGTGTGTGATAATCCCCTGCAAAAATCAGCCCCCTCTCTCTCTTGGTCGACCCCGCTTGTTATTTCCTCTTGTTGGCCCCTCATTGGCTCATGTCAAGCTTAGCCGATAGGAAATAAGAGGCAAAGTTGAAAGCATGTGACAAGTGTCCCTCTTTCCCCTTTAGTGAAGCTTAGCTAATTCAAATATTACATTTAAATCCCCATTGGATCTTTTACCCTTCTGGCCAATAGGAAAGCAAGCCATTGGGCTGCTTAATTCCCATTGGACCCCTTGGCAGGTTGTTCAATAATCTTCTAGGAGGCTCAATTTTCATTGGTTCTTTTATCAAGTGTTTTTTAAATAAATTAAATTAAATTTACTTTAGCCTAATTCTCATTGGTCCACCTCTATGGCCGTCCAATAGGATTTGAATGCACTTTGGAGGCAACTGGGCTAAGAACCTCACATGTGTCCACTATGCCCTTTGTGTAAAGGGAAGCTTTGAGTGTGTGTGTGTTCTCTTTCACCTCTTCTCTCTTTCCCTACCTTTAGGGCTCTCCCCCTCCCATCCAGGGATATCTGAATAGTTTATGGTCTTCACAAAAGCATCCAATTCTGTTAAGCTTGACCATTTGGACTTTACTTTTGAATTTTGGAACCTTAACCTTTTGAAAATCTTAATGGGTTAAACCCGATGGTCTTTGAAGCACCATTCATGCACATTGCTCTTTTCCAAATGGCCCCCCTTTGGATCCCTATTTTTCTTGCTTTGAATCCTTATTACTGTGACCAGTCTGCTAGCCTTACCAATATTCTCACCAATCTACTCGCTTTACAAATATTCTAGCTTTTTCTCCCCTTGTACTTCCCCATATTAAATGATCAGTTTAACATGAGAAAATCATTTAGGAGAATTAGATATTAGTTATTATGACATGCCACGCATCCTCACTTCGCCCTTCGTCGGCTTGTGCCGGATTTGCATCGCCGTGTGCTCGTGCTTTTAGCATGTGTGCACCCATGCTAGTGAAAGGGTTATCGAGGAAGGACGCGGCAGTGACAAGGGAGCATCAAGCAGCAAAGCGAGGAAATCAAAAGGGAATCTTTTAAATAAATTCATATCATTAAAAGTGACCCACTAGAGAGAGAGTAGAGCTAGAGACTTTTAATTTATAACTCTTAGAGTCTTGACCTTTCGAATTAAAGAATATTCAAGTGGCATCTCAGCCCCAATGACTCCTCCAATTGAACATGGGCAATACTAGAATGGGCAAGCCGCCTGTGTAATTAGCTTAGAGAGCCTTCTCGTAGCCCTCCGAAAGAGCCTCTGAAGGTGCCCCCCAAGTGAAAAGGTCTGCCCGTAGGCTTGCTGCAGGAGCCACCGAGCCGAAAAGAGCCCCTAGCTTGGGGAGTGGTTCAACCACCCTCCGAAAAGGTCTCCCACCTCCGAGACAAGAGATTTCCGGTTTGAAGCATGCGTTTCAATTGACTCCCGATGAAAAGGACTCGATGCGGCATTGGAAATTGGAACAATGACCGGTTTAAAGCATGCGTGTTCAACTGACTCCCGATGAAAAGGACTCGATGCAACATTGGAAATCGGAACAGTGACTGGATAGTACCTTGCAGTCATAAGAAGGTGTTGTATGGGATTGTCTCGTCGCCACTAAATGGGCCCTTCCTGTGAGAGGGCCATATGTTCTAGCTACGCTTTTAGCATAGCTATGGGCAGGCACTCTTAGAGCCATCCATAGGCCAGGGTCAGACGAGCCCGGTGATAATCGTCCATGATTGTTGGTTGCCTACACTCCTCTGTTCACACAAATCGGCATAACATAATAGAAATGTTTTAGAGGGAAAGCTCGACATCAATCGGCGTCACCTTAGTGGTAATGTGCTCGTTTCTAGGTAATTTGGATGTGGTTCGAAATGCAGTGCCCTCATTTTGCGTTGGAAAGCGCCTCATAGCACTGCTCTTCCGGGGGGGGGTCGCCCAAAGAACGGTGGGTTTGGATAGAGGCTATGTTTTTTTTACCCATTCCCCACGAGCTAGGAAGGACGCATGCCCCTTTTCCTCTCTCTTCCGTCAGCCCGTCTAAACCCAACCATAGACATCACTCGCACCTAAACGTTGTTCCCAAGTCCTCCCCATCAATTGATTCACCCTAAGAAACTAGGTGATGCTTGAAAAAAAAAAAAAAAAAAAAACACACACACACACACACAAACTCTCAAAGGCAAGCAATATCTAAAGAATAAGTCAGCGTATGTCCTTTTTTATGAGGTTGCCTTCTCTCGTCTATATGTAACACGGGGTCCAACTCAAGGGATCAAAGGTGGGAGTGAAAAGTAGGATCAAGATTCAATGAGGACCGCGGATTTTTTCGGCGCCGTGAAATTGTAATCTCGACACAAAAAGTAATCTCTGCACAGTCATAACTTTCGGCAGCATGGCACGGTGCCTTTTATTTGTGCATTGATGTCAAGCTTAAAGTAGATTCTTTCATTTATGACTCTTGCAAGTATGCTCAGCATTCACTCATCCTACTTTAAAGAGTCTAACTTTCGACCCACATCAAAGTAATGCAAAAATCCACACTGTATCTAATCTCGGCACACTGTGGGTAATCTCGACACACGAAAAAAAAACTACTCTCTCTCTCTCTCTCTCTCTACCCCTCTCTCGCACACGCACGCACGCATGCACACAGTAACATTCACACTCACGGACGCAAAGAAGTGTGCTTTTTCATCCAATCACCCTCAATCACAGACGGGGAGAGAGAGAGAGAGAGAGAGAGAGAGAGAGAGAGAGAGAGAGAGAGAGAGAGAGAGAGAGAGAGAGAGAGAGAGAGAGAGAATCCATGCACATGTAAAAAGTGGTTGTCTCTCCACGACCACCTTTCTCCAAAAATCTTTATAGCTCTGATACCACTGAGAAGATAGGGGACCAAGCATGATATTCTCCACCCCTTGAATCTTCTTATAAGCATCCTAACCTATCTTTATGAACTCCTAAGCCATCCTTAGCCAGTCGTGCCTAGGGACGGTGCCCCCCTTGGTCCTACCCTTGTTCTGACACCTTCCTAATTATAAAGCCTTGAGCATCATCTTAGTAAGATTAAGAGGACACATCTTTGTCAAGTGGTCTACCTTGAATTTTGATTGCAATTTGAAGCAAGTAGACCAACCATAAAAATCCATAGAATTGCTCTCCCGTATTAGGGATCTCTAAGCAATGCAAGAGTCCAACCCACCTTATGAAACTTTGCCTTTCACTACCATTGTCTATAGTTATATTCTTGTAGGTTTGATGTCAATCTAGCCTTGCAACCCTTGAAATCAATCTGAGTAGTGAACTACTTAGTACTCTCAGGGTGAAACGCTATCTCAACTTTGCAACACACAAATAATGGTAGCTATGGCATAATTCTTGTTCATAAGTAAATTAGTTTTGAAATGTCAAAACCGATCTTTGCTTCATGTTCGATTGTTTTTTAGAGGTATAGGACTTTGATTGTTGTGGCTTTCTTCTAGCTTGACTAGACTATCTTCTTTCTTGATTTGTGCTTTCATGGTGCGATGTCTATCCTTGGCATCTCTACATAGCATATAGGGTTGTGTCTTGTCACCTTTGGCCTTCATGGTAGCTTTGCTCCTACAAGTGTTGAGAACCAATCCATCCCACGTGCTTGTTTGTTCATCTACCTTGGATCTTCAAGCCAACTACGTCATTGACTCCGATATAATTGCTTGGGGCAAGCGCTTTCTTGGTCTTATATATACACGAGGATGCACAGATGGATAGAATGAGTCAAGCATGCAGTAATCAAGATAGGAAGACTCACATCATGCACTGACTAAACCATGCAAATCCTTGTATATTAATATTTAATTAGTTTTTACCCTAAGCCCTTGAAAGTGTTATAAGATTTGATGGTACCTTAAATAGGTTTCTATTGCCAACTTAGTATTATTGTGCTCCCCTAGTATTGATGAGAGTGCTTATTTCATGAGAAATTACGACAAAGTTACAAGGATATTTTCCTTACGATGTCACTTATTATCATGAGCACGACACAATGCCTTTATCAATGCACATACCCCTTTGTTGAATGCACCATCCTTTATCTTCATACTCTCAAATAGAAATCAACCAAAGCAATTGCAAATGTCATTAGTCCTATGTAGGCATTGCACAAGTCTAGCAACAGAGTAAATATTAGCATAAGGAGTTTTCAAAGGAGCTTGAGCCTGCTCAAGCATTATTTGGCCTACCTTTGAAAGAATTTAGATAAGTAATTGCCATGGAATAACAATTTTATACTTTATTTCTTTTGTTGCTATTAGTTGTACTTATGTTGTCGATTGGACATGTTTCCTTTAAAGGGTTTTTGTTCTGGACATCGTAATAATACAAAAAAAATATCTTATCAAAGTCCCTTAAAGGCATACAAGTGACTTTTTGCTAGCAAGGCTAATGTTATTGTACCTTTCTTGTTAGATGTCCTTTTAAGGAGGCCATTGCTTCTTATCTAGTCGCAATGCGGTCCATCACATTGTTGATCCAAGGTTTACTTCACCATACTTAGCTAATAAATTGATAGATACTAAAGTGGAAAGGTCAAAATCTCTTTGATTGTGGGGAGATTGTTAGTTCAATAATTGCCATAAGTTAAAGAGATTTGCAAGATAGGAGTCTTGATCATGTGCATGATAATGTGTATATTCCTAGAAAGAAACCATACAAATACCACTAACGTGATTCATTTATTTAGTCACTGTACGTGGCAAAGAGTTTGCTTCAATCAAATTAGAGAGCGATTTGAAGCTGTATTTGGTATCTAAGTGCACTCCAACGCAACCTACACAACGTCAAAGGCACCATAGTAGAGGCATAACTTACCCAAAAAGGAATGCACAAGTGTTGTGCAAGGTGTTGGATTCAACCTCTCACCTCAGACCCATTGCATTAAAAAGGCGTTACAAAGCAAACAATGGTTCAAGGTGTGGTGTTGATAAACATATATACATATCTGATTTTGTGCTTTCCACTGCTCACATATGGCATGCTGATGAAAATCACTTGTTTACTAAATAAGCCTTATTGGTGACCAGTTCCTCAGCTTTCAGAACAAGGCCTTGTCCAAAATTTGGTTAAGGAATGCAGCCTTTGGTGCAATCCTCTGTATATAAACTGCAGTATGGAATGCTGATTTTCTCCAACTCTGGCCACCACAAAAGCCAGAGCCTATGGTGCTGTCCCGGCTTCGTGAAAGAGGTGCCGTTTCCATGAGACATGTTTCTCTAGCAATGCTATACGTATTGATTCCACAGCGTCATGAAGCTGCCACTTCCTCACTTCTTGAAGGGATGCTATACATATATCGCTTCGGCAACATCATAGAGATGCTATTTCCTTTTCTTCCCAAGCAATGGTGTACAATGCGCGATTAGCAAACGGCATGTGCTGTGACATACAGATTCTAGGGAGCCGAGGTGATTGAATAGTACAGGAGCTCATTCTAGATGTCCGCAACCTCTGGTAACCACCAATGGACGCAATCTTGCTGTCGCACGTTCAGTTGTTGAGGATGCCAATAGACACTCAGATGTGCATCCTTTCTGTATGCGGAGAGCTTCATAACGTTGAGCACATGAACATGTACTTTTATCATTCCCAGGACTTCTTCTAGAGCTCGCATCTCATTTAGATATGTGGACAGATCAGACTTGTCGTTTGCTGGCTCTGTCTTCTCTTCACAATGCCCGCCCGAATTCCATCGCCCTCCCCTGGAAGCAGGAAATAAGATTAAGCCATCTTAAATAGAAATGATTAAGATGGGTTTTTGCACCTATCAGAAGTCACATTGCAAAATAGCTAGTGCAATCCCTGTCCTTTACCTGAAATGCTATGGAGAGTATGTCCGAAAAAAAGACACGTGTTTCATGTGGATCTACATGCCTATCGAGCCATTGAGCCCATGTAGAGAGAGCTCGTTTGTAAGCAATCATCACGTCAAGCTGGGCGTGGACCTTGTCACCTTGTTGAAAACAATTCTCTCTGTTTCACAAAAACTCAATTCACTCCAGAAACCTTCACAATGCCATTCTCTCTCAAAAACACCCACGATGCC